>NC_047138.1:2426883-3026883 GCF_009829125.3 Periophthalmus magnuspinnatus
TTTTGCCCATCTCCTCCTCCTCAAACTAACCCGACGACTGACAGCACAGACCGGGAGGAAATATTGGATTGGATTTGGTTTCGGTGGGTGGCATTGTTAGACAGATGTAGTGTTGTGGTCGACTCTCTCCCCTCTGCCAAAAAAATAAAATAAATAAATAAAAAATGGCAGAGGAACAACTAAAAGAACCACAAGACAAGCAGACAGCAGCCCCAAAAGCCACGGCATCTTGAGACAGAATAGCAAATGAAGCAGACTGCGATATTACCCAGCATGCACCGCTCCAAGTGTCTGGGGGGATCTATATGATGAATCATGAAACGGGAACCCGCACTTTTTATCATATATCTTTTATTCCTTTTACACTTTTGTACCACTCTTGCTTTGCTTCTTTCATGTTTTGCCGTTATATTATTTTTAATGAATTCCCCACGTGCTTTGGATTTAAGAATGTGCTAAAAATGACTTTACAATTCAAGAAACATTCATAAAATGCACGTGTTTTTATTACCTGTACAATCAGCATTTTTAGTTTATTCTATTTTATGACCTCGTATAAATTAGTTTGTAACCTAAATAACCTGTATAACTGTATTTTTTCAAGGTAAACCCAGATTAAAATGAAAAACAAAAAATAAAAGACACATTTTATGGCATTTTTTTGTATTTTATCTGTATTACAATGGAATTTTATGTCTTATTCCGCTCTATACCACAGTTTTTATTCTACCTCGTCTCTCTCGTCCAAGTATATTACCCACATTTGAATCATGTAGAGCGCAGCCGCCTTATGTGTACTTTTTATTCCTCTATTCCCAGTCTATATAACTTCTTTCTATTGTTTTGTTTTGTTCGTTTTAATGCATTTCTCTGTTCTATACGTCTCACATTTTCCAGCTCCTGCAGCCGCCGCTCTTTCTTTCTCTCTCTCTATTCTCTCCGACTATATTACCTCTGCTCCTTATTTTTTATGTCCTTCATCTGTCATGTCTTTTTTGCGATGTACATAAGGCTTTCTGCTCTTTAGGAGGCAGTATCCATGGAGACGGCATTGCTAGGCAACAGCCGTGTTCTCTCAAATCTCTTCCTCCCATTCGACCAATCAGGAGCCGGGAAAGAGTGGCACCATGTGAGAAAAGTTCACAACTCATTAAAGCCATGTAAAAGAATCGGATGTAGAGAGTGCGATTGTAAGGACTGTACGGGGTGTAGGAGGCTTTGAATTACTGAGATTTGAGATTTAGCGAGCGTGTTTTATTTGTTTTTCTTTTAGATTTTTAAATTGCGGTGACATTTGTGCAGAAAAATTGGGACCAAACACAGGATTTAATGATTAGACAGGACCAAACCTCGTCTACATCAGGAGTAAAACTGCGCTCAAACAAGGACAGAGCAAAGAAGTGTGAACGTACACTTAGTATTTCAACCAAACTGCTTTTTTATTTAAGATTTTGGTTGATAATTATGTCAAATTTAAACGTGACATTGTCATTTTTCCGGTGGAGATGTTCCCTAGAGCATTTCACAGTATAACACTGAACATATTCAATTACAGATGGTTTTATTGCACAAAAATATACATTACTGACATGTAACTTGACCACGTTATCCGCCTGGAGACTGAAGTTTAATGCCATACTGTGGAGCTTGTAGCAAAGCAATAGCATCTCAACAGCCACAAGCAACAAAAAAATGGTGTTGTGCCTTTAAATATTTATAATGCAACTAAAAAATCTGGAACACGCACAGAATTTGTCGATAGTTTGGTTTGGAGCGCGTTGAAATGCCAAGGATCAGGCGTCTGAAGTCGTTTTAATGCCTTAAATAAAGGACTAAAAAAGCCAAAAGACCCGTCCTATCGTGGCTCTGGATAAAAATGATTCGATAAATAACTGATTTTTATTCTAACGCCTAGTGCAATTTACTTTAAGCTTAATACGACGTCCTAAATAAACAAGTTTCATGTAAATGTGCAGAAATAGTGTGATGGCAGTTGCTCAGAGACAGAGACTGAATCATTATGAAACACCTTTTGTGCTCTCGCCGCTGGAGTCCAGAGACGAGACATTTTAATTGATTTGCAGAAAATCCCGAACAAAGAGCGGGTTTGTTCAGTTTAAATGAGCAGATTGAAAGTAGAAAGTTGAGTTGGTGAAACGAGTGAGTCATTGATTCAGTCAGAGATATTCAGCACTGGATTCACACTAAATCTAGACCAGGAGGCGCGACCTTTAACCCCCAAAAGAGCCGTTTAGACCCGGTTTAAAAGAAAACAGTGGGAGCTTCTTCTACTTTAAGACGTCTAAAAATGAAGATAACACTGTGTATGTTGGATACACTGTCACTAAACAATGAAAAATAAATCTGTGCATAAATCTTTCTTTTCTCTGGTTAATGTGACTCTGCTCCTGACCCTCTGCAGCGTCTGCGTCTGTCGGGGCTGAAGTTTCACGTTTCTGCAGAACTGTAGCTGTCGTCTGTGTTTGTTTTTCACATAGTTCATGGTGGAGAATAGCTGCTCACAGACATATCTGATTTTCTGCACAATTTCCCTTGTCCACTGATCCAGAGGTTGGCAGTTTGAATCCTGCTCTACATAAACATCACTGGTTTATTCTCTTCTGTTTTACTGTTAATTTTATGATGATTATTTGTGATTATTTATATTTTAATTTGTTGCATTGTGGTTTTAATGTCTTTCTTATTCTGTAAAGCACGGTCAGATTGGTCGGCGGTTCGTTTCCAGCTCCTACAGATGAATACTGTCATTGTGCTCTTGGGCAAGACACTTAACCTCCCTCAAATGTGTGTGTGGACGACGGGTTTGTTGATGTAAAGCGTTTTGAGCCTTAGTACAAAAGTATTGCAGTATATAAACATGAACATTTACCATTTAACCCTTTAATAGTAGTAGAGTAGCAACTGTAGAGGAAATAGTAATAGAAGTATTTAGTTTTAGTAGTATTTAGTTGTAGTAATGTGAAGTGTAGTTGTAATTTTAGTAGCAGCAGAGGCAGCAGCACTAGTGGCAGCAGTAGTAGTAGTAGTATTAGTACAAATGTAGTTATATCAACAGCAGTAGTGGTAAAAACGTGTCTTGCCTTGTTCTTTCTTAAACTACATTTCTTCATCAAATAAAAGACTTGATGTGATTGTTTCCTGAGACGCAGTCGTGTTGCTGTTTGGATATTCACTTGTTATTTATTGATACCTTGATTAAATTCGACCTTCGCTCTCGTGTTTGTGGGCAGCAGGGGGTGTGGGTCAAAAAAATAAAAAAAGAGAGACACAGGAGGAACAAAACAACCAGTATTATATTGAGTGGGCTGAGTAGAGTGACCTTCAGAAGAGCTCGATTACATGTGTCTTACTCACAGATGGACAAATGCATTGACTGCTCTTAGTATCCAGACGTGTGCGGATTAAGTCTGTCGTTTAGTGTAAAGTCACGACCTCAGTTATTTGGAAAACTCTTCACCTGAGCCCAAGCTACGGCGAGAAAGGTGGAGCCATCCAATAAAGGAAAATAATCACTTTAATGAGCATTATTTTTGTACTACACATCAGCCTCAGCTTCATATTTATGTGGGATATTTTGAGGACCTTTCAAACGATGTATTTTGTTTTGAATTGTTAACTTCTATGGCAACAATACTAGATTTTCATCACTCTGAAACCCATAAATAAAGAGTTTGTACTGCCCTTTCAGCCTCCGACAGGTACAGTTACATGGAAAGACAAAACTAAATGCAAATTAAAGCAACGTGAGCATAAAAATAACAGATATAATAGGTTTCATTAGATGGTTTCCTCCTCCCCTGGATAGAAAATGGAGGTCGATCCACGTGACAACATCAAGATATTTGTAGTTTTATAGTTTTATGTAATGGAATATCACATGTCCGTCCTGCAGCCATTTCTCAAAGGGTTAAATCTAGAAGGTTTTATGGAAGGGAAACCCAATTATAAAGCTTCATCCAACCCTCTCCCCATCTCCCCTCATCTTCTCTCCCCATCCCCCCCATCTCCCTTCGTCCCCTCTGCCCATCTTCCCTCGTCCCATTTCACCATCTCCCATCATCCCCTCTCCTCCTCTCCCCTCATTTTCTCATCCCCTCGTCTCCTCTCCCCATCACCCTTCGTCTCCTCTCCCCTCTCCTCATCTCCCCTCGTCTTCTCATCCCCTCGTCTCTTCTCCCCATTTTCCCTCATCTCCTCATCCCCTTTCCTCCTTTCCCCATCTCCCCTCGCCCCATCTCCCATCGTCTCCTCTCCCCTCGTCTCCTTTCCCCATCTCCCCTCATCTCCTCGTCCCCTTTCCCCCTCTCCCCCTCTCCTCATCTCACCTCATCTCCTATCAATTCTCCCCATCTTCCCCTAGTCCCCTCTCCTCTCGTCTCCTTTCCCCTTGTATCCTCTCCTCTGGTCTTCTCTCCCCTCGTCGCCTTTCCCCATCTCCCCATCTTCCCTCTCCCATCTCCCTCGTCTCCTCTCCCCATCTCCCCTCCTCTCCCCTCGTCTCCCCTCGTCTCCTCTCGTCTCCCCTTGTCTCCTCTCGTCTCCTCTCCTCTCCCCTCGTCTCCTCTCGTCTCCTCTCGTCTCCTCTCGTCTCCTCTCGTCTCCTCTCGTCTCCTCTCGTCTCGTCTCCCCTCGTCTCCTCTCGTCTCCCCTTGTCTCCTCTCGTCTCCTCTCGTCTCCTCTCGTCTCCTCTCCTCTCCCCTCGTCTCCTCTCGTCTCCTCTCATCTCCCCTCGTCTCCTCTCGTCTCCTCTCGTCTCCTCTCGTCTCCTCTCGTCTCCTCTCGTCTCCTCTCCCCTCGTCTCCCCTCGTCTCCTCTCGTCTCCCCTCGTCTCCCCTCATCTCCTCTCGTCTCCTCTCGTCTCCCCTCGTCTCCTCTCCCCTCTCCTCCTCTCCCCCTCTCCCCTGTGGACACATGCTCAGATGTCCTCTCAGTGTCTCTTCTTTCCTCTCCCCTCGTCTCCTCTAGTCTCCTATCGTCTCGTCTGCTCTCCTCTCGTCTGCTCTCCTCTCGTCTCCTCTCGTCTCCTCTCGTCTCCTCTCCCCTCGTCTCCTCTCCCCTCATCTCCTCTCCCTTCGTCTCCTCTCGTCTCCTCTCGTCTCCTCTCGTCTCCCCTCGTCTCCTCTCGTCTCCTCTCGTCTCCCCTCCCCTCTCCCCTGTGGACACATGCTCAGATGTCCTCTCAGTGTCTCTCCTTTCCTCTCCCCTCCTCTCCTCTCGTCTCCTCTCCTCTCGTCTGCTCTCGTCTCCTCTCCTCTCGTCTCCTCTCCTCTCGTCTCCTCTCGTCTCCCCTCGTCTCCTCTCCTCTCGTCTCCTCTCATCTCCCCTCGTCTCCTCTCGTCTCCTCTCCCCTCGTCTCCTCTCGTCTCCTCTCCCCTTTCCCCTGTGGACACATGCTCAGATGTCCTCTCAGTGTCTCTTCTTTCCTCTCCCCTCCTCTCCTATCGTCTCCTCTCGTCTCCTCTCGTCTCCTCTCGTCTCCTCTCGTCTCCTCTCGTCTCCTCTCGTCTCCTCTCGTCTCTCCCCTGTGGACACATGCTCAGATGTCCTCTCCGTGTCCCGTGTGGACGCCGCTGTGAGCGTCACCTATAGCTCTGTCTGCTGCCTCGTCTACACAAAATGTCTAAAAAGACGTTCTCCTCCTTCTTGTGAAAAGATGCAGTTCAGTCCTTCTTTACCTTTGAGGAGATTATTTCCAAATAGCTCCGTTTTGCTGTCGTACATTTATTTTGTTTATCGTGCAAAATACTAACACACATTCTGAATCACTCTGACTGAAAGGAGGGTACTTAAGTATCTTTATAAATCCTTTTAAAGGCAGAAGACATGATTGTGCTGCATAAACACAGATTAAACACAGACTTTGTTGTGTCTCTGAGCAGGACACTCAGCCTAAGTGTATCTACAGTACTTCATGTGGTTTAAAACTGCAATATAAAATGTAATAGCCACATCATCTTGCAACTTTACTGCGTCAGCCCTTTATAACGAAAGTACAGAGTGGATAAAAATGTTGTTGATGTTTGCAAAGCGTAGTATTTCTGACAGATCCTGAGTCCTAGCGTAAGTATTTCCCGCAGTACTCCATACGCTGTGTACCTGCTTGGAGCCGTCTATTGTTTGCTTTGTGCCTGGTGAGTCATTGTAAGAGAAGAGGCCGCACATACAAAACAGTCTGCAGTGGTTATGTGATTGCTTCCATTAAACGTGATTATGCAATCAGCAGTAGCAGCAGTGAGACAGGAGGAGAGAGAGGAGGAGGAAGAGGAGGAGGAGGAGGAGGGGGTGATAGACAGAGGCAGGGGCGCAGGCAGTGGGGGGATCACTCTCTTAATAATTATTATGAAACAGACTCATGTGGAGAGTGTGAGGCTGAGCGCAGCGTGTGTCAGGTCTGTCCCAGAACTGCACTTTACTGTACGTGGATTTGAAATGTGTTTAGTGCGACTCCTCAGTGATATTTACCTTTATCACCTCATCTGTCCAAACATAAAGACACATATTTAAATAACAGCTCTGAACTTGACTTTATTTAAAGTTTGGGTTCTTTTACACTTTCTCGTTAACTTTGACCATGATAAGACCTTGGAGACGTGACCTTGGTCGTGGGTGAATATTTGGTAAAACTGTTTTTCTTCTCAAACTTTGACACACATGATTAACTCCACGGTGGCATTTTTCACATCTGTAAAAAAAAAAAGCTTAGTTTGGGATACATTTATTTCATTTATGGACTATCACGTGATATTTTGACGAGGATGAGATGCTGCTCAAATGAAATGAACCATGTTTGAAGCAGCAATCCAAAACATCCCTATAGATCACATATGTCAAACTCAAGGCCCATGGGCCAAATGCGGTCCGCCATGTCACTTTATGTGGCCCGCGACAAAGTAAATTAGTAGATCTGACTGTCTTAAAATATCAGTTTATCAGAAGATATGCAGTTACACAGCCATTTTTTCATATCTACACAAATCCATACGCGATATTTGTAACTTGAATAAGTAAAAAATATAGAAACGGTTAATTAACAAGATTAAAAAGTAGTTGCATTTATTTGACATTACATTTGGTCACGTTTAGTTACATTTATCTTACAGTTACATCTGGTCCTTTGAGAGAAACCATTTTGTTGATGTGGCCCTTTGTGAAAATGAGTTCGACACCTCTGCTATAGAAGCATTAACAAAACCACTGTCAAAGGGGTAAATAAAAGAGCTGTGGAACGACACTTTTCCCTCTCTCTGTCGTCTCACATGACCCCGTGACCACAGCCCCTGACCCAGAGCTTGACTCCCACTGCTCCCTCACAAACCTTTACCCTGCAGTTTTTCCTCATTTTCCTTTTTCTTTCTCTTTCAGCCAAGAAAGCCGCGGATGGGTCGGTAATCGCTAACGGTTACTGTGACTTCTGCCTCGGGGGGTCGAAGAAGACGGGCTGTCCCGAAGACCTGATCTCGTGTGCGGACTGCGGGCGCTCAGGTAGGCCCCGGCTACAGGCCGTGCTGGGCCGGAGAGAGGCCGTGCTCTGTTAATGCACAAACCCAAAATCTAAGGACCATACCAGTGCTTCTGTCCAAACGCTCAACATGTACAATACAATATTAAGCCATTCGACAGTGTCTGCTGTTCTTAATGAAATATCATAGAGAGGTGCTCTTCAAGTGGGAAAAACAGATCATACTTTTGGAAATGTGAAATAGCTTGAAACTTTGCACTTAAAAGTCTATGTTTATTGAACGTATGATGAGCTTAAGGTAATTTTTTCATTCACATGTCATTAAATGCTGGATTGCTTGTCTCAGAATATAACAATAGTATTACATTAACAAACATCGCAATTCACATTTACTATTTACCTTAATATTTACACTGATGCCAAGATTTCTATTTTGTCTGTGGCAAAAAAGACTCATATATCGTGAATGTGCAGTTATTTTTCAGTCTTAGGATCTTCTCACATCTGAACATTTAAACTACTGATGGTTGTGTGTGATAATTGTGAACTTTACTCAAAGTTGTTTACAGCTGAAAACTTCTGAAGCAAAACTAAAAACTTGAAAATGCTTTTTAAAAAGTGGATGTAAAATGATTTTTCATGCTGTATGTTTGATACACACCATTAATGAGCACCAGTATCTGTGACCCTGTTTGTTTTGACATGTAACTCTGTGGCTGTATTTGATTTGGTTTTGATGTATTCATACACACTCATGAATGATGAAAGTGTGTTTTGGCATTTCCCCTTTATATTATGTTGGTGCATGTCCACTTTTGTTGTACAGACAAACTTTACTTTTAGAGAATTGTCAAAGATGTATCTAAGGCACCTTTGAATTTGTATCAGAGAAGTTTGTTCCTTCTGAATGTGAATGTGGTAACGTGGGACTAGAGTAGACTAATATAGTTTTATATGATTGCTTCTGAAGTGTTTGTGCTTTTGTTTGGTTTTGAATCATGAGTCAAACTCTGGAAACTGAATATTTATGTGTAAAATGGCCTAATTGTATGTATTGTACAAAGCTCCTTCTCTACATGACTCCAATTATACAATAAAAATGTGAACCCAAAGTGCACATGTGGCTTGTAGTAATTGGGCATGTGAAATATTGGTATGGTCCTTACACCTCATATTAACATTATTGTATGTTCAGTATATTATCTTACACAGGGAGTGTCCAAACTGTGGCCCAGGGGCCAAATACATCCACAACATTTTTGTTGTCCTTCTGGCTGCTCGATTGGCCCAAATGATCATAGGCAGTACTTTTTACTGCACATTTAAGTAATTCTACCACTATAACCTCATCACATTGGTCTGTGATACACAAATGAAACGTCTCAGGTCTTATTAAAGACACTGCTCTGTGTTAATGGTTCACTGGACTCTCTGCTTTTATGGCCGTCGTTTGGACACCTCTGTGTAACTGATGAAAACACCATAAACACTAAAGTGCTCCACTGAAGTTTGTCTCTTCTCTAAGTTTTGGGGATACACAGTGGCAGAGTGGTTAGCCTTCATACACCTCAAAAGGTCAGACACAGTCAATCATGTAGAGTAGTTAGTATGGCACTCATAAAATGAATGTACGTGAATGGAAAGTTCATTTAAACCAAAGCATTTTGGGAATCACTCATAAACAGAAAAGTGAACGACAGCTGAAGGTTGTGTGTGTATAACTCCATCGCACTGGCCAGTACAGTGTGATGAAAGAGACGTACCCATAGAAACTGTGTGTGTGTGTGGTGCACCAGGACACCCCTCGTGTCTGCAGTTCACGGTCAACATGACGGCTGCTGTGAGGACCTACCGCTGGCAATGCATCGAGTGCAAGTCCTGCAGTCTGTGTGGGACCTCCGAGAACGATGTACGAACTCTTTGACTTTATACAAATACTTCATGAATAATTTGCTATAATGGTGTTTTCTCTAAGGTAAAGTACTAAATGTCGTTGTATCTCTGTGTTTAGGACCAGCTGCTGTTCTGTGATGATTGTGACAGAGGCTACCACATGTACTGCCTCAGCCCTCCCATGTCCGAGCCACCAGAGGGTAAGTCTAACTCCGAACACTTGACCCTTTGCACTTTTCTGGACAAAGACAAAAAAGGTTAAAGTTAATGCATTTGATGGGAAAAAAATACTAGTAATTTTCCACCAATGTTCAGATTTATACAGCTATAACTCCACGTGCAATAAAAGACCATTAATGCAAACAATCACTCACAAACTGTGCTCCTAAAGTGCTTTGCTTAAGGACACAACAGTAGAGGTCAGTGGATAAGCTAATGCCGCTTTAAAATAGCAAAAACTGACCTTTGTGAACTTTTAACACTGTTGACTTTCCCGACATCACAAACTTACTCATGCACGTTTACGTAATTCTGTATTGTCCAACTTTTAAGGCTGGAGCGTACGGAAAAGTGCTGTTTTCACCTTCCCCCTGTCCCTGCCCACAGCCCTGCACTTACTTGTGATTCTTGTGATAAGTCCATAAATCAATAAAATTCATAAATTCACTCTTTCCTCTTTCAAAAACCCGCCTCCTCCATCAAAAACAACGGCGCAGGTTCTACAGACATATGGGCACATCACGTCGGACATAAAATGGTTACCCACGGCGATGTTTGATGCAGTTGTCATGGCGATGAGTTGTGGAAAAAGATTCAGTTTCCATGGAAAAGTGTCACTCGGTTGAACGTACATAAGCCACACTCGCTAACAGTGTCAGCCTCTGCCCACGCAACTTCATTTGCAAGGAACCCAACTGCTTTACACCTACAAAGACCTCTCTGAGCGCTAACTAAAGCGAGCTAAAAACATACACGTGCGCTGTTTGCATTCAGCTGGACGTTTTCAAAATATATTTAAAGGTTTTAGAGTTTTTCTGATGTTGGGAAGTACCTGTGGTAAATATATGTTTAGGTAGCCGTGTGTGGGAAAAGGAAAAATGCTAAGAAAAGTACAAACATTTAGGAAGTAGCGATGCCTCAACCTCCGTCAACATGGAAAATGACATCCAAAATGCTGCTAACGAGACACAACTCAGAACACAAAACACAAAATAGTGATCTAATTTCTGAATTTTTGTACAGTTTAGACTAACATTACACTAACATAAACATAAAACATAAAAAATAGCCAAGATTTGAGTTAAATTAGTAGTATAACGTGTCACTTTCTGCACTTTATCAACACAAACTTAAGGGTCGTATACAGAGGGATAAGGATATATATGGACAAGTGTAATTAATGTCTCAAATCCAAACCGAACAACTACAATCCGATTTAGTGACGTACCGTAGGGACTCAGCAGAGGCACTTAACACTGTTTAATCTGCAGCTTTACAATGGGATTAACAAGCAAGAGGACAGCTGTCAATATGAAGACAAAACACGTCACAGCTGCATTCACTCAACATATTTTAATTCTGTTTGAGGAATAAACTCAAAACTGCATGAGGGACTGATTCAGTGCATGCATCATTTCCCAAAACCAGCCAAATATGAGCTTTCATGCTGCAAAAAGTCTGAAAACCACTGGATCAAACTGCAGCCATGTTCATCTTTATCTAAACACTGAACGGTAAAATATATGGTTTGTTTGTTTGTTTGTCACAGGGAGCTGGAGCTGCCATCTGTGTCTGAGACAGCTGAAGGAGAAAGCCTCAGCCTACATCACTCTCACCTAATCCATGAACTGCCCCTCCAACTACCCCTGACTGCCCCAGTTGCCCCCCGTCCCGTCCCGTCCCATACCCTCTCTGTGCACCTTGACCCTTCTCCGCAGCTGTACAATGTGTTTCTGACTTTACACTGAGCACACAGCATCACGGGGCTCCTTCAAACCTCATCCTCTGCCTCCACAACCGAACTGACGCTTTCCTGTGATTGGTTACTGACCATCGAATCAACCAATCGGACGTCCCCGGCATCTGTAGCCCCGCCTCCCAATGATCTTCTATTGTCTGTAAATTGGTAAAGTCGTGTTTATTCGAGCTTTGCCCAAAGGCGTCAGTGTGGTTTATGCTGTTGGCCTTTATCCACGTGTTTCAGAGTGATAAAAAGTTACAACGGCTGCAACGTGACAATTTAAAACAAAATATTACATCTTTTGAACGGTGAAAAGTCCTCAAAATGTCACCTGCAACTAGAAGCACACAAATAACCCATGTAATGTGAACGGATGGGTTCAACCTCGTTATATAAAAGTGAATAAATTAAAACTGTGTCCTGTAAAAGATGGTAAAGTATTTTCTCTTGTCAGCGAAAAAAAACACTGCCTCCGCTCCCGCTGCGCACCAGGGTTCACTTCCTATTAAACATTTACCACGCAGTAGTTTGGTGCTGACACGATATTTAACAAAATCATGCTACGTCTTTGAACTCCTGGAAAAAATGAGGGAAATATAATCGAACAAATGCTATTATTTAAACTATTTTCAAACATCCAATTTTTTCATAAATAGAATAAAAAATATTATTATTATTATTATTATTATTATTATTATTATTATTATTATTATTATTATTATTATTATTATTATTATTATTATTATTATTATTATTATTATTATTATTATTTTATTTTTGTATTTTATTTTTTTATATATATTTTTTATTTTGACAGATTAGAATTAACCTAAAATATTATTTCACTTAACAGTAAAAAAAAAAAAGTAGCACTACTTTTTGCAGCTTCATTGATAAACTATTGAATACAAACCCAAAATACTACTTATTATTACATATTCCACGATTTTTAAAGGACGCTATGTAACTTTCCCTGTCACCTGTCACCATATATTACTGCTTTACCTGGAAAGTTCCACAATTTGGCATTAAACTTGTATCTATCATCATCGAGATACCTCCGTTAAGGTATTTCTTAGCTGTTAAAACACCTCAAATTGACTAAATGAAGGATGTAATAACGCCAAACAGTGGAATACACAGTAACATCTCCATCGTGACAAGCATACAGCCTCCCCTTGAGTAGAAAAGTTACTTATTGCAGCTTTAATCCACTTGTCAGACCTGTACAGCATCAGTAGCATTGGAGGGCGGGGCTGCCGGACCCGTACAGCAGGTCACTTTATTAGCTGTTAATACGACTTCTGTAGAAAGACACACACTCCAGTCGACCAAGTGCCCTCCAGCAGCGCACTCCTCCACGGGAAGAGCCCTCCGAGGACCCCTCACATCTCCAGCTCGAGCGCTCTCTGAGACTTAATAAGACGGATAAGTGCGAGGCAGAGGACTGTGGCTTGGCTGACTTGGGATACCCACAATGCAGCAGGTTTTAGCAGGTTAACCAACTGTGAATTCTCCTACGAACTTTAAACTCCTCATTACTCTTTCTGGTTGTGGCACAGTTAAGACAATTTTTCTTCAAATTGTACAAAAATGTCTCCATCAACTCCCAGCACAAAATAGACCATCCATAGACGTTTTGCATGGGATTTCAACTGCATTCTGGGATCCAAACTCCAAATTCCCGGTCAGGACTAACTCTCTGATCCAAGAACTTGTAAAATGACAGTTCAAACTTCATCTTTTGACAAACTTTCCCTTCACCTTTCTCGTCAAACGACACTCCCGGTGCAGAATGTATAAGATCACGTGTGGAGAATGCAGAAATCGTTTGACCAAATGAAACGGTCGTAAAACTTTTGTGAATTATTTTTTGCATGTAAATTATTTTTGGTTGCTTTTTTTTGTTTGTTTTTTTATTTGAATTGTAACGGAAAAGAAAGCACACTTAATTCGCAATAATGTGATATAACGTCGTGTGTGTGGGTGAATGTGGCTGTCGTCTAGAAAAGTACTTTTTGTGGCCAGCTGCTTTAAGTTTGTGGCGGGAGAGCGAGGACAGAGACGGAGCATTGAATGTATGTCTTTACCTCCTATGATCCTAGAATTATATAGGCAAGTGTCTCTCAAATTAAGCACTTAAATGACACCGCAGCCATTTCTGATCTACGACAAGTTACATCCATTTTACTCAGTTTTTTGTTTTGTTTTCTCTCCCAGGTCATGAGTTAAGTTTAGGGAATAACTGATCTAGTCGTTTGCACACACTGACCTGCATCTGACATTCATTTTCCACTTAAAAAAGCAACTATTTGTGCATAAAACAAGACCAAAACATATGGAAACTGTGACTATCCCACACAGTCGTCAACAGGAAAGTTTAACAGTTCATTTTTAGACATATTTTTCACTCATCGTTCAAAATTAGGTACAGTTTTTGAACGCAGAGGTGGCAACAACAACCCCAGATTACATATTTACATATTTCAATCATGCACGTATTTGTTATTTACGCACGGAATTCTGCAAACGTAAAAAGAACCAAAAGATTTTTAGCTTTATATTTGTTTAATTATTGCCCCAAACGTGTAAAACTGAAATTATTGAGTGAATAAACTGCAAAAATATCCTGTAGAGGCCAAATAAAATACGTTTCACAAACTTAATCAAGCAAGTTTTAAAGGAAAACTGTAACTCTTCTGGTGGGGGGGTCCACTACATGCTCGTCTCCAGGGAGATTTTACTGCCTGCGATGTTCCACAGTAAAGCTTTGCAGTAAGTTATCTGACATTCATTCAATTATGTGTTTTTGATTGTTAAAAAAAGACAGAAAAACACTCACTACAGGCTGCTTTTCTTTATAACGATGGAAAAGTTTGATGTCAGATTGTGGAGCATTAGTGTCAGTTTCATCTCCAGGAAAAGCAGGTGACAGACCCTCCGAAAAGTTACATGATGAACCTTTAATTTACCTGTTTTTTAAGTCCCTGGAAGAATCTGTGAAACCCAAACACGTCAAACACTGTGGCTGATATTTGTAACAGTAAAAGGTGTAAAATTCATCCAAACTTTTGTAAAATTGATCTTTCTATCTATCTTTTTCTTGGCACTTAAAGGAGAAGTCTGCTGGAGTCTGGGTCACTTTGATTGTACTTTTGCAGGAGAGAAGAACTTGAAATGTCGTAATGGTGTAAATCTATCAGAGCATTAAGCCTTTAAAATGAACGTGGTGCGTGCGTGGTTTTATAGAATGGCATTTTAAACTCCATTTTGTTTTTATTACGAACAAAATTTGATTGATTCTTCCACAAATCCGGCCACATTTGGTGCGAAACGTCGTCCTCAATAACTCGTTTGGGTCGTGTTGCTAAGGGCATTTGATATAAACTAAATTACCTAAATGAAAACAAGGCCACAGTTGCAAACATATTATTTGATTTGGCGTAAAACTGATGATTATTTTTGAGGAACTGTGACAACATCGCAATGAAATCTTATTAAATGAAATGCCATGAGATAAAACGATGCTGCTGTTTGTCGTTTGAGGAGAGGAGTGGCCTGTAAAGGGTTTTTTTTGTGCAAATTTTGGGCCATTCTTGTAAAATTGTCGTTCTGTGATCTTGCTTGCACTTTTTAATTTCCAAAAATGTTGAATTGTACGTATGTTTGTAAGTGTGAGCGAAAGGAACATTGTTAAGTATTTATTTTTACCAACTATTTTCAATGTGACTGTTGGTTGTATTTTTTACCTTTTGGAGGAGAAATGCTTTTTTTAAACCTCCTTATATTTTACATTTGATCTCTAAATCTTGGAGAAGGCTTTTAAACGTGGACTGTGAAGCGTCGCTCAAAAAAACTGCTGTCAATCATTGTGTGAATTCATGAGGCTTTCTCAAAATGACCACTTTTTTTCTCTCTCTTCCCTCAACTCATTTTTCCATTAAAACATGAGATTGAACAGTGACCTTTACTTACGTGTAGTTGTGTTGGGTGGTGCTGGACTGAAAAAGGTTTGACTTGGAGCCACGTCGAGTTTCGTATTGTCAAATTCACTCGTCAGTTTGAAGAATAGTTTCTCCCATGCAAAAAATAAATACAAAACAGTGGATTTACATGCACGAAAACCTGATCGTTACCTGATTTCTGGAGTTATCTGATTATTGACATGTCTGAATGTTCACACCCGTGTTCTCCAGGTGTTTTTAATAATCAGAATTCGTTGCGTCTGTAAACAAACACCAAAAAAACAGACGTAATTATTGGGTTATTTGATTATTTGAGTTGAAAAGTGAATGTTCCTGGCCATGTAAATGTATTTGTCTTATGTCCTTTTCTCTATTTGCATCACATTATTTGAAAAAGAACAGGCAGAAAAGTGATTCTCTTAGTCGTTATTAACTGTTATAGGAAAATGAGTTCACTGCATTTGACCCGTTTAATGAAAATGGGGAATTCTGATTATTATAGGACGGTATTTAAGGATCTATGTCCAGCCAGGCGTGTCAAAACTTTATAATTTTATGCGCTGGTCGTTTGCTTTACATGCTGAGCTTCTTCTTTGGTGGAGCGACAGAAGTGTGGCTGTCAATCGACTATCTCAAACATCCAATTACAACAACACAAAACCCTCTGATCACCACCAACCACTTTCAGACCAGGCAGAGCTTGACCCAAATGGGAATTGATCCTCTGACCTTTGGGTTGTTGGACCACTGAGCCACTGTCACCCTGCATCAGTTACACAACTTCTGCAAATAATAATAAGTAGCCTGAGAGTTGTAAAAAGACCAAAAGCATAAACACTCAACACAATGCAGCAGTCGTGCGTTCAAGTCCACGGGCTGCTCAGATCCTAAGGTTAACGTTGACTTTATCGTCCCCGTCAGGACAATGCTCAGGGTTTTATCTGTGTTTGTAGGTTGTACTGTCCATTTTAACCTTTGATGACGCAGGTTAAAGAAAGAACTATCCACAAAGAAATGCCAACAAAGAGCGAGCCGGAGATGCCCTTGGTGCAGCCGTGCGGCGGGAAAACGCTCATGAGTATAATGCATGAGTGAAGGTGAAGTGTGTTGCTCAAAGGCGCAGACGTGCAGTGGTTAAACAACAAGCCACAGATAAGAAAGATTAGCTCTACCTTGATGTATGTCCAGGTTTTAATTAGATCAAATCTCATTAACTTTGAACAACTTATCGCATTTTTGAACATTCTCCGTCTTCACATTCATCCACTGGTTTTGATAAACATAAATCTATTCTCCTCAAGTCTTTTGCAGCTTAAACATTGCTCAAAAACAACATCCGCCCATTGTCCACCATTGTTTCCCCGTATACTGCAGAGGAGCGCACAGTTTGCTATTCAGGGCAGGTAGACTTTTGCTATTTGTGATGTATTCCTCGAGATGAGACATTCATCATTGCACCGGCGTTGGCCAGAGCTGGCAGAGCTGCAGCAACGGGTGAAGTCAAGCTGATCAACCAATCCATTTTTTCTCTCCAGCTTCCTCCAAAAAAGAAGAAAAAAAACCCCAGAAAACTAGTGCACACTCGGCTCCTTGGGGGGATATAGGTATTTTTAACAATATGCTCCAAAGAAAAACTCACAATTCCTCCATCCCTCTTCCCGTCTTTTGGCAAGAATCCAGGCTTTTTCCAAAATCCAGCAGACGACCCCATCCCCCACTATGTTGCCCACGTACTTTTGAAGAACAGGCTAGACTAGGGTTCATTACTTTGACCTCCAGCTGTGTGTTTATCGACAAATCCAATTCAAAGTAATGGCTATTTTATCATTTCTTTCCATATCACATATCGTTAATTAATGGACACGCAGATTAAAACTCCTACATTGCAATTATACAATGAAAAGCAGTGGATATTGCTCCTCCGTGTTGTTTTTATTCGCATTTGTAAAAAGCCTCCGAGCTGTATCTGTGTTGCTTACATCCACAAAGTCAAGGTTTGATAATGGAGACAGTTCAATGCTCTAAGGCTCTAAGGCAATCGGACTTTTATTGATTTATTTGTTTTTGATACAAGCGTTTTTACATGTTCCACAGCGTTAACAGACCAGTTTTGTTGGGTTTAATTGTGTGGCTTAGTGGTAGCGCCAAGGAACATCTACAAGGAAGGGTCTGGATGACAATTTTCCATCATTTTTTATCATTTTAATTGATATCCGCACAGTCTGATTATATTCACGCCTGCAAAAATACACAATGCTGCTGAGAAAAGTGGTATTTTACAAAAGAAAACACCATGAAACCTAAAACGTGAGGCCATTTTGCACATCTGAAATCATAGTAGTTTGCACTTTTGTCAAAATATCTGGTTCACGTGGCTGCAAAATATATTTAAATGGTTTGAAAACTACAGAATGTCTCTAACGCACCCCGCTGTCGTAACTGTACACTCCTCCATGTGTGAACTCCTGGCCAATTACCACCAGTCCCAGACACACACACACACAGAAACACACAGAAACACACAGACAGAAACCATGAGGCGCCGACAGCCAATCAGGCGCCCCGGTCTGGTTACTATGGCAACGGGCAGGCCTGTTTGCTGTGTCTGCTGCTGCTGATGGGAGAGTGATGGATTACAGTAATGGGATAGGGAGAGAGGGAGAGAGAGAGGGAGGGAGAGAGGAAGAAAGGAAGACTCATACATAAAGATATTGGAAATGTATGAATGCATCTGAAATGAAGTAAGAAAGATGAAAAAATGAGCGAAAATGATAAAAGCAGAGGAGGATTGGTGGGATGGGAGGAAAAGGAGGAGGAGGGAGGAGAGGAGGACTGTTGGTAAATGTTTTTTGGGGGTTGTATGTGATTGGATTTCTCTGTCTGTCTGTCTGTCTGGCGTCTGGTGAGGCCTCGGTCTGACCATCTGTCCTTGAAGCCGACAGAAGAGATTCACCTTTACCTTTTTCCAGCAGAGACAAACACACATCGGTGCTTTTACATATTCATACACTGTCACCAGCCTTAACATTTTTATCTCATCTTTACAACTCTTTCCCAGAATTTAAACCTAAAACAAAAGCAAATATCACAGTTAGTTTTATCTGTCACTCTAATCTGATGGGATACAGTCTACAAATACTAGAATTAAAACTATTATTTCAAAGTTGGGTTGTTCAAATGCATTTACTTTGTTAAATATTTGACAGAAACGCATTTTTACAACCAGTTTAAATAGTTAATTACATTTGGAGCGGGGTTAAATCATTGTGAGCACATTTAGAGAAGCATATAGGAGCTTTTTTCAATAAATCTACATGAAAATTACCATTTAAATACAGTGTTTTATTGGTTTAAAATGATTCACAGCTCCTTTGGTTTAGAAATACTTTATAATGTATTATTCTTGTTATGTTAAGTGTATTAAAATAGCAGTGGTACTTGTATTCTTGAGGATTATTGTGCCTTTATAAAGTTTAAATCAGACTTATACAAACTCAAATGTACAGCTCAACACTGACACCTACAGGACAGCAGTGATCCACAATCCACTAGTACCAGTTGTGTTATTATTTTTAGATTTCTTTATTAAAAACACACATTTGACTGTTCAACTTAAAGAGAAATAACAGAAAAATACATTTGTGCATTTTTTTTAAGACAAACTCAACTTGTAAAAACTACCCGTACTCATTTTTATAAATCTATTTTTCCACATAAAGGTTTATCATTCATCGTTTATTCAGTTCTGATGTCATTATTAGGACGCATTTGCTTTCTGTAACGCTTCCTAAACAACAAAACCTTACAATATAATCTACATTTATTTATCCTTAATCATCAAAATTGAAACAACCTATAAAGTACCCATTGAACCCAAACACGCACAATTATTAAAACTCCAAACATCTAAAGCTCAAAGATCAACCCAGAAATAATTCACCACTGATGCTGTCTTCTTCCTGCAGGAACAGACAAACTGTTAATTAAAAAGCCAACAACTGAAATGACAGAAATGATGTGGTTATATTTACCTGTGAGTGTTTTACGCAGCACCAGGAGAACAATAACCACAAGTAAAACGCCGCCAAAACAGAGAAGGCCGACAAACATCACCTTACTGGGCTCTGGGGGAAAATGTTATAGGAGTTAGTGAGAAGTGTGTAAGTACTTTTACTACACACGCTGAGTTAGATACTGTATTTTCTGGACTATAAGTGTCACTTTTCTCATAGTTTGTCGTTGGTGCGACTTATCCTCAGATGTGACTTATATGTGAAATGATTCAAATCTATAATGTCACATGTTGGTTCTTGTCACAGAGACGACCGCGCGAGGGTCACTGAACATTTAAAACTTCAACATTACGGTGATTTAAAAAACATCTGAGAAACACTGAACAAAAACGCCCCTAAAATAAAATCATATCCTCGTTTTCTCTGGAGTTGGTGGATTTGTTCAGAAGTGACACCGAGGATGAAGAATTCAGAGGATTTATTGATTTGGAGTGAGATCCAGAGAAAACTTGCTGTTTTTTCTGCTTTATTTATCTGATTAACTGTTAATATCTTACGTTAACAAACCAGACACGTGTTCAGTTCTGTCTGTGCTTCATGGAGCTGAATAAATATAAATGTGTTACGTTAGTGTGATGTACTGATATTCAGCCTGTTGGTCCACATTTTATTATTATTATTAGAACTTGACTTAAAAAATGAAATGTCTGTTCTTGGTCTCAGATTTTGTAAAATAAATTTCCCCCAAAAATGTGACTTATAGTCCAGAGCGACTTATATATGTTTTTTCTTCATTATTATGCATTTTTTGGCTGGTGCGACTTATACTCCAGAGCGACGTATAGTCCAGGAAATACGTGCCAAAAAACAAAAACTAGCTGTAAACCCACTGGAATACAAGTTATTACAAGTTAGTATGCACGTCGTATGTTCTCATGAAGAAACAATCTGCTTCTTGTAGGTTCCCAGATCACGTGAACTAGTCTTGGACTCATTTGCAATCCATGTTCAGTCCAAGAGTAACTCAATGACACTGACTGAACCTCTGGGGCCCTCTAGTGGATGGTGAGTCTCTACTGTATTATGTCTGATAATGACCCTAAGACCTTAGAATGAATCAAGAATCATAAAATGCTTCTCAGCCTGGGAACAAATATAGAAATGTTCCACAAATAGTTTGATTTTCATAATGTAGAACTGTATGTACCTACTATTTTGTCTTGTTCTGTGATACATTTAGACAAAAACATCTCCTTCCAGTCAAAGTTACAACAAAAATCACCTTTTCTTGTTTGTTTTTATCATCCCCGTTGAGTACAAAACGCCTAAATAACACCGTGAACTAGACTTACCCTGCACAGTGAGAGTAAAGCTCTTCTTGATGGCCACCCTAAGGCTCTGGTGTGACACGGTGCAGGTGAACTGTCGCCCGGAGTCGCTCAGTTTGGCGTTGAGGTAGAAGAACGCCGACAGAGACAGCGTTTGGTCCGGGTTGGCTTTGTGACTCGAATACAGGACGTTATCCAGGACTTTGGGCAGAGGAGCGCCCACCCTACGCCCCACATCCGCCGCGTCCTGGTGGGTCCACTCGATCTCCACGTCCAGGGGGTAGTAACCGTCTGCTTCACAAATCACTTTCTTCTCCTCGCCGACGGTCAGAGTGAGGGAGGGGCCGGTGCTCAGGGAAACACGAGGAGCCTCTGGAGGAAGAGAAAGATGCAAAAGTGGTACAAAAATGTCTATAAACGCTTTGGGATCATGAATATTGCACCGTTTTTTAACTTATATTACGAAACTAAGCCTGTAATTAACGTAGTATTAACAAATGAAGATGAAGATGCTATTACTTTGCTTAGAATGTTCATTAAGCTTTTTAATTTCCACTCCACAGATAAGGAAGTGATGCCAACAGACCAAGTTACAAGACAGATCTGTGGAGAGGTGACCCAGCTCAAAGAAAGAATGCATGTTTTTTGAGGTATTTCTCAGTGGAAAAGTAACATAGTGCACATTTAAGTATGATAAAAATGCGGTTCTGTAATCTTGTAGTACATCTTCTTCATCTTGTAGCACATTGTTTTGTCTCATAATGTTGTCGAATTAGAAGAAACACCGTTCCTTTGCCCACAAGTGTTGGTAATGTGGCTCTGGTTGTGACAGGAAGGCCATCTGGCTTAAAATAAATACAAAAATACAATCCAAAAATGAAGATTATCTCACCTTCGATCTGCAGATTGATCTCTTGAGTCCCGTACAGCGGCAGCACGGTCACGGAGCACATGTACATCCCCTGACTGCTCATTTTACTGAAGGGGATCGTGTACGAGACATCTCCTGTGGACAGTTTCTTCAGCGTGACCCCTGACCCCTGGCTGACCCCGCTCTGACTGCTGTGATTGAACAGACTCGTCCTCTCGCCGCGTTTGTGCCACTCCACCACGACGTTCGCCGCCTTGTGGTCGATGGCGTAGTGACAGTCGAGTTTCTGCGTGGATCTCAGCGAGGCTTTTATTTTGGGGGTTTGAGTCTTCATCACCATCACGACTACAGAGAACAAGACCAACTATTAAAACTATATTTTTATTATATCAAACAGTATTTTAAAAGTTTTGTGTGAATGTTATTTTAGGTTCTGTTATCCATCTCTGCCAACAAAGATAAAGTCATTTGCATATTCGTTTAACTACCCTCTTCCTTGGCAGTGCATTTTATAACCTCATCACAGCTTCAAAGAACAGTATAAATGAATAATTCTGCTCTTCTGTGGGTAAATTAACTGCTCACTTTTGTCTGACAGCTGCAGTAAATCGCCAAACCCGTGTAGAGAAAAACACTTTCAAACTTTTCACATAAAGTACCATGCGTGACATTTTTGCGGTTCACCAGAGCTAAAAAGAACACAAAAACTAAAGTAAGGTAAGGATAATAAAGCCAAAAAAATAATATAGATTACTACTAGAGCTGCTGGAGACTTTATGCATTGGAATATATTTCAAGGACATGCAAAACTGGATACTTAAATGCCATGAATGCGACACAGTGCACGTTTAAATGTGTTTTTCTATTATAAAATGGTGTTTAATTTAATGATCCACTTGTTCTAATCTGATATTATTCCCTTTTTTGTGGGAAAGATGGACTGGTGTGGGCAGAGTTGTGTTTTAGTTTTAGTTTTTCCTCATTTATACTCACACGTGCACCTGTTTTAAATGTTGTAAATGGACTTTTTGCACGTATTTGTTTGTATTTTTCTGTATTTGTACATGAAAAGGAGCGTCTGAGTGATAATAAAGGCTGTCATTCCTGGTGGTCTCGCTCTACCTGTTGCGGTGAGTATCTCTCCGTCCTCTATGGGGGTCCAGCTCCTGTAGTCGTGTTGTCCTGTGGGGGGCACGGCGGTGGACTGTCGGATGAAGCTGAGGACGCTGAGCTGGGATTTGGAGTCTCTGATCTTGCAGGTGAACCAGCGATTGTACTCGTGCTCCCCTCGTACGGGCCAGCGCATGTGGATCCCCTGTGTGCTGTAGCGCTGCAGCTCACAGGACACGTGCTCCGTCTCCACTCCCTCAATGAAGCGACGGACGTCCAACTTTGACGCTAAGACAAAACACAAAACATTAAAAAAACTATTACCACTGAATCATCTGCCTGTATCTATACTTTTCCACTTAAAATACAGCACTCTTAAAGGTGTTAGAGACTCCACAGCCTGCTTATCTCCATGGATTTGTTGTTGCTACGCCTGGAATATCCCACAGTACGGCATTAAACATGGATAACTCCATCGAGACAAGCAAGCGACGCCACAGGGCCATATTACGGGTCAAATCTGTGGAGAAGCGACCCCGCTCACAGTCAGAATATGCTTTTGAACTTGTTTTTTTTTAGTAAATGCAAAATATTTAAGTTTAATTTAATGCCATAATGGGGGATATTTCATGCAAAGCTATGGTGGCAGAACCCTTACCAGAAAAGTAACATAGTCCACGTTTAATTATCCCCATAGAGAGTTTTGTTTTAGGCAAGACACCTTATGTTTTTTGAGGTATTTAGGACATAACATCTGCAGATCATTACCAGTATTTTACATTTTGTTTATCGTTAATCGTCATAGTGATCGATAATGGCTTTGTAATAGAAATGGGTCCATAGACTTCCTGTTTTTTATTGTGATATTAGAGACAATAAACAGATTTTGACTGGATGGGGCGTGCATACATCAAGGTTTGACGAGAGACGACGGGAGACGAGACAATAACAACGGCATCTGTTCTTCTTATATGAGAGTGTAAGTGTGTGTGTGTGTGTGTGTGTTTGAGTAGGTACATAATAAAACAGAAAAGAAAGAAATAAGAGTGGGAGGAAATTAAGAAAAAAGAGTAAAAATAATTGACTGAGGCTACACTGTTTTCCTTCCATTTCCTTATCTTTGTTTTCTCCTTCCATTACCCCTTTGTTGTCTTTGTTAATTAGTTTTGTGCCAGATAATGGGCAGCGTGCATTCTTCTCGTTCACACATTGAGCCTGAAGGGGGCGCTGATCAGGATGGCTCAAACGTGTCAGCGAGGCAACCTTTGACCCTTTAAGGAGTTGGTCTGTCTCATCTGTTGAGTAGGTTCGGCAGAATTGGTTTTTGAATTGTAGGGTTTAAGAAAAGGGATTAGGGGTGTGGTCCTGCAGCAAAGAATAAATAAATTAAAAAATGACTAATGCACTTCCTGTTTAAAACTGCAAAACTGAGGCCTCTCTTCTTCATAGTGGCATTCCTCTGTAGCAAAGAGCAGACTTTCATTTATGTGACTGTATTGTATAAAAATGTGTACAGAGCTGTGGGCACAAACAGGGGGAAGGTGAAAAGCACTTAAGCCTTGAACGCAGGGCAGTGGAGGATTACTCAAACGTGACGACTGATTCTGTCGACATCTATAGTTAAACCGTAAGCACCGTTCCGTAAAACTTAAAAATGTAGTAGTTGATCTAAATCTCAGTAGTATATATATATATATATATATATATATATATATATATATATATATATATATATATATATATATATATATATATATATATATATATATATATAAATCAAATGATCGTGTCATATACTAAAAAAGAGTTAACGAACTGTCTCCCAGACACAGTAGGACAATCTCACTCAGTTACAGCAAAAGCTTCACACGATGGATTATACTCATAATACAAGTCAGAGCTTTATCATAAAAATGTTACGTGTGTTTTCAACACTGGAGTTTACAGTCGTCTTGGTTTGGTTGAAGCTCATATTTTGCCATAGTTAAAATTAAATATTTATACTTCCAACAGCATTAACATACTACACAGGTCATGAGCAAGATTTTTGTCATTTTCATTGTATAAGTGGATAAAGCACTTAATTAAAAGTCTAATAACACAAATGTAAATGCGGTAATTTGATTCTTTTAATAAACCATTTAATTTGGATGGATGCGATGACCACAGCGCGCACGTCTGATGACCACGGCGCGCACGTCTGATGACCACAGTGCGCACGTCTGATGACCACAGCGCGCACGTCTGATGACCACGGCGCGCACGTCTGATGACCACAGTGCGCACGTCTGATGTCGCTCTGGTCCATGGGACGCTCAGGGAGTTTGTGTGTTTGCTCAGACTCGTGAAAAATTAGAGGGAACATTGACCGTAAGCGATTCTTATTCTCTGCTAATTTCTTGGAAATATTTTCCAGCTGCTCAGGACCTCAGTCTGCTGTTCATCTCCATCATAAAGACACTAACCGCTCCTTTGAGGAGAGTGAGGTTCAGATCTGAGCCAGAGAAAAGAAATGGTTTGAGAGGAGGATTTAAAGAAGCAGTAATCTTTATTTGAACAGGAATGAAGGCCTTAGACATCACCTGTCCCCGTCTCTAACCGTTAGGGCCAAATGTCTTCACTCCTACAAGTTTTTGTTCAGTTGACAGATTTAACTTTGGCTTTTACTATCAAACGTGACAATTACAACTTTGAGTAAGCTAATAGTGAGGGGACACCTTCATAACTTTACTTTATATCTAGGTCTTGAAGCTCCCTGTAATGTACTAATTTATGTTTTTTACTGTTCAGGACCAAAAAAGGCAAAATTCGGTCAAAATTTTTAAAAATGACTGTGTTAGTTGCCTTTTTTGGTCCTGAACACCTTTAAAGCTGTGCAAGTGTGTGTCTTCCTTCACCCTTCTCATAAATAAACCAATATTTGTGTTAAACTCACAGGTGATGAGGAAAGTGAGGGCGTTGGGGTTGACTGGAGCGTCCCCCTTGTGGCCAAACTGTAGTATTGCATCTCTGTTGCTGTGTTTGGTCTCCACATGCCCCTCATTATTGTAAAACACATTTTCATCCATGAATTTACACGGCAGCCATGGAATCTGATACGCCTGGAGCACGCCTGCAAAAACAGAGTTAGTTACACTTTGGTTTTCAGGGTTTTTTCAGTCCTAAAGCATTATTAGTAAGACAAATATTTGGTAAAGCCATGAAATAAACTAGACCAGTTCATAAAAATCTACACAATATAACTGGCATAGTAATAGTTGGCTAATGTCAGACTCAGTTTCAGACAGCAGCAGCATTTATCCATTCATAGAAGTTGTAAAACAGCAAAACAACCACAGCACTACAGTAAAACCCATACTCCAGAAGTGCAAAGTGAACTTACCTGTAAACAGACTGGAATAAACTAATATTTTTAAAATGAGGTGCATGTTTCTTCATTAGTAAAACAGAATGCTCCCTTACAGATCAACCAGTTTGGTACGTTTCACTTTCATTTTGGCAGAAGAGAGAGTCTACTGTGCATGTCAGTAAACTGCAGTACTCACGTTGACCTGAGGAGGCGCTGTGGAAAACATGAAGCATGAACCGGAAGTGAACTGTGCACTCTTTTGACATGCGCAAAAGTCAAGAAAAATGCTTTTTTTATTGTCTGATATGAGTTAAATATGCGGTGAAAACAATGTCAAAAAATAAGTGTAGTCTTGATTACAGCAAAATGAACAAAGGTGAGTAGGATTTTTGAGTCTTCTTTGGGATAAATTATTAATAAGAAACATCAGCCACCGCAAAAGTAAAGAGTTAACATTTCTGCTTAACATTAATGCTAAGTTTGAGCTGCCTCATCCAAAAGTAAATATTATTAATTGACTAGATTAGTCTGTACTGGTTATAGAGTCCACATGAGCAGAGGTGCTTCAGTTAAACCGAATATAAAAGATATAAAAGAATAGTGATGTTTTCATTCAAAGCGCTTGAATAGAGCTCAGTGTTCACAGGATCAGGACAGACCCTGGTGTCCAGGAGCCTCCTAAGACACATTTCTCATGAAACTCCTTTTCCACCTGTTTGAAAGGACGTTTCATCAGAGAAGTTCCGTGTTTGAGTAAAATGAAACTCACAGAAGAGTCTTTGAATGTGTCATTTATTTTAAATGAATTGTCTTTAAGATTTAGATTTTTAAGAATTTCTAAACTAGTTGGGTGGCCCAAAAGTCACTGACAATTAAAAAAAAGAACATAAATCTTTTGTTTCTATTTTTCTTGTATTTTTCCAGAGCATTTAGAACGACCCTTCCGACATTAATATGAGCAAATACAGCACCGAGGAGCGAACCCTCATTGTACAGTGGTACTTTGAGTCACATGGGTCAAATTTAGAAACCCAGCGGTGTTACCGTCGACATTTTAAAACCAGAGCTGCCCCAAGCGTAAATACCATTAAAGGAATAATACGTCGTTTTCAAAGACAGGGTGCAGTTTGTGATCTCCCGAGATCCGGAAGACCTCGTACAGCAAGAAATGATGAGAATCGGGAAGAACTGGAGAGAAGTCTGGAAGAAAATCCATCTGTTTCAATCAGAAGAAGATCTCAACAAATGGGAATCTCACGATCCTCCTTACAAAGGATGTTACATGAAATGGAAATGTTCCCATACAAAATACAGCTTGTGCAGCAGCTTCAGCCTCAGGATTGTGAAAAAAGAGTAGAATATGCAATGAAACTTCAAGAGTTAGTAAATGGTGATCCTGGTTTCCTCCAAAAGTTGATTATGTCAGCTGAGACTCACTTTCATTTGGACGGTTTTGTCAGCAAACAAAACTGCCAAATTTGGGGAACTGAGAATCCCCAGGTGATTCAACAACATCAACTGGAACCTGTTAAATGCACGGTGTGGTGTGGGGTAACAGCTAATCAGATTATTGGCCCATATTTCTTTGAGGATGGGGAAGGAAATCCGGTAACTGTGACGGGAGAACGATATCGCACAATGATTCAAGATTTCTTGAAACCATGGGTACAGGCCCAACCAGAGCAAATGTGGTTCCAACAAGATGGTTCCACAGCCCATACAGCAAAAGAGACCATACAAATGCTCCAGAACATCTTTCAAGACCGAATTATCTCCAGGGGTTGTGAAATAAACTGGCCGCCTCGATCGCCTGACCTGACTAGTCCTGATTTCTTCCTGTGGGGCTATCTTAAAGAAAAGGTGTTTGTGAATAAACCTCAGACGATAAACGACTTAAAACGTAATATCGAGGATCAAATAAGAGACATAAGCCCAGAAATGCTTTCAAATGTGACGCAAAGTGTGTTGGATCGGGCTATTCAGTGCAAAAAGGAAAATGGTGGACACTTACAAAACATTATTTTTGAAAATTAGGTCATTTTTACTTCCCCTAGTTTAAGTCGTGATAAGTTCAAGTGTAAGTGAACAATTATAACCGTATATATTGCCAAAAATCTCAGAAGGTTCAGTTTACATGCTGCTAAAATTTGGGCGGTATAACGTAAGAATTATAGGAACTACTGAAGATTTAAAAGTGTCAGTGACTTTTGAGCCACCCTGTATCTGTATCTTATATCTCATTATATATGTCTGTGTATGAAAAGTGAATTTGCTGTATTTCCTAGTACATCTTAAACAAAATGTTCATTCATTTTTGTAATTTTCCAGAATTTGCTGTGATCCAAGGTGCTTTCCTTTCGGCCAATAGGATTGTTCCACTATGTTCTCTACAGAAAGCTGACTGGGACAAAGTTTGTGATCCGATTTTGGAAACTATTCAAGAAATAACCCAAAACAAAGGTAGAGCTGAAGAGGTGAAAAAGACATTAGTGTGTGTTGCGTGGCTGAAGCTGCTTAGCGCTGAAGAGGACGAGAGCATTGAAGTTGCATGGAAAGAAAGTCCAATTTTTTCTTTGCAAAATGGTCTCCCTGAGTTTAACTGGGTTGTTTTTCTGGAGCTGATCAGGTCAATAACATCTATCAATATCTACACACGTCTTCTATTATGTCTTCCTCCGTCGCAGTTATGCTCTGAAGTTGAAAGGCTTGTCGAGCACATTAGACGCAGCCCCGTACGAGAAGAAGATGTTACATTTTTCTTCGATGTTTGGTGGGAGTTGTGGACATGTAAGGATTTCCATAAGGACAGCACAGAGGAGATGTTCACACAGGAAGTTTCACGCATGTCGTCAAAGGCAATAAAACAGCCTGCTAAAAGATTGAAACTAGACTTTCCAGACCAGACCACATCAAATCCTGATCTTGTAAACATCTTTTTTTGTGCATTTAGAAACTTAGGAGCCCAAATAACGCAACCTAAACTTATTTTTAAAGCTCTCTCTGTTTCTATAAATGCCTTGTATACAGCCTACCTTTGTGCTCCTGAACCAGAAGTTTCAACTAAAGAAAAGCTAGAAATCTTGTCAGAAATCGCAACCATCAGAGAAAAAAATAATGAAAAACTAGGGCCTAAAATGATTGCGGAGTCGCTGAAAGATTTGAACACAATCCAGAGGCCGTGCAGGTTCAAGCCTCTGCAACTGAAGTTTGAAGATGCCTTACAAATAATGGTAGATGTTGCCTATAACTGGAACTGCAATGGTCTTTTGGAAGTGGAGGACAAATCCAACATAAGTTACTCTGAATTTAAATCAAAACTAGGTCTCCAGAATGTTTTTGCAGCATTTCACAAGACAAAAAGAAGTAAAGATACACCTCTATGTTCGATTTTTGAACCAAAGGATTGGATGACTCAAAAAAATGTTGATTTACTCCCTGATGTTTGTGCAGAAATCGCCAGAACTATAATATCACAAAAAATGGACGACTACCAAAACTTCGCCTTGCTTTTTGCTGATGAGGAGAGCTGGGCAACTTGTGATGAAAATTACATCGACTTCCTGGAAACGAACCAATCGGCTTTCAGAGAACAAAACACACTCATCAAACTCACCCAAAGCATTGTGGGTAAATTCAGCTCTGGTTCTGTGGATGTGAGCCACTATAGGAAGCTGATGAAGGTAACAGCGGACATCTTCTCTGCTCTTTCCCTCGATGATAAAAACAAAGTTCTGGCTGCAGTGATGAGAATATCTAAACGAGGGTTTTTTGGAAGCAACGTGCCGTCAGCTGTGACCACAAGCTTTGAACGAGAGCTGAACATGGCGTTTAACTGCATCATCCAAGGAGGAGGCGGGCCTTCAACAGCTTCTAACCTGAATACAGCCGTTTCATTGGTCGCCAGAGTTGCCTTTCAAAACCCAGAGGCAGCAGTAAAGGCGATGTGTAATTCAGCGATTTCCAACAAAGGTTCTTTCCATATTATGGCAAAAATGCTACAGCAGCTGCCTGGTCTTTCTGGAAGGGCATCTGACTCAAACCAGGACGCAGAAGGAAAGGATCTTCTATGTAGTTGTGTTAAGGACATTATTAAAACAAAACAAATGTCCCAGGATGAGAAGGAGCAGCTGGTGAAGTTTCTGTCTTTGCTAATGCAGCCTGTTGTCATGACTGAAGGAGATGGAGGAGCAGAGGGCTTCCTCCTGCCCCAAACGGTGATCTGCGCGTTTGTCCTGCCAAATCTGGGTGAGAATCCTATTTATTTTATGCTGTTTTGTGGCGTTTATACCAAAGAAATCTGTCAAAACAAGATGCACACAAATAGGGCTGATGTAATTATTGAAACAAGCATCGACTCGTTTAGGAAGAACATTCATTTTTAGAGTTTTGAACAAATAAACAGAAAACAGAAAATGAAACATGACATGCCCAAATGAAAGCACTCTTGCCTTTTTTAAGATTTTGTAGTCTAAACTTTGCAGTACCATTTATTTATTTTGATAGTTTGATTTCATTGTACAAGTGCAGAAATATAAATATAAACTAATGGGAACATGCTTGAGTCAACTTTAAACAGATTATGGCTTATTTAAATACAACTCAAGCTATCAAATGTTGAAAATGTATTTATATATACTATGGAAATCCAGCGTATGATATGAATATTTGCTTCTCTTTTAGCTGTGCATTCTGTGGACCTTGAACTGAGCTTGCGGTTGCTCCACAGCGCCCTCTGTCTGGACCATCAGGGCGGTGCTTCTCACTGGGTGATGCTCTGCTCGCCTTTTCCTCTGCTGTATGTGCTGGCCCAGCTTCACAACCACACGCTCAGGTTGGCCTCATAAACCATAACAAGGACTATAATGTTTTAGATAAGAGAAATTCTATTAGACCAAATTAACAAATAAGATTCAGACAAAACAATGTTGTCATGTTGGACTGTTTATAGGTGCCATTTTGAGTAGCTTAAGCAGTATATTTTGTTTTGAATAGGTAGTTGTCAAGTTTACCTTTTGTTTGTTTTAATTGATCTGTTTAGGAGATGGGAGCCGCCCACAGACCTGCACAGAGTCTCCGTGTGGTCCATGGACACTCAGGAGTTACTGGTGACCGTCCTGTCGACCCTGGGGTCAGTGGTGGGGGCGGAGGTGGCAAAAGACCCTGACACGTGGTCCAGAGCTCTGTTTTGGCTCTACAATAAAACGGAAGAGCTCGACTGGACAGTGCGATTCCTCCTGAAGCCTGTGTGGGGCAGTCACTTCAAAAACGAGGTCCCTGCGTCTCTGTTCGCCGTCTGTGAGCTCCCAGAGCAGGTGACACATGTGAACTACAACATACTAATTACAAACTACCACATTTTAATTCAGTTTATTTATGTAAATGTATAAATATAGTATAAAAACATTGGAAAAGGATGCAAGAAGTCCAGAGTGCACAGCATTTATTCATCCATTCAAACAGACAAAATGTTATTGAATAAAGTACTCAATTAAGGTTTTATAATTTCATTGGCACATTTTCACTGATGAGTTTGACTAAAGGATGGGGCAAAGGGAACAAAAAATTAAAAATCACTATAAGAAAAAAATCAAAATCAAATATGACAATGATTTTTATTTTGTTGCATTAATATTGCCGTTTATTTCAACTACAGTAGAGATATTTAGACAACATGGAGTTAAACGAATGAGTGATATTGTTGACATTGTTGATTAATGGGTTTATAACAGAAAACTGGGCCATAAAAAGGTTTTAAATTTATTATAAAAGGCTGATTTAAGCATGAGCATGAAATAAGTACAATAAAACTTAAACCAATGTATCTCTCATCAATGTATTTGGTCTCTGGTTTAGTGTTTTTCCATAAGCGTATCTATGTCTTTGTGTATTTTCTTTCTTTTTAGGAGTGGTCTGGGCTGGACTTGCCTCAGTACGGTCTTGGCACTGGTCTTCTGGCTTGGACTGAGTGCTGCTGTATCTCAGACTCGCTTCAGTTCACGATGTTGTCTCATCTCAGTCTGGATCAGAGCAAACCGGATCACCTGGGCATGTTCAGCAAAGGCCTGATGGTGGCGCTAACACAAACCCTCCCTTGCTGCTCTTTCTCCCAATGGTCTCTGCTCTTATTTCATGTTTTTCAAGTTGTATGCATAGGACACACCCAAAAAAATCCAAACAAAATTGACAAAACCATACGATAATCATTAGTAAACACTTATGACACTTACACCCATTTGTATTTTTATGTTATACAGCTGTTAACTCCTGACTTTGATTTATTATTGCAATATTTACCCATTTTTATGATTAAGTTTTAGCATATAAAGTTACTTCAGACAAATACAGATTTAACCATTCATCAATATCCTTCCAGGTCTCTGCTCCTTCAGGCTCTGCGCGCTCTGATCGACTCCGGACGCCTCCATGTCCCCTTCTCCCTGGAATATTGTGACTACCTGCCTCTTTTGGATCTGAGGAGTTTTGCGTGCGAACTGCGTCTGTCCGTGCTGCTCCTGAGGGTCTTCCAGTTGCTCTGCGGGTCTAGCTGTTCTGATTGGCTGTCCCGGGATGGCTGGGGTCACGTGGGAGCGCTGTACGCACACGCCGTGAGGGACATGATCGGGTCACTTAAAACGAAGCTGCCTCTGTCTGCGGCGGCTACAGGCTCGGCTAATTTAGTGAAAGAGTCTGAGAAAGACCAAAGGAAAACGGAGGAAAGGGAGAGCGTCCTGAGTCAAGAGGTGCTGTTTGTGCTCAGCCAGATCTACTGTCATGTGCAGCACGTGCAGGTAAATAAACGTTTCAAATCACAAGCGTTGTTAGGGTGCATTATGTTATTTTTTTTGGTGAGGCTGGAGTCTACCACCTGCTTCTCTCTTCAGATATGTCATTGCTTAACCTGGAATGTTCCACAGAGGCATGGCATTTAACTTACCGTGGCTTATCAGAAACTAAAAATAGCTTTGTAGGAATAAAAGTCCAAACATTGCAACATTGAGACTAAACCAGGATATCATGGAACCAGCCTTTGTTGTTTGTCGCTGATACCAGTATCTGTGGCAATCTTAAGTTTCATGCCTTTGATTTCTTTAACACTGTGTATGTCATTCAGTGCAGAACAATGATTATTTATTCACTGATATTTAGTCATTTCTGTGCTATAATGTAAGATCTGAAGTTTGACGAACGATGAATTTTTACTCTGCATGTTAAAGATGTCAGGTTTTTGTTATTTAGTGTGTTAAACATGTGCGAATGACATAAAAAAAACAACTCCAAGTATGTTTGTGATGATGACACATTATAACAGAGGTGAAACATTAGCGTAATATGGGCCCTTTATTGTGTATATTTAAACTATCATAACAAAAACAGTTATCCGTGTATTTTCTCCCTCTCAGGTGTTGTTACCAGGAGGCCAGTGTGAGCAGTTGTTCTTGTCCAGTCTGGAGCTCCTCAGTCACTACGCGGCCGTGATGGGGGTGTTTCCGTGGAGCTGTAGCGCTTTAGAGTCCGACAACACGCGACACTTTTTCACCACGATCACAGAAAACCTCCAGAACCAGGAGATGAAATCCGTGCTCCAGCAGAAGATCTCGCAGCTCGTCTCTTCGTCAGCTTAAAACATGAATTTAATCAATGAATTTAAATGGTTTATCGTTGCATTCAGTATTTTGTCACTCTGCAGTCTGTATGTGTCAATAATAAAATAATTTCTGCAACTGTTGAATATTATTATTACTCGTATTTATCCACACTTTAAAAGGAACTAACTGTAATTCTTAAGTGGAAAGGTTTATCTGTTTTGTGCTGCTCAAATGCACATTAAGAGTGGGCAATATATTAAAAATATCAACATTTTTCCCATATATTGATGAAATCACAATTTTGAATGTTTTGTCTTTTTAATTTTCTAAACATTAACAGTCCAGGCTCACAAAGAAACCACATTTTACTGATAAATGATGGGTTGCTCTATTAAAAATCCCAAGCTGATCATTGACCAGAAATGATTAACTTTATAAACTGCACATCCTTAAGACCACTAGACATTTTACTCCAGTTAGATGGTTTGAACTTTTATTATAAATCCAGACCTTCCTGGTTTCTTTTTAATGACTTAGCAGTTACAATGTCAAACTACAAGAAAAAACAAGACCTCATGATTATAAGTCAAACTCACAGGCCAAGCATAAAGCTCTGAAATGTATTTGTTCCTATTAATGTTTAAAAACAAAAATAGTTCAAATATTTCACAGACTGACGTTCGACATATTCAGAACATCATGATAGCAGCAAACATTTAAAAGCAGTGCAGTTAAAAGGCTCAAAAACAGCAGCATTGTACTTTTTTTTTAAATTGCAAGCAACATTATATAGTGCAAAAACATTTAAAAATTCCCATTGCTCTTAGTCTGTCCTTTATTTCTCTTTTTCATCCTTTGTCGTCCCTTTCTTACGCCGTAGGTAGAGTCTTTTTGCTTTCTTCACCAGGAGAATAAACCAGTAAATCTGTGGCGCCATGATCACTACATTTCCCAGGTTGCAGTGCAGCGGTAAATGAAAAGGCACTTTGTACAGAGGAATTCCAAACTGTTGTCCGTAGGTCCAGTACATGAAGGGAAAGATGAGGATCCGACAGGTGAAGAAAGTGAAAAGAACAGCGAGTCCATTGAGACGGTGCAAACGGGAGTCGTCCAGGCGCAGCTGAAAAAGATGAGGTGATTACAATGCAGACGGAGTACGGAGAAGAATGCCAGCTTCATCAATTTTACAACAAAAGAGCAGTAGAAAAGTTCATTTTTACACCATTTCCTTTTGTCCTTGAAGATGTTGCTCTGCCTGAAACATTCCATATTGTCGCATTTAACATTTTTAACTAGGTTTATTTAATTATGGACATTTTGTTGCTTAAAAAACGTGCATTCTTCTCCCCTCTCTCTTTCAGTGTCCACAGATCAGACTTGTAACTCAGACTTGCTCGTCTAGATTAGATTGATAAATTTAAAGTCATACTATGGAATGTTCAAGGCAAAGCAATTATATGTTAGTCAATCTAGTAACAAACCTCCACAGGAAAAGGTTAATCTGTGCAGCTGGAGTGATAGTTATGATAAGAACTGTCCCCATATTGTCACTTTCTATTCCACCTAACCTATTCTTGTAAGTAATACTGAATTTATCATGATAATGTACTAATTTTGTGCAGTATATAAATCTTCAGTGCATCTTAATTGTACCTTTGTGTAACTGTGATATAATCTAAACCTGTTTACCTGGATGAGTATTTGCCCGATGGAGACAAATGGAGAGCTGCACTCTGTGGTGAAAAAGCAGCCGATGAAAAAGTCACCCAGCCCTCTCCTGAAAAACTACAAACACAAAATATGACAGGACGTGCTCTTTACACAACATAAACGTTTATATCAAGGTCATACCAAAGTTATAGGCAAGAAAACGGACAGCAGTGTCGCGTGATGTAGAACCAGCAACCAGTCTTTGTGAAGAAAAGCCCTGACGGTTTGAAGAGAGTGACCTCTGCTCTGACCCCTGCTCTTCTCGATGTGGAAGTGGCTCAGGTACATGGCACAGATGTCAAAGGTCATGTAAGGAACTCCAAACATTACAAAAGTGTTGACCAACCAGTGGCTATTAAAAAAAAAACAGATGGATGAAGATGAATAACAATGCATTTATCATGCATTTATCAACTTAAAAGGCAAGTTCTCAATGTTATTTAAATACTGAGCGATTTGTTGTGTTTTCTGTGTTATATTTAAGGTGCCAGTCTATGAAATCGTTCTTGCGTTATAACATGGTCTAGTCGTGGTAAATGTGGGTCAAACATATATGGCTTGACAAAATAGCTGTTGATGTAAAGTGTAATATTTAGGATAATTTAGTTGTCTTTAATATGCCTTTCTCATTTTATACACACAGTGAGCTTACTTGTCGTTCATAACATCTTTGCAGGACATGACAATTATAGATCCTGCGGCTGTGGCCAGAGACCCGTGGACAGCAGACATCAGTCTAATGTAAACAGAAGAAAAGAAAACTTAAGCATTAGACGTTATAAGGTAAAAACAAAACAAAATGTTACCAAACAACAGAAATGATTTATGAATAACAGCAGGGTTAGTGGATAAATGGTTTGCTTTAATCAAGTTTTTCTTGCATCATGTGATTTGGTTTGTAGTGTTCATTGCATTTCTACTAAATTATTTCAACAGTTTTCTACAATAAATGTTAAATGTCAAACAAAGTGCAACCTTACATGAATAAAACATTGAAAATACAAAATAGATCTACTAAATCATGTTTTATAAATGTTCTAGGCATTTATAAAACATGACTTTAAAGTGTTCATAAACATTTGTGTGAATCAGGGTTTTCTTCTGCACTTTTCTCCTGTAATGTTAATTTTTTTATGATTAGTTGTGATTATTTATGTTTTGATTTGTTGTACTGTGATTTTAAAGTCTTTCTTATTCTGTAAAACACTTTAAATTACCTCGTGTACAGATTGTGCTGTATAAATAAACTTTTCCTGCTTTAACCTGCACTGACCTCTCGCTCACAGACACCACATCTGCGTCGGTCCATTTTGGGAAGAACCGCCTCAAACCCGCCTTAAAACTAAAGAAAAGCCCCGGGAACACCACGGCCCCGCAGACCAGAGCAGAGAGCAGCATTTCAGACGCCTTTTCTCCTCCACTGCAGCGGGACAAACAGGGTAAAAGTTCATTTAGCTACATTTAGCTACTTTTAGAATTAGCCACATTAGGCACGAGCTACTTCCTGCTTTTGTTGATGACGGAGCTAAAATAAACCAATAAGAAGAGGGCGTGACCTCAGGGGGCGTGACCTCCGGGACGTGTCCTCAGGGGAACTTTACTGTTTACAGAGTTTGTTTTTTTATTTTTTATTTTTATTAATTAATTAATAATAATAAAGATTAGCAAACATTTGTGGCACAGTAGAAAAATTCCACAATTAATAATTAGAATTTACTGTTTAGAGTCTGCACTCATTTAAAACACATTTTATTGATTAAAAATAACAATCCTTCTATGTATCATGATTATTTATTATTATTATTATTATTATTATTATTATTATTATTATTATTATTATTATTATTATTATTATGTATGATCGTGATTATGATTGTTCTATATTATTATTATTATTATTATTATTATTGTCTGTGTAATCTCTCAGTTGTCCAGGTCTGATCCATAGTAAAAGTTGAATCTGTCAGTTGGACAAAAAGTTGTAGAAGTGAAGATATTTGGCTGCTCGGCCAAGCTGCTTCTTCAGTTCTGGTCAGATTACTGCTGGACACTGCCTTATATCTGCGTGAAGAGAGGAGCTAACTACACTGAAACTGTAACCAACGTTTGTTTACAGTTTCATCCTTAATGGCCCTACTGGCTAGCTCTATTGTTCTCTTTGTTGCCTTAGTTTGCTTTGGGTCTGAGGATGGAGTTGTAGATAGGAGAAAGATCATGTCTCAGGCACCATTCCTGTTCAAGGAAGGATTGTCTTTCCTAACAAAAATATCTTCTTTAACTCTCCTCTCAAACCATTTCTTTTCTCTGGCTCAGATCTTATTTATTTATTTATTTATTTATTTAGAAAAGGGACAGTGCATATTAATGAACATAAGATACATATGTAAATATGCCAGATTTTAGCCACAGGCTAGTTTCCATCTGTTGTCCCTGGACAGGTTGATGGTCACATTTAACATAAACTAATCTGAACCTCACTCTCTTCACAGGAGTGGTCTGTGTCTTTGAGATGGAGATGAACAGCAGACTGTGGTCCTGAGCTGCTCTCTCTCTGTGTTGGTACATTCCGTTTAGTTTCTCAAGTGAAATCAATCCTTCCTTGAACTTTCATTATTATTACACAGTAGTCTACTAGTATATATTGTCAGCTTTTCCCGGAGGCACACCGCAAATAAAAATCCAGTAGGCTCAAGTAGATCCATAAACCAAGTTCTTTATTTTCGGCACAGGCATCATTCAACCTGATTCGACACGATCTCTCCTAATTTTACATCTCCAGAGTGGGCTCTATATACTAGTAGCACACGTCACATTCTCTTAATAATTAGCTTGGAATATACAGACATGTACATGTTATCTGCACATAGCACTTCCACGTCCATGTATGTTCCAAGTACATTATGACATCATCGTGCCACACTGGCACCCACAAAAACATACAGGTCAAAGTATAATATATCAAGTATAATAATATCATGTTACATGAAACATTAATCCCACAATATCCTACATTAAAAGTGCATTATGTAACTTTTTAAACGGAGAATCTTCAACCTTTTGTTTCCAGGGAGAAGTAAAACAGAGAAAAACAAGTGGACAACACCATGCAAAGTTACTGGTAAGATCTGTGGAGCAGCGACTCCGCTCATAGCTTTTCAAGGTGTTTTCGAGCAATAAAACATCTGTAATTAAACCAAAGTGAGAAAAATAGTAAAAACAGGCCGAGCTTTTTTATCTAACATACAGTTTCTGGCAAATTAGCAAGTATATAAAGATATGTACGTAAGTCTACAGTGTTTAATTATTCTCATTTATTCCCCAGATCTTCTCCATGAGCTGTTCTCGTTGATTCTCGTGTCTTTCACTTGTTTCAGTCACATGATGCCTGTGTCCACACCTCTGCATCACCCACTGTAGAGCTTGTCCTTGTTTGGTGATATATTCTTCTATAGACTTTCCTTTGAGTTCATCTCCGAACGTAAACAAAACCAGCGTCTTTCCCCAAATATCATCCCCCAAAACACCGAGGTACTTCTCCACTTTGGCTCTGTGCTTTTCTGTGAATGAGTCGACTGGTAAAACGAGTAAAAACACACATTTACTCCCAAGTGAACGTAACGAGGGGCTTTCGCTGATTTCCAACTTGACTTTTTCAGACTTGGCTTGTCCGTACAGACTCCATCCAGGCGTGTCCACTACAGTCACAGACGTCCCGCACAATAGCCTCTGTCCCATTGCGTTCTGGGATGTTTTGGTGTCAGTTTTGAATTCTTTTTTACCCAAAATCTGGTTTCCGACTGAGCTTTTCCCCGATTTCCTCCGACCAAGAAGAATAATGCTGAGAGGAGGCTTTGAAATCGACTGACGTGATGAAAACACTGTAAGACAAATTAAGAATAAACGAGAATGTACATAAAGTTAGTCATATATTACATATTTAAGCCTGAGGTCCACATGTATGACAGTAGCTTTTAACCATGTGAGTTAATACATTATCATTAGAATCATAGAACAGATACTAAAAAGTATTTGTGTATAAATTATTTAAATGTACTTCACTTATCCTATATTAAAGGCACTAACAAAAGGCCATTTTGCAGCGTTTCTGAGACATCACAACATTCAGCACGTCTTTGTTTCAAGAAAATAGGAAAAATAGTGAAGATTTTTATGTTAAATACTGAGATCATGGACCTAATTGTGTATAAACAATAATCACCACATTTTTGGTGAATTTTAGATTATTAAAAAAAATATTACGGACTTTAAGTTGCACTTTTACTTTGACTTATATGTGAATTATGTGTTTTTTCCTCATTATTATGTATTTTTTTTGGCTGGTGCGACTTATACTCCGGAAAATACTGTAATTATAATTTTAACACCAGTTACTCTTCCATCTTGTTAAATATTTGGCTTCCTAAATAACATCCAGGCTTATTTTTTGTATAAACTTGTCACGATCCGCACTATTCCTGCCCCATGTTTTGTCTCCTGTCCTGCTCTTCCCCTCCCTCACCTGCCGGAGCTGGAGCTGGGCTGAGCTCCTGGCTCCTCCCGCGCACACCTGCAGCTCATCAGCGCAATTACCTCCACCTGCCGTGGATAAGAGGAGCCAGGACCAGACACTTGGGGCCGTGTTTATTTACACAACCTGTAAAACATTCCCCGAGTTCTGCATCTTTTGGTCCAATTTCCCTGCCATTATGACAAAAATAGACCTAAACTGAGCAAATGCAGCTCTAATGTAGCAAATGACAAATCTTTAATGAGTTTTTGAAGCATGTAAAATCCTAAACTAGCAGAAGAAGCGTAAAGTTTGAGAAACACTCCTCTAGAATCTAAAAAACAGCTGATCACAAACCTGTGGGCAGCTGCCGTGGTGCTGCAGACCTCCACTGTCTTAAATCTGCACCTCCATCCCCCAAATCAAAACCAGTTGTTAGATTTGGCCTGCGTCTCATCTCTATGTGCTCTTGGTTTCCCAGCATGCTCCTCTCCGGCCTCCTTCCCACGCCCCGGTGCATATATCCCCGTGCAGGACGTCCTGTGGCCTCTGTGACTCTCTGCATCTTCATAAACAGCTGCTGGACCTCAGACTGGGACGTCCCACGGTGATGGTGAGTCTGGACGACGTGGTAACGGTTTCCACAACGATCCAGAAAGTAGTGCAGAGCTCCGCCCCCTCGCCTGATGTGCTCCTGGAGGGTGAGTCGTCCTGTTTAAAAGAGTTAAATGTGCAATAAAATAATAAATACTGAATATCAAACCAAGTGGGAAATATGGTCCATGACAGTAAATCAGAAAAAGAGCATCTCTTTGTCTGCGGATCTATCTATATATCTATCCATCAGTCTATTTATCTGTCTGTCCATCCGTCCATCAATATAACTATCTGTCTGTCTATCTAGCTATCAATATATCAATCTATCTGTTGCAGTAGCTGTAGGATTATGATGCTTTCTGACTGATCATCTATCTGTCTGTCCGTCTAGTGGTCTGTCTGTCTGTCTGCCCGCCCATCTATATATCTTTGTCTGTCTGTCCGTCTGTCTAGCTGTCCACCCATCCATCCATCTATATATCTTTCTGTATGTCCGTCCATTTGTCTGTCTATCATCTATCTATCCATCCATCTATCACAGTAGTTGAAGAATTACAATGTTTTCTGTCTTAAGAACCAAAACACAGAATTAACTCCTTTTCCAACTTGATGATAATATCCGGTGTTTTTATGATTAAGAATAAATTTTACCAATAAAAATCTATATTTAAGCAGATTATCTCTTACAGAAGCGATTCAGAATGTATTTGAAACATCCATCTGCCTTTTCTAATCAAACACACGCACTAAACGCACCCCCTAACCGCGCACCCTACACACACGAGGTCATACTTGCAATAAAATCAGGTCAAAATCACTATAACCTGTGCTCGATACCCTCTTTTACCCTGTGTTTTCAGTCCTAATCATTCCCCCCTCATTGTTTTAAATAAAAGTGTCAGTCCTGATGATTTCTATTATTCAGGTGATGCATAATTTCTCATTTCAAACCTGTTTCCCAAACGTGAACCCCGTTGCTTCGCTGCTGTACTCTGTGTCGTTGCCAAAAGCTCGTCTCCCCAAAATAACATTTCCGAGTGAGCTCTTTCCACTTTGCTTCGGTCCCAGCAGCAGCACCACCAGCCCAGACTCACTCTGCTAAGAAAATACATTTAAAACATTCAAAAAACATCCAAAATACTTGTTTTTTGTGTCAGTGCCAGGTTCTTACCATTGTAGAGAGCCATGTATGAGTCCAGTGTTTCAATTAGACTCTTTAAATCCTTGGCAAACAGTGGCAAACTCTTTAATAGTTAATAGTTAATTTTGAGTTGTATTGTCTAACGTTGGAGAACAGGTGACGGTTAGATTCAAAGTTCATAGCTGAGATTCCACTGCCCTTGGTAAATAAATAACTATAGTAATAAAACTGCAGTATAGGTCTGCCTATACTGTATTTGCATTATAAACCTATGGAAACAACAAACATACATGTACGTATTATGAAAATGAGAAAAATGCTGCTTCTAATTTATATTTTACATGAAAAATATATGTATTAAGACTTTAAAAATACATAAAAAACTATACGCTTTGAATGGGATGATGTTAAACTCTCAGATGGAGGAAATAAGTTGGTGTTTTCATTAAAAATCTGTTTTATTTGATTGTGACAAGGCTCTATAAACCTGTGCAGATTTACTCTAAAACATTGAATAAAGATATTAAATAGTTTGCTGTTGGAGTTATAAAAACAGAAAACGCTCTGTCCTGAAATGTGTGGAATTAAAAAGAGAACATACAACTTTGGTAAAACAATGTAGCTTTAATTTGTGTAAAAACTTAAGATCTAGTGTAAATATCTGACCACTTTCTCTAACTGGAGTAAAAAAGCTGATCTTAGTGAGTCTGCTGAGTAATACTAACATCCAAATACATAAATAAAACTTTCTGTTAAAACGCGCTGGTGTAAGTGTGTTGTCGTGTAAGTTCATGTAATAATGAGTGGGCTGCCTTTAGCCTCAGGAGATGGACCCTCACTGACTCTGGTTCAGACAGAAACAGGCCATTTGTGGATAATGGAGCAGGAAGTAGGACAGTTTAACGACAGAATAACTGTGAACAGGAAATACAGGATAATGGTACATCTTATATATGTAACAGGACAGAAGTATGTCACTGAATTACACAACGCCACAGGCAAAAACCAGAGTGTGGCCTAGTTTTAGTGTGTAAAGTCTGACTTCAAATAACGAACATGTTGATTTATTTCTGATTGGAGTCGTATATCGCTGCTTGTTCCACTTGGCTGCGTTCACATTAATCAACAAAAGAAGATCTGTCTAAAATATGTTTTTGTTTTAAATGCCAAATAGGTACAAATGTCTTTTTTTCCCCCTTTTTATCCAAAGAAAAATGCAGCTAGATTTAATCACACATTTCTTCTTTCTTTGCATTTGTTTTTTTCTGTATCAGTGCTGGTGTAATATTTTTGTGATACACTGTATTGCAAACCTGCTGTATGACCACTTGTGGGCGCTGCAGAGCTATTTAAATTAGCAAGTCTAAATTTCTTTGGTTAGACAAAATGTTACAGTAATGTTCCTGTTGTATTTGTGCCATTACATGCTCTGTAACATGTGATCGAGTCTGGATCAGATTATTACTTAGTTTAGCATCGTAGTTTCATCAATTTGAAAATAAACCTTGAAAATTAATCTTAAATTTGTTCCTTTTAAAGCATAGCTGCTCCAAAGTACCCCAGTATGTTCCTTTTGAGTACAAATGATGATACAGTTACTCATAAACTGATCTGACGTCTTTTTCAAAACATTAAACACAATAAAAAGACCAGAAAAGAGTAAAAGTAAAACCACTGTTGACTTTATTCATATATATTTATATTTATATATCCATGTGTTTGACGGCCACTGTTTAAAAAGTGTGTCACGTTATCACTTCGAAGCATAAATAATATTTTTGTCTCTCTTGAAACCTGGTAAAGAACCAACTGAAAACAGTTACGGGTCATTTCAGCACCATTGAATAGTACATTCTCTATATTGCATCAGGATATAAAAATATACAGATATCATGTGTTTTTTTTTGTCGTCTTAAAACATTCGTTCGTGTTGTTCAATGGCATGAGACGAGGAAGAAAAGGCCTCACACACAAAATGAGGCGTTGTATATTGTTAATCCTAATAGCGTCCATTCATTCGTTCACAGCACTTTAAAAACGTCAGTAGCAGTCACACGTGAAGGGAACTCGATACGATACAGAGGCCGGAGTGTGTTACTGTCATCCAAAAAGATAATAATGAAGTGAATAAGCTCAAATATACCCCGCCCTCCACAAAAAAAACAACATAACAAAAAATCAAAAGTTTAAAAAGTCCAAAAAATGCAACAAATCAGTTTTAATGATCGAGGCAAACCAGAAGCAAAGAAGGCGTCGTCAGGAGGAGTTTGCAGTGCATAGAGAGGGACTGGAGATGGATGCGATTATTGCCCTGTGTCTTGTCCACGCACACTCGACTACACCCATTCAGATTACAGCACACTCGTCCCAGAGACACACATACAAACAGGGAGAGGAGCGGGAGATCGCCCCCTGGTGTGTGCCTTCATGTGTGCGCTTTGTTGAAACAAATGTTCCAGTCCGTTAAGGGGTCTCTCTCCCTCGGCGTCAGAGCGGAGCCTGTCCCCGCCGCAGCCTCACATCCGCGAAGACGACGTCAGCTCGTAGAACAGGACGTAGGCGTCGCTGCTGCGCACTTGGCTGGAGGACATTGGCGTTACTCTGCGAACAGAACGTGGACATTTAGGACGGGGAAATATCGATAAAAACGTCGCTTAGTTGTCCAGGTGTGACCCATAGCAAAAGAAAAACTAAATTCTGTCAACTGAATAAACGTTTTTTTTAAATTATCCCAATGACATTCTAGTTTTGATAGATCTTGTCCTATTTTTATTCAACTCCAGGTGTTTTAAAAGGCAGATCGACACCATAACTCGCCAACTTAAACATCATATTGTGAAACATTTCAGGCAAAGCAATAACATCTCTGTGGAAATGTCTGACTCAGAAAAGTAAGTATAAAGGAACATTGTTTTGTACATTTCTCTGCCTCGTTAGAATGTACCTGGAGTCGTTGAAGGTGTACCACTCTCCCGAGTTGGGGTTGCGACAGTAGGCTGTGTAGTGACCACCCATAGTGGTGCCTGAGTGGTTGGACACTGCATACAAGTTGTACACTGCATTGACTGAAAAACAAAAAAAAACACATAATTACAGCTGATGCGTTGAGCGACTGCTACACTTTTTAGGAGCAAATGTGTTGTTTTTCATTTTCACTTACTGCTGTTGTCAGAAGAAAACTCCCGGAGGTCCAGGTCTTTCATGGGAAAATTTACAAAAGTTGACAGTTTGCTGGTTCTTCGCGCTTCGGAAAAACGCTTTAGGTCTGAACAGGGTTAGAGTTAAAGGAAAAGCGATAGATCTGAGTATAAAGAACATTGTAAATAAGTGATGTGTCTATTGTTTAAAGCAGAGTCGATTCAAAGTAAAAAAAAGGATACGAAGAACTAAAATCTTGGGGAACTTCTGAATCGTGAACTTCTTTGTGCATCTCCTTCTAGTTTTACACCTGTAACACGTCTGTGAATGGAAAAAGGAAACTGGTTAGAGTATTTCAGAAGTGTAAAAGCTGCTAAATGTACGAGTTTACGCTTCCTGTTTTTTGGCAAGACTGTGGGAACTTTTGCCTGTTCAAAAGATATAATATTTTGCCTTTATTTGTCAGTTACTGTGGCAACTGTGCTCATTTTTCATTACTCAAACCAATAGATACATCAGATTTGAAAACCATTTGATTATAACGATCAGATAAAACATGAAAACTGAACCCAGATATTATTTAGAAAGGAAAAATGTAGTTGGAAACAGTTGGAAAATTAGAAATACTATAATCCAAAGCTGAATTATAATCAGTACAACCTCACGTTATGTCAACTGAGCACTTAGCAATTAATTATGGTTGTTTTCACTTAAGAACTATTAACTTACATGTAATATTGATGAGTATAATCGCTGCTACTTGGACAAACATCGATCCACAAGGAGACGTGGACACAGAACCTCACACATTACAACACAGCTATAGTTCTAATACTAAAAAAATGTTTAAAAGTAATAAAATAATCCTACTCTACCCACATCTTGCTTTAGTTTGTTGATCAAAGTCTTATTTTTGGCACGTACCGGCTTCTCGTCTCCATCCAGAACGTCTTCTTTGGTGAAGAGCCTCATACAGTCCATGAGGCTGACCTCGCCGTAGCCCTTCTGAGCGGAAACAGACACGCAGCGACATTAGCACGCACACGACGGGACATTTACAACACAAAAATACACAAGAATACACAACAAGGAACAGAGAAGCACAGAGAGACACGGGCGAAACAGAGAACTCATGTTAGGAGCAGAAACAGAAAGTGAAAAATCAAAGTTTGAAATGTGTCAGTATGAAATAAAAGGAAAGAAATTGAATAAAATATGTTGTAAATCGAAGAGACAGATTTAAATAAAGGCAGAAATCTAGTTTTTCTCAAAGGTTCACTGTGTAACTTTTCTGATTGTTTCCAAGGAGACGCTATTGCTTTGCCAGGAATGTTCCACAAAATTGCATTAAATCTATATGCAGACAGATGTGTCAGATCTGTGGAGAAACGATCCCGCTGACAGAGTAAGAGCATGATAACATCTCCATGGAGACACCAGCAGGGGGCCTTTCTCAAGAAAAGTTACATGGAGCAATTTTAACTCGGGATCTACATTTAAAGAATAAACTAAGACAAATTACACATTAAGGTTTAAATTTGTCAGAGGATAAATAAATCTACTACTTTGTATGATACAGTGAAACCCACAAATACAACAGACTGGAAGTCACAGTCCAGCAGTTACATTGATCTAAAGTGTGTGTTTGTGTGGGGTGTGTGTGTGTGTGCAGGGGTGCGTCTGCGTGTGTGTGAGTCTAACCTTGGCGATGGGTAGAGACAGGTCCCAGAAGGGGTCAAACACAGTGGAGCAGAACCCACAGTGGCTGCAGGTCAGAGAGCTCTTCAGCTGACCCACAAACAGGTCTGAAACACAAATCATCTTATTTAACACATGTTTACAGACTGTATTATATATTTTAAACATATTTACACCTGCATTTTACATGTCAATAGATACTAAGAATGCATGTTATGTTTAGGCTTAGATACTTGGGTAATGTGGCTAAAATACTTAAATTCTACATTGTGATTACATTGAGTTGAACAAAATGTAAAGTCTTTTTTGTGTAAACTTCATGTTGTAGAACAAATCGTAGTAGCCTGAGAGATGAAGAGAAGAGGCAGTTTATTTAGCATCAGTACAGGACCCAGCACCAGAGACACGAGCCCTAGAGACAGTGCGATAATGTGGTCCATTCTCTTCTAGTGAATGGACCATATCATCACACGACTGTGCTTCCGTTATGGAAGTAATTTACCAGTGATGACGCAGTCAGAGATAACAAGGACCGAGCTGCCTGTGAGTGTCCTCAGTAGGCCACACAAATGGAATTTCACACGAGTCTATTAGAGCTTTTTCCCTTGTAGTGAGCAGGAACACCAGATGTCCTTCCTGTTGCACCCCTCTGTTTATTTAGGCTTAAATGGGACACAGATTCTGCCCTGTTCAAGTGTTTTTGCATTGTGGCTTATAAAATGTGTGACCCAACGTATCATTTTTAAAAGTTAGCCACAAACCATGACCTATTTCTGTACGTAACACGGTCGTGTTGCTGCCTGTTGCAACTGGCAGTTTTCAGATTGTAGAATGTGATTATGTCAGACACAGATGTGGAGCAGGAGCCTGTTTTTCTTCTACCAACGATTCAACCTTTTCATGGGAAATGATCAGAAGTAGGGTAAGGTGAGGTGATGTAATCGGACTTCAAGTCCTCTGAATGACACTCATCCTTCAGCACAATGAGGAAACCTGTCAGGAGTCAGGAGGTTTTAAATTCTGAAGCCCTCTGAGCGCTCTCGTCTCACAGCAGTAAGGTTTTGGGTTTAACTCTGCACTTTGCTCCTGATGTCTCATTGAGTTTCCTCTGGGAACTTCAGTTTCCCTCATCAACCAAAAACATGCACAATAGGTCAAATCCTCCAGTTAAGAAAGTCCTGACCAAGACAAGCTCCAGATCTGTAGAAGGTCAAAGCAGCACTGAAGGATGAGTCAAATCCAGAGGAGAAGTGTGATAAAGTGGACCGTGATATTTCTATTGAAAACATCACCAAAGAGAGATGTAGATAATCCCAGACAGAAAGTTTGTAATGAACCATGTCATAATTTACATGTGCTGAAATAAATAACTTATTCACTATAATATCTATAATGATATAAACTATTTAACACCGCAAATGTACAACAAAAAGTCCCCACAAGTGCAATGAAAAGGCACACACAACAACCAACGTTTATCATTTAGTAATTATAGTAATTATGGTGACAGGTCTATTTAGAATTCGCTGATTGCCGTCACTTCAATAACCATAATAAGGCAATAAAATGTCATGACAACATCTGAGTCAGGGCCTTGGTCTTGTGTCTGTGAGGTTGTCGTATGTTTGAAATTACTTACCAACTATTTTGCTGTCTTCTCTTTCCAAGTATTTGCTCCACATCTTTTTGCCCTTCTCCTCATCCCTAAAATAGAACACAACACAATAGATATTATGTTAATATCATGTTTATACGGTGGAAACCAGGCTAAATGCGCATTGCTAAATTCCCAATCATGAAAAGTGGGTGATGGCGTCGTCTGGAGGCTATTTAGAGACCTGACCTACTTCATGCGCAAATCTGGGTGAACTGAAAGTAGCACGTTTTGTACAGGAAAAACTGGGCTACACATAATGAATCGGATTTACATAAAATATTACAGTATATAGAGAGAATTCAGATTTGACCTAGAAATATTTGAGGTTAGTGATACAGGTTACCTAACGCTGCCACGGGGTTTAAAATATTACCGTATATCTAAGAAACAGAGGACACATATAAACTGTGACTCTCTAGAACTTTCAATGAGTAAGATGAAAAAAGTTCTTCCATTTCCTTTTCAAACGTGCTGAAATGTATTGATGCATTTCTTACTGACTGTCTGTGTTTGATTATGATTGATTACGCCTTTCAAACAAGTGTTACTTGTTTGAAATAAACCAAATCACCACACCAGTGTTTGATCAATCACAATTTTCTTTTCAATTTAACGTTATCTTATTAATATTAATGTCCTGAATGTTCCCGGTTAAAAAGAACAAGCAGAAATGACAGAATCTCCATCTCCATTAGACTTTATGGGTTTATAATAAGTGGAATTGTCTCTATTTCGGGTGCGTTGGTGTTAAACTTACGGGAGATGGTCAAAGTCCTCGACTGTGCCCCTCGGCCGGACCGTGACCCTGTTGACCTCATTGTGCAGACCGTCCAATAGGAACCGCAGGAACTCCTGAGCATCCTGTTGGCTGTATATCACACACACGGTTCAGAAATATAGCGATTATAAGTTATTATGTAAAATAACTAGATGGGACTTACTTGTAACCCACAAATCTGGGTGCGTATCTCTGAATCTGTGTTTTGAATTCAGAGGGGCTGACTGCCTCGCTGCTGGTTGAGGACCACATCGTCTGTATCAACTTGGCAAATTCTACAAAAAACAGAAAACAACAATCTGTGTCATGTATTTGAAAATAAATAGAAAATACAGATGTATGACAATGCAAGTCTTTATTTCCTTTCCTAACTGTAGCAGACAAACAAACAAACAGACTGGACTTTGAACTATTTGAACCCTGTGAGCACATGCTGTCCCCTTTCTGAACGTCTCATCCCTCCCCGGTGCGCCCCCTCCTTTTGGTGTCCCGTACCTTCCATGAGGGCGGTGTTGGTGCGGCTGTTGTTGTTAAGGTCTCTGCGGTGACTGTTGTGCAGGCAGTAGTCTCGGAGGCTGTGTGTGTTACTGAGACACTGCAGGATACTGTTCATGAAGCACTGCAAAACACAACAAATCAGACTCAGAGATGGATAGATCTACAATAATACGTCCTCATGTTGGTGCTCACTGTTTCACGTTTGCTGCCACTGAACTCTTTAGATCTTTCTCAAACAGATCATTGAAAGCCAGGATCACAAGGTTAATAATTAATTCAAAGAGACTGAGTTCGCTTTCGCACTGCCACTAGTTTGGTTTGGTAAAAGAGCGAACGCCACAGTCACATTCTGGGCCACAGTAAACGTCCGGTTCGTCTCAGAGTAGCTCCAGTCCGCTGTGACAGTAAAAGTGCTTGGAATTGAGCAAAAAGCGTTGAGATCACGTCTATTTGAAGCTGCTGTTTGACACTTTCATCTGACGAGGGAATTTGGATCGAGTAATATCAGCGACAGTCTCCTCCTGCCTCTGTCGGTCAAAAAGCTTTTCCTCCTCTACCACCAGCGTAGCCCGTCCTCAGTGTATTTAGCCACAGGTGAAAGAAAACACCACCATGCATCGGGAAAGCAAATGCATGCATGCGTGTGGATTCACTTGAAGCGCATTGTCACAGAGTAAAGTTTGGCGATCAGCTGATGGACTCTCGCGTGGCTCATGGTGTTCAGGGTGAATGATGCGGTGTGTGTGAACGCGGCTGACCCAAAAGAAAAGTAAACAGAACTAAACCTAGTGCCACTGGGGTCACTCCACAGAGCCACTGACACGTGTGAAAACCACAGTAAAGTAAAATTATTGTGCACTATGTAACTTTTCTGGTGAAATATACCACACCTGCCTGTTTTCAATAGAGATAAAGTCAAGTAACCCGTCAGATCTGTGGAGAAATGAGCCTGTTCAGTAATATTGCGTGTTTTTCAAGGGATTTTTCACCTTTTCGAACAAATTGTGTAAGACTGTTGGTTTGTACAGTAGATTAGCTCGAGGGTAAACGAGACCTCAGTCACACAGGGTTTGAAAAGCCTCAGTGTGACCGGCCGATAACCACATGAACACAACACGCTTGAGAACACAAACAGCGCCGTGCAGGTACGATACGGAACTTTCCTGCTGGAGGGTCCACCGTCTCTGTGGAGTTGTTATTTATTGCTTTGCCTGGAATATTCCACAGTACGGTATTAAGCTTGTTTATATCCAGGGAGACAAGCAGGAGATGGTAACAATGCGCGATTTTAAGGTCACTCAGATAAAGTCATAAGATGCGTTTACTGCCATGTGGACAATGTAAAGTCAAGTAAAAACGATGGAGCCTAGAATGTGACAGAACCTCCTGAAAAGTTACACAGTGCACTTTTAGAAAGATAAAGAAAGATAAAATATAAAGATAGATGAACATGCATAGAAACGACGTCATTTAAGCGGAGAAAACTGAGCTGAATTTGAACGACCCACTGTGTTTATAAACATGTGCATCACGTGTGGACTCGGGGCAGACGGGACACGTGCCGTTTGGGACAGATCAAACCGGTCGCACACAGACCCCCTACCCTCCCTCCCTCTCTCTACTGTTCAGAGGCCTGTGATTAGGTTACTGTGCACATTATCACACATGCACTGTTTATTTTCAGAGTGGCGTGCTGCCTGTTGCCTGGCAAACCACCTACGGCTGAACAGAGACGTTTAATAAACAGATTTATACACTACTGTTGATTAACCGTAAATTAATGCATTTTTTCTTAGTGGTAAGTCTATATCTCCTGTTTGTTTTGCTGTACTCACCGTGTTTCCAAGGTTTTTGAGTCCAACCAGGCCCTGGGCACTCTTTGAATTCTGGAAAAAACAAAAAAAACAAGATTAAAATATTGAATAACACAGTACACATTCAGTTTCAGTGCATTAAACAGGCAGCTTTATAAAGGACTACAAAAAACAAAAACAAAAAACAAGCAAAAGACATACATATTTCAAATCAATGTAACTTTACACTATTCAGACTTTCCTGACGGCAGAGCACAATGTCTGTTTTCATTATAATGTTATTCTCCTGCTTCATATTGTCCTTTGAAACGTCGTCTTGAAAGCTGAAGTGACGGAGCTGTCAGGGAACTGTCAGCGACACTAGAAAGACACGGCTTTGTGAGACGCTGGGTTTGATGTGCTTCGTGTGAGGTAATGCTAAAATACTGACTGAAACACAAGCTAAGACTTTATATTTTATACTTGAATATTTGAATTTCCCCAGAATGGATGTGGTAAATCGAGATAAATGATGTCAAGTAATAAAATAATAACAGCTCAAAGCAATGTCTTCAAACGCAACAGTAGAATAATATGGTAAATATGGTATGTTTGATTCTTTTATAGCCCTCATAGTACTCATTGAGTCAAATAGTAATAGTATACTACTACTCATATGCAGTATTTCATTAGGAACATTATACCACATGTCGAATTACTTGAAAAGCTTTTATTTTTAAGTAATAATTCACTTTTAAGGAGATGCACTGTCCATTCACTTTGGAGGAAGAAATGATCTATTCTGTCTTGTTTATGTTCATGAAATATAATTTGGAAAAGTCTTTTTTATTTGTGTTTGAACAGAAAAAGAAGAAATACATTGTGATTGACTAATGAGTAAAAAAATATTTGAATAGAATGTTTGTAATATTGTCCATCCCCACTGTTTTGCAGCTTATCAGACTTTTACCGTCAGTCAGCCACAAACTCAAACTTTCACATCTAAACCGCTTCTTTCTTTATCTGTATTTAAACTATTGACACCGCTCTCTATGTAATCCTTATGTTCTCTCTCCACGGACTGCTCCGGACATACAAATCTTTTTCCTTGCGTCTTTAGAGAGAAACTTGTTTTGGTTATCCGAGTTCAGTTCCTCTCCTGGCGCTAAATCTCGATGGCAACCGCTCACACAACACAACTCCTACTTAATTTGACTTGTTCGGTTTAATTATTACATTAGTAAGAGACAGATGGCATCCCGAAAGCTTAAAATTCATAAATTGGCATGAAATATTCCAACCCTTATGTCATGCTGCTGCAGTTAGCTGGTATTACATAAGTTGGTTATATAATTGAGCATTGAGAGATAAACAAAGAAAGAAGGGGCGGAGGAGGACCAAGTACCTTTGACTCAGCAGTAAAAGACTGTGTAATAAAAAATACTGACCACTGTAGATCTACTCCTGTACTGAGAAAGCCTCTAAACATTCTGCAGATGTATAATAATAGTAATAATGGGATTTTCTGTCACATTTAGGCCTGGAACGTTTATTTGTACAGCACAAAAAGTCATTCAAAGTGCACAAAGTAATTCAAAATGCATTTATGACTTCTAAATATAAACTTTCCATCCACTTAACAGTAATATTTACCTATTATTGATACTATTTCGGTACGATTTTGTGTTAGTCTGATTACTTTGTAGCCAATAATGTTATAGTTTTCCAAATATGTTAGATAAACCCTTTCGTAATGTATTTAATGCTTTGTTTTTCACCAAACTTTCTTATCCTTTCCTGTAACCACGTGGCTACTGTTTCTTCATCTTTACTGATATAATTTTGAAGAAACAACACTTTTAATAGCATAAAACGTCTGGTTAGTACGCAGTAGACGGAGCAGACACAGCCGTAGAGTAACCTGAGCTTGTTTTCTGTTTGCAGAGGGCAGAACTGAGCAGCGGTCACCTGATCACACCAACAGTTGAAACCCATCTGACCCGGCGCTCCCGCAGTCTGAGCTAATGCAAGTCAGCCATGTTTGATTAGCACAGGAAACCAATACAGCCTCACACACAATCAACAGAGCGTAATTAATACATCATAATTACGGGGCGGGCGATATCTGCTTTGTCACTTTTAATATTGTAGTCTGTGCAAAGTTTGTTTTTGCTTTACAGGCACATTAAATTATGACTAAGAGGATTGATTAATTGCATATTTTACTGCTGGGCTGTATTATGAATGGACAGAGCTAGTAGATTTTGTGAATTCACGTAACAAATCTATGCCTGGTATTTCTTTCTTGGGGCTTTTAGATTCAAACACAAATGCTTCTTATTGAATCTCAGACATTCAGCGTGATCCTCGGGACCCTCTGACTGTCCACATGATCAGCTGCACATTTTATGAGGAGCGTGATCTTGGAGTTTAACTAATTATCAAACAGGGAGAGATGTTTGTATTTAAACTGTCCATAGGCAAAGAGAAGAAAGGGACAAGAAAGAGATGTAAAATGTTGGTGCAAACCCAGACAGTTGTTCCTGTGTCATGGTTCAACATCAGATTAAGAGGAGGAACTAAACTGCGTCAGTGCATCTTCATAAACATTACAATAATCAAAATAAATATGTGCATTTGTCTTCTTCAGGTTAACTCAGTGTAGTATTGCAGTTGTACTAATAGTATCATGATTTCATCTATCAAAATACCTACATTATACTACAATCTGTCTGGACTAAAGCATCAAATGACAGGAAAACGTCGCCTTTCTAATGTCAATCTAAATCCAGCTTTCAGTAAATTCCTTAGTGGTGAGCATTAGACACATAACTTAACACAGATGCCCTGCCGTGCTCTAGATTCACAACACACTGCCTCCCTGTGACACGAGGCAGACCACGCTCCCCTCTGAAAATGGTTTCATAATCTCAACACAAGTGCTCAAAAGTACATCGTTTGACATCTCTGCTGAGTAATGCCACGTTCCAAACCCCCAAAAATAGCAGCTTCTCTTTTAATATCGCCTGCTTCTTCTCATTGTCCATGTGCGATTGGATGAAGCGGAGGCCGGCCCCCCGACACGTCACTACGGAGGGGAGTGCGTCCGGCTCTGTTTCTGTAGCAACGTGTTTCTGGATGTTTTTTTTTTTTTTGACCTTAGAGCCAGAGGACACACTGACATCAGTGTGACAATTTGAGTCGAGTTGGTGTGAAGGATTGGCAGCTGCGGCTAACACAGGAACGTGAAGCGCATAATATTCAACACACTAGTTAAACATTTACTGGATTTACATATTTATTTTCTATGCAAAGTAGTTACAATAAGAGAAGACGAAAGGCCACATTTGAGAATTCCTACATAGAAGTCCGATAGAAAAAAGCAAAAACAATGCATTTAATAATAACTACAGATATGTGTGAAATTTACAGTTGAAAACACTAATATACACACTTATATAATTTTGCACTACATAAATAAGCATATGATGACTGCATTTCCTGTTTCTAAATTTGCACAAATCCATCATTAGTCACTGATCCTGTCCAATCCACTGCTTATTATTATTATTGTTATTGTTATTGTTATTATTATTATTATTATTATTATTATGAGCAGGTCTGATGTCCTGAAGCGGCGTGACAGACATTTATAAAGCACATGTGTGAGAGCCCGGGCTGCTGCATGACTAATGACGGCTAATACTGTTATGTAAATTTGATATGATTCTCGTGCAGTGTGTCTCTGTGAAAGACGAGCAAGAACCGGCTGTTGAAACCCAGTGAACTGTATTATAAAGTAGAGCTGTAGGTAGAGCTGGGCCATATGGGAAAAGAATGTATCACTTTTCAATAAATCACTTCATTTTTTTCTTCATATTGAACGAACTCCGAACTCCGAAAACAAAATAAAAATGTCACTTAGTATTGATTTCATGGACATAAAAGCACAGACTTTTAATCACTGCCATTAAACGCAAAAAATAATACAATTTCTTCCATCAAAGTCTGAAATCTGCCCCAAACCAGATGCTTTTACTGACAGACGAGTGGCTAAAGACTAGAAAAGAGAAGAAAGAAGAAGGCGCTGGGTGAGTTAGACGGACATTTAAGAGTGAATTATGAATTTAATCTGCCTTTTTACACACAACTATGCAATTTAGTACTTTTACAAATACAGTTTAGTAGTACTTTTCTTGTCCTGAGACCTTCCTCTAACTCCTCAATGTCTCATTTAGTCGATGCACAAATCTTTAGTTGACTACAGATCTATTAAAACATAAGAAGGACCATGTTCACTCACGATGAAGTTTGAAGAGCAGAAGAAAGTTAGGTACATTAACCAACCCTAAAGCAAAGTCTCAACTTATTTAAGAAGTGGTCTTATAATAGTGCTCTTCAAATCGTTTATAGACACGGAGTTAAAGTCGGGAATAACTGCTCTAATTCCTTCTCCCAGTTTTGTTGAAGTTTAGTCGGATCTGCCAGCTTCACGTCGGGCTGAAGGGGTTTTTGCAGAGCTCTAGGAATTCCTTTTGTGGATAATTTTTGTGGATTCTGGCAGAGGAATAATCTGTTTGTCCGCGATGGCATTTTATTTAAACAGGGATGGAAAAAACTGTCATTTGATTGTGAGCACGTTATTATTACATTAAAAAACACAAAAAAACAAGTTGAATGAAGAAACTTTGTGGGATATGAGTCACATTTATAAAACATTACTGAGTTTTTGGCTCAGATATTGGTCAATGGTTAAAACAATCAATGAATGTATATCATAAAGGCGATTCACTGGTTGCTGTTGATGCGTAAAGTCTCATAATATTTAGTTTATACGATGGTTCTGCAAAATATTTAGCAGTCCGGTGCACACTGTACAACAACAGCTCGTTGGGTAACTATGGATAAATACTCTATTCATAAGTGTCTAGCTGTGGACCACTTAAGAAACACAACCCTCTGAGGTCTTAAACCATCCGGTCAAGGGAGGCCACTTAAACAGCTTTCCCACTGCTGCTGGTTGGACTGGCGCTAAACTTCCGAAAGCTTGGAATTAGACACAGCAGAAAATGCCCCTTTTGGCACAGGTCCAGCACAGTGTAAATAAAGTCTGTCAGTCCGCTGGGTTCAATTAAGTGGGAGATGTGTGGGTTTGTGGGCCAGAGGGGAGCGGATTGGGACTCGGACTGTGGGTCAAAGCAGGTGAGTAGGAAGCCAGTGGTATAATCCTCAAGACTAAACAGGAAGACAAACAATGAAAGCACTGTGCCAGGTGACTGTCCATGGTTCATGGCTGTGTCCACATTCCACATTTAGTTTTTTTTACTTTCAGAAGTCATTGAAATAAGTCATTCAGAGACAAATCTTTACATGTTTTTGTCCTTCTTTGAGTTAATCATCATTTAGAAGAACCTTATCTATGGTTTAGTCTCATTTAAAGTCACTCTAACTGCAATTTAGACCCGATATAGTCCAGGTTTAGATCTGGTTCTACTTGGAAAGCCAAAGTGAAAAGTTTAAGAACCACTGGAATACTACAGATGCTACAGGTCCAGCTCTGCAAAAAATGTATTTATGTTTAAATTGAATTAAGTTCACGGTAAAAGTTTGAGAATTTTGAAGCCAGTGTTCAAACTCTCAGCTTTCTTACGTTCAAATGGCTAAACCAGATGCTGCACAGTTGCCTGGAGTTGCTGGGCCTTGTGCCAATCTCAGCGTTTTTGAATGTCTTTCTCCGCTCTTCACCCCCTTTCACACCAGACAAATCCAGTCAAATGAATCCTGCAGCTACACTAAGGTCAAATGTTACTGCAATGGAAGGACTGTCACGTTTGTCATCTATGGTAACTACACTCACCTAAAGGATTATTAGGAACACCTGTTCAATTTCTCCTTAATGCAATTATCTAATCAACCAATCACATGGCAGTTGCTTCAGTGCATTTAGGGGAGTGGTCCTGGTCAAGACAATCTCCTGAACTCCAAACTGAATGTCAGAATGGGAAAGAAAGGTGATTTGAGCGTGGCATGTTTGTTGGTGCCAGACGGTCGGTCTGAGTATTTCACAATCTGCTCAGTTACTGGGATTTTCACGCACAACCATTTCTAGGGTTTACAAAGAATGGTGTGAAAAGGGAAAAGCATCCAGTATGCGGCAGTCCTGTGGGCGAAAATGCCTTGTTGATGCTAGAGGTCAGAGGAGAATGGGCCGAGTGATTCAAGCTGATAGAAGAGCAACGTTGACTGAAATAACCACTCGTTACAACCGAGGAATGCTGCAAAGCATTTGTGAAGCCACAACATGCACAACCTTGAGGCGGATGGGCTACAACAGCAGAAATGTTGAAATGTTAAATGCCACGGGCGACCTGAACATTGTTTCTGACCATGTTCATCCCTTCATGACCACCATGTACCCATCCTCTGATGGCTACTTTCAGCAGGATAATGCACCATGTCATAAAGCTTGAATCATTTCAAATTGGTTTCTTGAACATGACAATGAGTTCACTGTACTACAATGGCCCCCACAGTCACCAGATCTCACCCCGATAGAGCATCTTTGGGATGTGGTGGAACGAGAGCTTCGTGCCCTGGATGTGCATCCCACAAATCTCCATCAACTGCAAGATGCTCCTCTCAATATGGGCCAACATTTCTAAAGAATGTATCAGCACCTTGTTGAATCAATGCCACGTAGAATTAAGGCAGTTCTGAAGGTGAAAGGTCAAACACCATATTAGTATGGTGTTCCTAATAATCCTTCAGGTGAGTGCATATCATCCTGCAGTTTATGCCCATATCAAAGGACACATGTCTGGTCTAGTCCTGCTTCGCTCCGTCATTCAGAATTTGGCTCTCTGTGACGATGCTAGTTAAACATTACTTCCTGTCTGCGTGTTGCTCCTGCACCTGATAACCTTTGGCAAACAGCTGAGGGATTAAAGCGCCGCATGCGTTTGTGTTGACATCAAACACAATCTGGAGAATCTGACTGGACACGCTTAGACTGCGAGACATTCACATCAGATAAAACTCAGGGTGACAATATGGAGAACGTGACGTCTGGAGGCATTTTATATCAAAGATTAGGTTACAACCAAAACAACAACAGCAACATCCCTTTAAAATCACGGAGATGCAACAAGTAAACTGGTCACAATTAAGGATGATATTGACAAAAATGAATATTTCAATGTGGCTTGTAAATGGTCTTGGCTGAGGCTGAAGTCTAGCACAAAATATGAATGGACTGCTATGATATAAAACTTATTTTTGCTGCCATTTTTTATAGAAGAAGTGGAGTATTAACCACTTCGATACCTCCCGTGTCTAATAACATTCTGATTTCTCATATTATACTCGTAGACAAGCTCTGAATTTAGTGAAATGTTCTGATTTAAATGTTGAAACCAGCTCGCAGGTCACGTGACTGTCAAATCTAACCAAACCAAAGCAGTGCCCACATATTGGCAGCATAGTAGTAACCTAGCAATTATGCAGACAGTGAGAAAATAACAAGTTCACTGAGATCACAGATGAAATCGCCTAATGAAATCCCAACAGGAGCTTAGGCCTAAAGTACAGCCCAGGGGAATAATTATACAGTGAAATCTGCAGTATAAGGGAACAGTATGGAGCGATAGAGACTGAGCATTTGGTGTCTTTGCATAATAATTAAACCGAGTTAAATCTGAAAAAATATTATGCTAATTGTATATTTAGAGCTGAATTGACATACATATTTTAACATGAGCTCGTATTTATATCAGCTGTTCATGTTTCTGTATGAAATGCACTGTATAAAACTATTGAAGAGATAAGATTTGTCATTATCTGTTTGCCATGTGCACGATTTGTACGGCTATAAAGGACTGTGCAATTATTCAGACATTTTCTTATTGTTGATGTTAATGATATGCTCAGCTCTTTTTAATCAAGAGGTCTAGAGCCAGTACTTTGTCAGTAAAAGCAGGTGGTTTGGAGCACAGACTTTGGAGAATGAGTTATTTCTTTTTTCTTTAACAATGTATTTTATTTGTTTTTAAAAGAATAAAATAAATGTAATCGAAAATTGTGATGAATCAATATGATACGTCGTCATATCGTTACTGCAAACTTAAGAAAAAGGACAAAAATCTGTATCTGTAATCATTTTTAGGTTTTTAGTGCAGAAAAAAGAGAGTAGCTCAGCGGTTAAAACTGTTCAGTGAGGTATAACGTCCAGATTGTAATTACGTTGTTCCTCACAGTGGATCCTACATCAGCAGCACGTCCTCGTCTTAAAGCTGAATGTGCGCCAACGTAAAGCGCTCTTCTTCACACTGGAGCAGCGGGCGGCCCGGGTGCACCTGGCAGCGCCCCACGCCATATGAGAGCGCAGAGGCAGCACAGTCTGTTCTGACCTGAGTTTGGACATCATAAACAAGCTCCCTCTTCTTCCCATGTGACAGCTCCTCTTTGACTCACACACACGATGAAACTATGTGCAGAAAGTGATTCAATCGGTTTATTTTAGCCATAGGAGCGCGAGGGGGGCATCGCTTAGACCTAATTACTATACAATAAGTTTACGTTACATATATGATAGACATTTTCAGGCTCAATAATTAGTTTTTCTCAATAAGTGGGATTCGTTGTTACTGAATCATAGCTGCTGAACTAATTTTTTGTGATATGTTTCAAAAAGGTTATCTGGGATTATCCTGCTTTAGAGTTATAGTGTCACTGACATCATGTAGTTTTAACCATCACTAATCATGATCTTTTTCTGTAGTTTTTTAATATATCCCACTTCAAAACATCTGTATATTGAGGTAATCTTGATGTATACTTTTAATATGAGACATGTTTGGAGCTCTAAACGTAGAGCGCATTAAGAGAGCAGCAGGCCCCATTGCTTTTTTCCTTCAGGGTTATCTCGTCCACAGTGCGAGTATAAAGCAGAGCATTCTTATACTGTCTTATGTAACGGCCGATCGTCTTAACAGTGGCATGCAGGTCTCTACAGTGAAAAGACTCAGAGGAGGAGGAGAAGTGTGCTTTAGATCAGCCCTGTGTTTGCTCCAGTGAAGGCTGAGAAATGTGTGAGAGAGCAGCTTTACAGATACTCTCAGGAAACAATAAGATTTGAGCAGTAGAGAAGTGAATAAATAAAGTGTATGACTCACTAGAGATCCAAAATAACTACAAAGTGTTTCATTTCTGCTTTTTTTTGGAACATTAAGAATAGTTTTTTGGGGAAAACCCTGCTTTAGGGTTACGGTGTCACTGGCGTAAATTAGTTTCAGTATTATCGTTTATTGTTGTTATAATAGATTAGCTTTTACTTTTCTTTATTAAAAACAAATAAAATGGCTTTCAAATGTAATTTTCTGAACATAAACAATACATTATTCCTCTAAAGTCTAAGCTCTAGACTAACAGAGGACTGGCTGTAGACCGCTTGATTAAAAAAACAAGCATCACTGACGATTAGAATGGGCTCAATCTCAATTCTTATTAAAATTTTAATTTACGATTAACATTTTAAAAAGCATCTGTCAAGGCCTTGCAACATCTATGCCTCAAACTTGGTCAGGTAATTACATTTCACATCCTGTGCGACTCTTACCCTTCATTGCATCATAGAGATTAACAATTAACCTCACATATGCGCTCGTCGTACAGATAATGCATGAACCTGGACAGACACACGGTGAAGACGCTAAAGGCCACGCAAAAACGTTTGGCTCTTTGAAATATGATACAAAACACACTGAAAAGCAAAATCAAGCCATTCAACAACCAAGTAGAATCTGAAAATGAACTTTACGTCCAAATAACAATGAGATAAAAGAGTAAAGTTTGTGATGTCCAGTTGATTTTTTATATTTCCATGTCAGGTCCTTGTCAGTCTGTTACCTGATCATATATGTTTTTACCATTAGCAGAGAAAAGCAGCTTGGACTATTCACTGGCATCACAAAAACACACTTTGTAGCCCATATCATAAACATTTTTAAAAGTAACTATACTGGACTACATAAAGATTAAATATGAATTAAATAAAGACAATATTATACACGTAGACTCTATGGGAAACACAGATATTCTAAATCTCCTTTAGTTTGTCTTAACAGGGATAGTCCTTGTTACATTTGACTATTAAATACAGCGTGAGTTTCCATTGTGTGCAGCCCTACCACACACCGTCTAAATTTGTTTATGACCACACCAGGAGCTCGGTCAGATTTGCCCTTTGACCTCACAGCTGTGGACGCTGCTGTGCTCTCTAGTCTCTCTCTTCATTTCTGGGAACAGGTTGACGCTCCGCATTATAAATCTAAAAAGGTAAAAGAGCGCTGATCATGAGCAGAGGAAAAAAAAAAGCAGTGTCCCAGGAGGAGCAGGTGGACGATGGTGACAACAAAAACAACATCGGGCCAAGCTGTTGACTCTGGCCAAGTGTTTTCTAATGTGATTTTATTACATAACCGAGCGGGCACATGGCAGCTCCAATACATGTGGTGGCAGCAAAATAAACACAACACAACCAGAGTTCAATTCAAAGTCAAAGCTCTACTTCTGCCTTTTATACACATTAACACAGTGATATGCCTGATAAGAAAGTTTACAGTTAACTAAACTGTACAGCGTCTGGTGAGTTTAACACGAGCACCATATACACACAGTGGAAGTACAACTACTTTAGCTCTAAATTATGATTCATGGGCTTCAGCTTCATGTATGTGGCATTTTGTTAATTTGTTAATTAAATTGTTAATTGCTCTACGTTTTCACCGTTCTGAAATCCATTGATGATCCATTTGACAGCTATTCGACAAAAATGGCACTGGAGATTTGTAACAGGAATAATACAAAAACACACAACTGTAATAAAATAAAGGAGTTTCTTGCACCGCTTTGAAAATCTGGCTCCAGTTTACTTTCTATATTTAGTTTGGCTATTACAGATAAGATTTAATTACAGTTTGGCTAATTACTACTGCGAACAACTGATACTAATATACAAGTAGTGCAGTTTTCTTTTCAACGAGACGGTTTTGCATATTGATATTTCTGTACTACACTCTCCCCAATCGGTCTACACCTTTGTGACCCATGTGGAAAACTCTAAAAGCCATGTACAGGTCAAAGCATAAAAGCGCCTGTATGGAAAGGACATGCTTTATGTCTCCTTTGTGAGCGCCTACGTTGATGTATGAGGGCAGTGTAGTAAGAGTAGCTTTAGTGCAAGGGGGGATTATGGGGTGGTTATATAAGCTGTGACCTGCCAATGAAGGCCTACTGATCCTGGCACAGAGCAGTACAGCAGCTTAACACAGCAGCAGCTTACCTCCACAATGACTCACCTTCAACATTCACATCATACACTAAATATATGTCACCTCAACTGTCCCGGGAAAGAGCTAAACAGAGGCAAAAAAAATCAACAAATCTGCAAATAATTCAACTATTTACATGCGAGACAATATAGTAATTAGTGAATAGAGTAATAACCAGCTGCAGCCTATGGAAACTTGTTATAACTTTGACATTTTGTGCGTTTAAATCTGAGTCTTTGTTCACACTGAGGCTGCCATGAGTGCGTACCTATGCCTCTTTGATGACATAACAGCAGAGACAAAGCACGCACCAATTACAGTAGGGCTGCGCACAGAATACACTGAATTATTATGCCCCATTTCATGTGCAAAGAGGCGCATACAAGCACGAACACGCTCCTCTGTGAAGCGCGTTTGGTGCTATGTGAGTGGAAGGATGTATTTGTGAATGGAGCGGGGCTGGATTTGGAGAAGATGGAGCCGGTGGTGCGTGTCTTACCTTGGCTTGGTTAATGAGAAGCCCTACGAAAGTTGACACCAGCACTGAGCCGGACATGCTGCCTTTCCTCCGCATCTCCTGTTTGATGAAGGGGAAGGCGGCTGCGGGGGGGTCCTCTGGTACTGTCACGGTGTAGGTCTGTCGCATGGTGGGCATGCTGCTGGAGGAGCGAGGGACCGGCTGCCGGCGAGAGCGTGTGCGCGTAAAAAGACCGCTTCTCCAGGTTTACCGTGTTGAAAATGTGGACACAAGTGGCTCACAGCGCGACAAGGAAAGATGTCATTCATTCACGAAGAGGTAAAGACTTTGAATTACAACGATTCAAAACAACAGCAGCGACTTTCCCTTTAAAATCTCCTGTGCGTAAAGCGCCAAGATCCAGAAATTACGCGCGGGTGAGGAGACGGACTGGCTGTCAAAAGACTGGGAGGTTATGGTTTTATTGCTGTGTCCAGGCTCTGGAGCAGGTCTGTGCGCGGTGAGCACTCTGTCCCGCTGCACACGGCTGTCGCTCCGCCTCTTTTGGCTCATAGTCGATCTCAAACCTACGTCAGCGCCGCCCCCAGCTCCAGCCGCGAGCTCCTGCGTCACAGCGGATCTTTTCTCCGCGCTTCTGCCTCAATCTGAAGGACTATTACCAAGGAGACCATTCACTCATCCGTTACCTACCCAGCTATTAGGGGCTTTATATAAATCACGGTATAATAGACATTACGATGCGCATGTGACCAGAAAAAAAAAAAAAAAACGCCATGGGATGCGTTCCATTAGCACAGAACAGCTAAGAATAACCAAACCATGCCATTATCTGATGGTGCTGCTGCTGGTTACATAAGTCTGAGCTGAAAGACATGGCACTGAAGGATAAAACCATGTACTACAGCAGGACTAGTGCACCACCAACCTAATAAGTAACAAGTATTCAAGCTATTTCACTGTTTATAATTGCTTTAAACCAGAGCTAAAGCGTGTAAAATGACATAATAAGACTGACTAACTAGCCTTAAATGGGATGAGGGGAAAAACAAATCCTGCATTTGATGAAACGATGACTAACAGGTTGTAAATCACTGAAATATTTTTGAACAGATGGGCGACCAGCATCTTTCCTTCTGTATAAAATATTGTAATTAGTTTAAAAATAAAACTTGCAATGTTGCACTTGTATGAGGCGCGTGGAGTGAGACAAATTTCCTTAGCATCAATCTCATGGCCCAGAGAGATGTGTACACAACAGTACATTCCTTCACCAGGCTGAGCACATATTCAATCCATCTTTTGTATATTTACACAACACAGGGTCTGTATTGAGCGCATATAGCTTTAGTAGTATGGGAAAAGTATAGAAGTACAAGTATACGTGACCAAAGAAGAACTAGTGAACTGTATTTACTGTCAAATATAAAAACAGATCCACTAAACCAATATTTTGTGCGTTCTAGCATGTCAGAGTTTATGGCATTTCTGAACTAAATGTAAACCACAGAGAGAGACCGTACCTGACAGAAAGGCTGAGTCAAAACAAACATCCTCTGCATGTTGTGAAAAAAGTGAAAAGTCATCATGGACTAATTGACTGTTTCAGAACATCCTATACATCATCAACATGTTTTAATCTGTGGTCGTTAGCATTTACCGTGACACAAATGACATATATAATAATGTAATGTAGAGTTTAAAGTGATCACATAAGCTTCTCGTGCTGCCGCGTTTATGTTTAACTAGAGAAAAGGTTATGTTTGGTCAACTTTGTGGTCTCTGCGTTTGGTAGTGTGCCACTTCCTGACTTCCTGTCGAAACTTGTGAATTGAACTTTGCTTAATATTTGCTCAAAGAGGAAGTGAGGACTTGATGTATAATTTAAACGTATAAAACACAAATTGGACTTCACATCAACACTTTCTACCTCTAAAGCTCAACTGTACGGGGCTCAATAATGTATTCTATATTTTGCTCATAGTTTTGGAAAGATACTAAGTAGTAAAATGTCCTGCGGTGAGACTGAAACACTTTTCCAATTTAAACATTTTAACTGGAAACACTCACCACAACAGTGTCAGTCAATAGCTGTAATAGAAAAGTGTCTGTTTGTGTTAAAATCAAACACTGAGGACTGGTAAACTTCACTGACCCATAACACATTAGTGGCCCATTACAAAACTATCTGATTGGGACAAAGGATGCTAATGAAGAGACATGATACAACATGAATATAAACACACAGGATTATACCCCAAGGATCATTTCCATCCGTTGTCGACTTGCCATTATTTATAAAGGAGTGAGGTAAGCTTGTACGAGATTGTTTTTCTTTTCTCCGTCTGACCGGGGCACTGAGTCGGAGTGGCCAAAAATATTGTTGACTCAACATAAAGTCTAGACACGGCAAAACTACTTAATAATAATGGCTTACACTTGCCCTTTTTCAAAGCGCTACACTATAGTCATTATTCATTCATTTCCACACTTGGTGATGGTAAGCTAGTACTGTAGCCACAGCTGCCCTGGGGCAGACTGACAGAAGCGAGGCTGCCAATCTGCGCCATCGGCCCCTCCGACCACCACCTATCATTCGCGCACACACCACTTTCATACTAGGCAATGTGGGTGAAGTGTCTTGCCTAAGGACACAACGACAGAACTTGATCCGAGCGGGACTTGATCCTCTGACCTTCGGGTTGGGGGGACCAACACTCTAACCACTGAGCCACTGTGCCCCATACTTGGGGCAGAATCAAGACCGAGCTGATGTGGGCACTGGCAGACGGGCATTACTGTGGCTTTAGTGTAAGCGGCAGGGGCAGGAGATCAACACAACATCTCTGGGAGCATAGAAAAGAATGGAAAAATACAGCGAGGCGAAAGCTCCTTTAAAGTAAGAACTGGACGTAGTGTTGTCAAAACACGACTTTGATACTAAGGAAAAGGTTCAGATTTCAACACTGCAAAGATTTTAAACAGTTTTCCATATGCAGTAGTTATGTGGTCACATACTAGTCCTAATATGGATCAAAATGATTCAGGAAAAGTCCAGTTTTGTACTATTTTTTTTTTTTGCATTTTTCTTCACTACGAATACTTGTGCAAATTCGTATCTCGTTTCAGTTCTAGTTTTATGATTGATCTGTATGTGAGCATTGATTTTTGGACAACCCCAACCAATAATAATATATATATATTTACCACACAATATGTTTGTGTTTTCTGCACAAAGCCTAATATGACATGCAGTAGGAGGTTACAATATGGTCACGGAGTAAATGACAGGAGGCATATTCATGCATTCAAAACAAAACTATGAATAAATGTTTAGCTGACGACATGATAAATAGACGTTGACTGCTTTTGATTAAACAGCGACTAACTGCAGACAAATATAGCAGCCAAGATTTTAACAGATGGTCAATTTACATTTTCAGTTTGTATTTACAGAAAACTACGGCGGGAAAAGAGAAGTGGTTTATACGCGGATATAGAAACTAGTCAATACCAGTGAGAAAGTCATTTGGTTATAATCATTAAGGAGAATTAGTCTGGTACACAAAAACTATGGAAAACAAGTTGATACAAGCAGCTCCAGTCATCATGCCAGCAGCTTGTCTTACTAAGAAACATGGCACGAGATGAACTGAAGCATGAGGCACTGGCAGCTGCTATTTTTGTGTTTACAGGGATGGTGTTTACTTTGCTCCACCAACTCCATTTCTCCGGACCTTTTCGACCTGAATGCTCGGTTTAAACAGCAACACAAAACTGGACAGTGGACACAACAAGGTATTAAAGGTGCTGCTCAAAAGTTATACAACGAGAGTACAGTTTGTGCTGATATGACGACTTTACTCACAACATATTTAAGTCATATTTAAGGGCGGTCAAACTTCAATACCCTGATACTCATTGATACTAAAACCAGTATCAAAATTAGACAATTATTTGAAGTATTGATACTGGAAAAAACACAAAAATATGACAAAATTGGGTCTTGAATAGTTTCAGAGTGGTGTCGATTTGTATCAGAACTAATATGGGACCCCCTGGTAACAGTGAAGAAACTACTGTTAATTTACTTTGGAAATTGTATTCTGCTCTACAAATCATCATTGTGGTATCGAAACTGGTGGTGAGCAAGCCTTTTCCTTAGTAGCAAAAAAGTTAGTACATCTGTTGCTTGACTTATAGCTCAGAGAACAAACCCATACTGAAACAATATTGAAAATCTCTTCCATGTCCCTAACTTGGTCTATAATTTACATCACATAGCAGATTATATAAAAGGATAGATATAATTAATGTGAAAAGTGGGTGTGAAAGTAGTTCCCACTTTATATACTTGACTTGCACTGGTAATTTTCCATATGTTACAAGATGATTTTAATGAGATCTATTGCATATTAATTTCTACTAAACTATTATATCACAAGCTTTATAAAAAAAAATACATTTGGCCACATGAAAAAATGTAATTTCCAAAATAGCAACAGGAAAAGGAACAGGCGTAGTGAAAAAGCTGAATGAGCCTTGAGCCTGTTCCCATGTTACCTTGCCCTCTCTGTAGTGTCCTGAGGGAAGGGGCAGTGGTCTAATTACAGAGGGCTCCAGCTGGAGACGTGCACTAAAACTGTGAGCCCGCTGATAAGTGTTGATTATTTCTGTGAGAAGAACAGAGAAACTAAGTCATGTTGAAGCTTGCCCTTCGCTGATGGCTCCACGAGATGCCCAGTGCTGATTGTTTTGAAATATAATCATGATGCACTGCTGATTTCAGAGTACACAGAAAGGTTTAGGGCAGAGAGGATGTCGTCCTGATGTCGTGTTTCAGACAGATCCAGTTAAAGTGGAGGAAGCATATTTTGCAACTCCTCAACTTGCCACATTTCACTAAATTATGATAATGCATTATTTAGTCTGTCTATGGAAAGTTTCTAGCTCCCAACCGCTTAGTATTTGTTGATTAAAAGCCCTTTTCACCAGCTTCAGCCTTAGTTAGCTTAGCCGACTAGCGTTATGGCTGGACCTCGCTCTGTCCTGCTTAACGTGTCATATGTGGAGTCAGAACCCTGGCTCCTTTATTGACGACAGGGACAGTTGTGTGAAGTGTGATGTACTGGCAGTTTTGTAGGCCAGGCTTACAGAGTTTTTTTTGAGTTTTTTCTTGCCGAGAAGAGGGTCTAAAGACAGGATGTTCTGGGACAGTTATCCATTTTGCTTGTTTTCTGTTGATTAATTTGCTTGTTTCTCTTTCATTGTTTATTTTCTAACTTTCTGTTGGTTAAATCAATTCACATGTTCAGCCCTAAGAGGAAACTGTTGTGATTTTGGGCTGTACAAAAAAAACAACATTGAATTGAACTGTACTGCAGCCATAGTGTCGACTGGAGGAGCTGTGATTACGGCCAGGACATTTCACAGTGTGGTTGACAAACATGCTCAGATACAAACTGATACTAAAACTAATATCGAAATCGATACTGAGAAAATCACATCAACAGGACAAAAGCAGACCTTTCCTGAATAGTTTCTGAATATAAAACCATGTGGTAATATTAAATAAACTACAGTTATTTTGTGTTAAAATAGGAAATAAAATGTTTTTAATAACCTTTGACGTATCAAGAGAGAGAGTACTGAGCCTTTCCCTGATATTTTAGTATCAAAACTATTTCAGAGACATTCATTTTATATTAAGTGAAAGAAATAACTGATTGGAGTTGGGATTAAACCACTGAAAGAACAATTCAGTTACAGTTCTTAATCAAATTTGTAGACAGATTAGAGCGATCAATCCAGATTACACTCACTGTCTACGTCTGGGCTGGACAGGACATTGTACAGGTTGGACAGGAGAGGACATTGTACAGGCTGGACAGGACGTTGTACAGGCTGGACAGGACGTTGTACAGGCTGGACAGGACATTGGACAGGCTGGACAGGACATTGGACAGGCTGGACAGGACGTTGTACAGGCTGGACAGTGCATTGGACAGGCTGGACAGGACATTGGACAAGCTGGACAGGGCATTGGACAGGCTGGACAGGGCATTGGACAGGTTGGACAGTACATTGGACAGGCTGGACAGGACTGGAGAGAGGGCATTAATGCTGTTTTGTGTTAACGTTTATTGAAAAATTAGATTGATCCAGTCTTTACCATATGACTTTTTTTTAAATCTAGGCCATAATGTAGTGATGTAGTTTACTGTAAAAACACATAGATTTTAATGCACGGGCCAAAGGATCGTTCTGCTCAACTAAACTAACTAAACATACTCCGAACAAAAGTTGGAGTCGCATGTTGTTTGCATAACCTTTCACACATAACCAGGGTTAAATGGAAAGTCATCAATTATACATAAACATATACTGTATAATACATTACGTGAAAGTATTTTTAACTGTAGCTCTGTAATTATATTTTTTACAACACCTAGAACTGCCTCTTATCCATAGATGAATCATTTAAAACGGTGATGTGGAGTAGAAAACTGCAGGTGTGAGTAAGATCAGAGTAAAATACAAAAGCAATTCAATCTTGAATACCTGATTTGAAAGAAAGTAGGTATTTAAGTCTAACTAGCTTGCTAAATCTAACATCTAAGAGCTAAATCTTTTGGCACGTTGCTAGCTAGTATGCATGGATTTTATGGCGACTAACGCAAGCTCTCATCCCAAAGAGTTATTTACAAGTTTATAAGTTTACAATAGCTCAAATGTTTGCAAAATAAATGAAAACAGCATGTAGCACTCTGATTTTTTTCCTCAAAGTTCTGTTTTTACAAATTTTGATATGAACATATTGATATTATTATACTAAGAAATTGTAACAAATGCGGTGAATGCATTAAATCTGGTGTAATCCTGTGTAACCTGCCCTTTCGCTTCTGCACTGCTCATGTAAGATGTTTCAGGCCTAATCCCAGAGGAAGTGGGTCACTGTGGCTCTGACCTGGTCATTAAAGCTGGACACTCTCATAACACTCGAGCTGCTTTAGAGTGAGAGAGCGAGAAGAGCCGAGGCGAAAACGACAGGTCAAGTGTGAGGGTTCAAAACTCACTGTCACTTCTGTTTGACGACCATGTCTCCAGATCACAGACGTGAAAGAGGTAAATAACAGAAAATACCATCGATTCACAAGTTTACATCCGCTCACATTCACTCAAAACGCTGACTTAAAGAGCTACGAGAGGTTGGACAACTCATTTCACTAAAACACAGTTAAAATAATCATGCTGAACTTAAAAAAAAGTAAAAAAGTAAATGAAATACCAGTTTGGACATTTTTTTAGGTTTCAAATTTTACTTCCTGGTTGGAAATTATGACATCACACTAGGGATTTCTATAACTATAACACTAGGTTTATTTATTTTGTTGAAATCATGTTAAAGTTTCAGAAAAATGTGTAAACTGTGTCTAACTTTTGGATAGAACTCTCCCTAGCCTGATGTCGTCAATATAAACTCTCTAAAGTAGAAATCTCTGCTTCTCTTGAGCTGGAGATGGAGCTCCTGTCATGCACCTGTAACTCGCTCGTCTCATCCACACATTATTGCTTTGCCTAGAATAGTTATCCATCTTTCATTCAATTGCATGCATTTTATTGCCAAAAAATGCCTTCGTGGAGTCACCTGGTTGTCTCCATGGAGATTTCCGTTATGCAATTCTGTGGAATATTCCAGTCAAAACAACACCTCAGGGAAAAGGTTTTGGACCCACCACCTAAAAACGTACAGTGTCCCTTTGATTTATAGTGGATCTTTAGACAATAAATCTAGTCTAGTGTATTATTCAACCATAATTTATAGAGAAAAACAAATTCACCTCAAGATGCATGTAAAAAAAAATACAAATGCACTACTTTATATAATATACAGATAACTATGGTTGTGATGGTTAGATTTAGGGAAACTGTATCCGTTTTCATTTTAACAAAGGTCTACAGAGAGAAAGTTTTTTTTTGTTGGGGATTCATTCTGAGTTTGAATGCCAACATTTTTAAATTAGAAATCTTGTTGGGCCTTGAAATAGTTTTTATGCAGCAGTTCATCCTACAGTGAAATTGAATCAGACGCCACTGGCACAGCACTGACATAGTATTTTAAAATATTACAAAGAGTATTTCAACTTTTCGTGGACACCCTGACCTCTTTACTTTAAGCAACAGTGCCCCCTTTTGGCCAAAGTCGTTAGTGCGCCTTCCTCACTTAACTGTAAAGCACAAGTGGCCTCCCTCTTTCCACTGTTATTGATCCTTTTGTACAGAGCAGGGCAATTAATACTGTAAAATGTAAAATGTAAAATCATAACTGCAACTATTACCCTATTGAATTACAAACATGTTATCATCAAAAACATAATTTATTACCTTCTGTTCAGATAATGCGTGAGTATTATGGCACTCAAAACCTTCGAGCAAAGCCACTTTTCTATCTAAAAAGGTTTTTAAAGAGTCACAAAGCTTTAGTCATAAAATGTATTTGGTTTATAGTTTCTCTACAGGTTTATTTTGATGGCACAGAAGCAAATGTCACGAGGGATGAACCAAATAAAAAAATCTACCTCTCTACCTTTGCAGCAGTATGACTAAAAAGCGAGTGTGTGTGTGTGTGTGTTTAATCTGGCACTCTCTTACCGTGGACGTGTCCCGGGACGGCGACTCAGAGCGGCCATTACTGCTGCTGGGTTCCCATGGCGACGAGGTGCTTAGTGCTCTGCTGCTGCTGCTGAGGATCTCCTGAGTGGAGCTGCGGGACAGGCCTGCGTATCCTGACCTCGAGCTGTACGAGTCGGACACGTCGCCGTTTCGGGTGCGGTAACTCCGAAGGGCAGAGGAGGTCGGGGTGGAAGAGGAGGAAGAGGAGGGGTCGCTGATGCCCAGAGAGGCGAGGTCTCTGCTTAGATCGCTTTGGGACACGGACTTGCGCCTGAGCGAGATGCTGGAGGCCGCTGGTGAAGAGGAGAGGTAGCTTGAGTGGGCAGAGGGCGAAGAGTAGGAGCTGTATGAGGAGTAGCCCGCTCCCCCGCTCAGCCCTGACCCGGTGTAGCTTTTCACGGGGGTCCGACTGAGACTCTCGCTGCGTCTACTCCCGATGCTGCTGGTTCCGAGGATGTCACTGCGCGGGACAGTCCGGCCTCGGTCTCGCTCCGGGTCAGAGGAGGAGCTGTAGTTTCGGGAGCGGGCGGCCGAGCTTAGGTAGCTGGACGAGGAGTATCCCGAGGAGGTGGAGGATGAAGAGGAAGGGGACTTGTAGGTGGAGAGCCTGTCCCGGTCGCTGTAGGAGCTAAGGCCCGTTCCCAGGGAGGAGGTGTATGAACTGTAGTGGGAGGTGTAGGAGGAGGGGCCGGGGTAGCGCTTGGCCGTGGACGAGACGCGGGACATGCTGCTGCTGGTACGGGACAAGAGCGCCGCTGGAAGACCGCATTGACTGCAAACACAGCAAAGAGACTGTACATCAGCAACTATCACCACTTACACAGCAACAATGGAGGAGGCATATTACTGCTCCACTCAACACAAAACGACAGGGGTCTCACGGAGAAATAACACAGCAAGACAAATAGCAGCTAAAAAGACCTCAGTCAGCATTTCTGTGTGTGTATCAAATATAACAGTATAAAATAAAAATACAAACTATACACAATAACACAAGTTAGCTGACCTTCCATCAGAAACGTTACATAGTGAATAAATGTGTACATAAGTCTGTTGTCAATTAGTTGCTGCCAAATCGAGTTACTTTTGTCACGTGGTCACTGAAGACGATCATAAAGCGGCGTTCATTTGTCCAGGCCGTCCACTCCCGCTGCTCTTGTATAATCCCATATTTAACAGCAGAGTGTGCCCACAGAGAGCGTCCCGGCCTGAGAGGCTCTTGTTCACGAGCGCAGCACCGTTTGAATAAATAAAAGTATCTGGTGTTGTGGATGAGTGTTGAGTTCGGTTTGGGAGCTCTGGTTTCCCTCCTCTCTCTTCGCTCTCCGCTCTCTCCTCTCTTCCTTCTTCTCTCCCTCCTCTTGCTCTTCTCTCTCCTCTCTTTTCTCCCACTTCTCTCTCTCCCCTGTGTGCTTTCTCCTCACTGACTTCTCCTCTGCTGCTCTAGATCTCTTTCTCTCTCTCCTGTGTGCTTTCTCCCCCTCTTCCCTCTCTCTCTCTTCTCTTCCCTCTCTCCTCTCTCTCCTGTGTGCTTTCTCCTCCCTGACTTCTCCTCTGCCGCTCTAGATCTCTTTCTCTCTCCTGTGTGCTTTCTCCCCCTCTTCTCTCTCTCGTCTCTTCTCTCTCCTCTTTCTCTCTCTCTCTCTCTCCCCTGTGTGCTTTCTCCCCCTGTTCCCTCTCTCTCTCCTCTTTCTCTCTCTCTCCTGTGTGCTTTCTCCCCCTCTTCCCTCTCTCTCTCTCCCCTGTGTGCTTTCTCCCCCTCTCTCCTCTCTCTCCCCTCTTTCTCTCCCTCCCCTGTGTGCTTTCTCCTCGCTGACTTCTCCTCTGCTGCGCTAGATCTCTTTCTCTCTCCTCTCTCTTCCCTCTCTCCTCTCTCTCCTGTGTGCTTTCTCCCCCTCTTCCCTCTCTCTCTCCTGTGTGCTTTCTCCCCCTCTTCCCTCTCTCTCCTCTCTCTCTCTCTCCTGTGTGCTTTCTCCTCACTGACTTCTCCTCTGCTGCTCTAGATCTCTTTCTCTCCTCTCTTTTCTCTCTCTCTCTCCTGTGTGCTTTCTCCCCCTCTTCCCTCTCTCTCTCTCTCCTGTGTGCTTTCTCCCCCTCTTCCCTCTCTCTCTCTCTCTCTCCTGTGTGCTTTCTCCTCCCTGACTTCTCCTCTGCTGCTCTAGATCTCTTTCTCTCTCCTCTCTTTTCTCTCTCTCTTCTCTCTCCTGTGTGCTTTCTCCCCCTCCTCCCTCTCTCGTCTCTTCTCTCTCCTCTTTCTCTCTCTCTCTCTCTCTTCTGTGTGCTTTCTCCCCCTTCCCTCTCTCCTCTCTCTCTTCCCTGTGTGCTTTCTCCTCGTGCTGACTCCTCTGCTGCTCTAGATCTCTTTCTCTCTCCTCTCTTTTCTCTCTCTCTCCCTCTTCTGTGTGCTTTCTCCCTCTTCCCTCTCTCGTCTCTCTCTCTCTCCCCTGTGTGCTTTCTCCTCCCTGACTTCTCTGCTGCTCTAGATCTCTTTCTCTCTCCTGTGTGCTTTCTCCCCCTCTTCTCTCTCTCGTCTCTTCTCTCTCCTCTTTCTTCCCTCTCTCCTCTCTCTCCTGTGTGCTTTCTCCTCCCTGACTTCTCCTCTGCTGCTCTAGATCTCTTTCTCTCTCCTCTCTTGTCTCCCTCTTCTCTCTCTCGTCTCTCCTCTCTCCTCTTTCTTCCCTCTCTCCTCTCTCTCCTGTGTGCTTTCTCCCCCTCCTCCCTCTCTCGTCTCTTCTCTCTCCTCTCTCTCTCTCTCTCCCCTGTGTGCTTTCTCCTCCCTGACTTCTCCTCTGCTGCTCTAGATCTCTTTCTCTCTCCTCTCTTGTCTCCCTCTTCTCTCTCTCGTCTCTCCTCTCTCCTCTTTCTTCCCTCTCTCCTCTCTCTCCTGTGTGCTTTCTCCTCCCTGACTTCTCCTCTGCTGCTCTAGATCTCTTTCTCTCTCTCCCTCAGTGACCACAGTGTGATGAATTATTCAGATTATGGATGTGGATGTGGCACACTCCGGCTGCTGGAGACGTGCCACGGCGCAGCGCTGCCCAAACACCAGAGGCTGAGTGGACCAGTGCTGAAACAGCCTTTAGACTGGACTTTAATGTTAAATCAATGGTTCATTCTACACTTCCTCCTCAGCACAGTGCACATATGTGAAAATCAGCCTCTTCAGCTGGAAGTGTAAAAGTATCTGAGCTGTGAGTTTAATCACTTTATAAGCACAGTGTGTTTGATCTGTACTTTTAGTGTCATTATTACTTTATATTTGTCACATTTTCAGTTATTTAGAGCTTTTAGTGTCTCAGTGTTAGCAGTAGTAGCAGTAGTCGTGTTTTCCCTTGTGGATCAATAGAGTTTGTCTGCAGTGGTCAGTAGAAAGTTAGTAAATAAAAGCGTAAAACTGAACTATTTATTTATTTTACTTTTACTGATGATTTGATTCTGCAGTAAGACGTCAAATCAGAATCAGTTCAAATTACAATGTTTCTATTCTACTCATTTAGTTTTGATAATAAAGCAGTCGCCAAACTCCCTTCGCTGGTTTATAATCCGTCTTTCCTTTGAGCAGTTGCCCTTGCGTTTGAGCACTACAGTGACTCCCAGCGAGCGCAGTCGTGGGAGGATCCTCTCTCGAGCTGATAGGACAAATGTAAACTATAGATTTCACTAGAGGAGTGGTCTCCGGGGAAACCGCGGCGTACACGGTCATGCCCCGCGCACTTTGCTTCTCTTGGGCTACTCTGCATTTTCTGCCTCCCCTGAGTCTGTTTCCTCCGCTGCCATGGAAACGCTGCATTTGTTTCTGTGCTACCGACGCATAGAGAGACCGAAAAGCTGCAGCGACGGAGAGGCAGATATCCGCAGCCAATTTAGACCGTACGCAGGCCGACAGCTGCTGAGGGGGACTGACAAAAGTGTAGAAATCAGACGCTCATCGATACTAAAACGAGTATCGAAACTAGATACTCATTTGAGCAGGTACTGATACTAAAAAAGTCACATTCACAGGACAGAACTGAACCTTTCCTGGATAGATTTGAATGATCTTGAGCTGTATTGAGCTGTATTAGACACACTGAGGAATTAAAATGAATCACATATTGTCGAGTGTTTTTAGTAATAACTGTGGTATTGTAATCGGTATCGGTCTCTATACGGTTCAAATAGACCTGGGATTGAATGAGGAAGTAGTGAATTAGGAGTTAAGTGGATGGGAGGACTGCACTGCTGTGAGGGAGGATGTTTTAGCAGCTAATGCCAGGCATGGCTTGGCAATGAACAAGAAGAGATGAGGTTTCAGTTTCTGGGCAGGGTTCAGACAAACAGCACGCAAACTGGAGAAAGCTCAAAGTGTAAATATTAAGAGCGTTTTAGGTGATGAAGTCATTTCTTATTGGTAACATGAGCGTCCGGACGTCAGAATCCTTTTAATTGCAAATGTGAAAAATAATTCCATCTCCCTCGGGGCAGCCCTCTGTTTTTTAATTTGAGCTATTCACATATTTTATCCTGGAGCCTTGTAACAAAAACGGAAATTAAAAACAAAGAAAGTTGCCAAAGTATCATCTTTGATACTTCAACCATGGTTAAAGTGCATTATTTCCTAGTGGATGGTCTGCCACGTGTTCGTCTTCACGGAGATGTTACTGCTTTACCTTTGTTCCACAGTAGAGCATTAAACTTTGTCTCCATAGGGACGAGCAGGTGGCACTACCAGGCCAAGTCAGCTCTGTGATGAGGCGGCACCATTCACACTGAGAATACATGTTTTTTTCTTAGCAATAAATATCTGTAATTGAATAAATGCAACATGGGCAACTTTAATGCTATACTGTGAAACATTTCTGGTCTGTTATTGCTCCACCAGAAAAGTTACATAGTGCACCTTTAAACTTTTTAAATCTTATCTGGGTGAGTGTTTGTCATCTGACTGTTGTCACTTCGCACACAGCGCTAATGATGAAATGACATTACACATTTTGCACTTGACGCAATGGTTTATGTAATTATGAGCAACAGAATTAAACAGCGACACTGTAAATGAGTTTTTGGTTTAATAAAACTGCTCCGATGAGGCGTTTTCAGGTTCATTGGTCGTGCTGGGTTTAACCGGTCCAACAGAAGCTAAATATACTCTGAAATGTGAGAGAGGACTGTGGTGATGTGAGAGCCACACTGACGCCTCAGCTCAGACCCTTCACTCTGTCAAACCAAACGTTTAAGAGTCCTGTTCTTTCACCGTCACAGCGTTAGTGTTTTTAGTAATAAGCTTGTTCTTTCTGTGAGTGTTCCAAACATTTAAGAGTCCTGTTCTTTCACCGTCACAGCGTTTTTAGTAATAAGCTTGTTCTTTCTGTGAGTGTTCCAAACGTTGCTTCAAACAGAGCAACCGAAGCCAATTCACATGAAGTAAACTCGTCACTTTTCTGGTCGAGGCTCCGTCATCTGCTTTACTCTCAGGAGATGTTCATGTTTTGCCTGGAAAGTTTCCCAGTGCAGCTTTAAACTTATCTAGCTACGTGGAAACAAGCAAGAGACACCACCAGACTAAGTTACAGGTCAGATCTGTGGAGTCTCGAGGTGTCCGCGGTCACAGGAACTATATTTGCTTGGTATATTTTTAGTAATATAACACCTGCCATTGAATAAATGCCAGATACGTTAAAATACCATAGTGTGGAACAAGTTGTGGATCCTCCTGAAAAGTTACATGGTATTTCTTTAAGATTATACACCTTTAGACCTTATTTGATGTATGTTTTAGCAGCGAGCACATGGCGTTCTCTATAGGAGTGAGGTCATTTGTCTCAGAATGGCTTTAACAGATGCGCTTCAAATGATCCGTCAAAACCGCTAACAGTGCGAACACGTAAATAATAAAGAAATGCATTAGTAAAAGCAAATCAGGCGTCCAAGCACAGGATTTTGGAGTAGTAGAATGCAGGCAGGTATATAACCCAATCAAAGGGGAGCAGCCACTGAAAATGTGTCATTACTCGTGTGTGTTGGTGAGTCAGACCACGCAGCAGCAGTGGCCTCACGCTGCAGAGGCTGTATGACCAATCTCTCATTTACTGGACTAATCACCAGATCAATTACACACATTATTACACACATTATTACACACACACAGTGACGAACAGCATGAATGAGGCTCCACAGAGATTTACATTTTGGAAACATTATCGATACGGTTGAGTCAAGGCACCGTAATGGTTAAGTCTGAGTTTAGTTTTCCAAATGTAGTTTATGATGTTATTGGTCATTTCTGCTTTTGTCCATGTTTAGTCTTTTACACGTCGGGTCAGTCCTGCATTAATCACAGTTTAGTCATGTTTATTTTTACTAATGGTACAATGGGTTAAAAAAGGTGCACTGTGTAACTTTTTTGTGGCAGAGAGCACGCCTGTGGAACAAAGAATTAGGTTCTTCATTGACTCAAGCAGGAGACAAGAAAAGGTCCATAATGTGTCTTTAAAACTGATATAAACCTGATGGTGCAGTCAGGGGGGGTCTCTTTACTGCACATTCAGTAACACACTTTGGTTATAGTAATACATTTAAGAACTAGCTTTAAGCACTAGTGTTTTAGTCCGTGTTTAATTGGTTTTATAGAGTCATATCGTCTTCAGTTTTACACCAGAGATGTTGTAACGGGGGCTCTGACGCACAGCATCAGCAAACCCAGTTTATTCATTCTGGTGAGTCACTGGGAGCAAAAAAAGAAAACTAGAGGTAAGAACGTTGGCTTATTTCAAGACGTCATTGTATAGATATTATTAGGAAATGAATATTGTTCAGATTATTTTTGTGTGTTTTGTTTTCCAAAAGTTAGTATGAACTTAGAAAGACATTATGGAACATTCTGGCTACAGCAGGTTTTTCTTCTATTTTACACTTTTTGGGGATAAAACTAAACACACAAATGCACGTGTCAAGTTGACTGTACCTGCTGTATTTGTAGTGATTCGTCAATCCCCACCGACGGAAAAGGCTTTGGGGCAGCTCATCCTACGGTTGCTACCCCGACGTACAGGTGCAGACTTAGTGAGACAATTCAATCCTGAAACACAAGAGCAGGAAATTAACAAAACTACGTAAACAGGTGTCATTCTGCAACCAGCCAACTATTCCCCGTCTATTTCAGTTCGCTCCTCGAATCGCTGTAGAAACCCCACATTTAGACAACACCAGTCCCCTGTTATCTTAAAAAATCAAAATACAACAGCAAAACTAGGAACATACCATTCAAAATTCATAATATGGAAGAAAATAAAAAAGTGGTCATCAACAGGTTGCCAAAATGTAGTTCTACTTTTGTGCTTGTTTGCATTTTGTCACATCACAACTCGGCCCGATATTTATTCAACCAAACTAGCACCAAACTGTTGTCACGCTAAACTCAAGCTCTAGAAAAGTCCAGAAATCCATTGCGGTTGTGTGTTCTTCATTGGACACTCCTGACTAGGCGTGCAAGATACAACGCACTTGAATCAAAAGCAGAATCATAATGGACACAAAGTTAAATCTGTCTAATCGAGTCTAAAACCTGCTCGTGCTGCAGCTTAAACTTCTACAAATATGAAATGTATGGGAGTCTTGTTTAGTTTAGCAGTTCAAATTTCAGTCTTCTCTCCTGGACATAATTTGAAAAACAAAATCCTACTATTAAAACATAAAGCGCACATCATTTTCTGACATCACAAAACTTGTCAGAAAAATCGCAATTAGATAATAACAGTAATTTTCCAAAATCGTTACGCCCTCCTTCCATCTACATGAGCATCCTCAGTGACAGGCAGGTACCTAAGGCGAGAAAGGTTAGTAGTGGTTATTGGTTTTGTCTGGAGGCTCACCCTTGTTGCGCGGAGCGGCAGTGGGCAGGAGAGGCGCTGGGGTGCTACTTGGGAGTGTGAGACTCGTGTAGTATGAGCAGAGCCACGCAGAATGCCACCGGATCAAGTTACAGTGCTGGTAAATATAGCAGCCGCCTATGACCTCCACAGGTCACTCAACACTCGCTGCATTCCAATTTGCTCTTAAAGGACAAGCAACAGGACCGTGCATCTAAACGTGTGGTCCCCGGGCGACTGGTGGTACGCAGTATGGTCCAGTTCAATACATGGTGCTGTTATGGACTTTGGTTCAGACCCGATAGTCCTGGTTTAAGTCTGGGTGCATTTGTACAGGTAGAGATTTAAATTTAAACCATGTCTGACTGGTCCTGATAAAAAGACCTGGTTTAGTTCCAGTTTAGGCCCTATTTTTACCTGTGAGTGCGAATCAATCCCCGGGACCTAAACGTGGCCGACCACCATGGGTCAAGCTCAATGGCGCTTGTCTCCAGATTAGCCTAGCTTATTGTCCAGGTAGGTCCGGTGGCTCTCCTGCCCACCAACTATGTGCAGCAGTGCTCTTCTCCCACATGGGCCCACGTAAACGCACATAACCGCTCTGACCAATCAGAGCGAGAGTAGCTAAAGCGGCGCTAGAGCGGAGCAGAGCAGGCCAAAGCTAATGATTGAAAAGCTGTTTTTAAGATAACTGAAGAAAAGCTGAGAAAAAGTTTACGATCTGAAAATAGGTAAAAACTGACACAAAATCCAACCTTTTTGAAAGTTGTAGATGTCAGCCCAACATGAGCAGTTTGTGAATACATTGTGCTCTATGGGACAAATAGGAGGGATTTTTCTCTTTGTGGTACCAATGAGTGGGCACTAATCCAACTCAAGACAGCTCTAAACTAGAAATACCCTCAGTCCCTACCCCAGTGATTTTAATAGATCCATGATCCATGTGAATCCTCTGATATTTAGTTAATGTTTAGACGACCTTTAGGGCGCTTAGGTACTTCACACCTGTCCTGGTTTGGTGCTGGTATTAGTTTGTAGACAATGTAAACATGGATTGGTCTTGTTGAGGTTCTGGGGTAGTCCTGGTGTAGACTGGGTTTAGTTCCAGGTTTAGTCCCAGTTTAGTCCCAGTTCTGATGTGGTGTACTGCGAGTGCGAGTGCAGACACAGCCTCAGATTGGTGTGAATTCTGAAATAGTAAAGGTCTAGTTTTGTTCAGTCACTGTTGCTTTTAAGTCACTTTAATCCTATTATATTTACTTCTATCTCTTGGGCTTGTCTTAAATCCAGTTAAGACATGTTTAGTGTAGGTAAATGAGTTATAAATTTGAATTCTTCTGTCTGCTTGCCTTTACTGACTGAAAACTACAGCCCTATATGAGGCCACTGTTGTGGTGAGTCTGTTATCATCACCACTAGCACAGGTCTTGGTAAAGTAATTGAGTAATTTATGTAATTATTTTTAGGTGGCACTTGGTGTGAAAAGTTTACCCACTGAACTGCAGCAGATTCGCTTCTGTCAGAAATTTAAATGTGAAATAAATAGGACACGAGCTTAAAGAGCACGACACATCCACAGGCTTCTCGAGTGATAACAACCAACGGCTTCTACATATTTCCACCATGTTTAGTACCGTCAGGGGTCACAGAGGTGAGATCTGACCCTTGCTGAAAAGCTGGAGAGTAGAAGTAAATACAGGAGCGACTGCAGCGTTTTAGACTTAACATCGTTTTTGGGTCACAGGTGTAAAAGTGTGGGCAGTGTGTCATCTTCTGCATGTTTGTGAATAAGAATTCACCATTTCAGGATTTTCTTTTTTACAGGCTGATTTATGTGGTTGCAGATATAGATAATCTTGCAATTGTTCTTTTAGAGATCTACAAAATTAGATTATTGACTATCCTATGATTAAGACAATTAAAGATGGCCTAAAAAAGACACACAATAAAGTCTAGTGTGATCTCCAAAGACATAAAGTGACATTTCTGCCCTTTTGTGGTGTAAACATCACTGTAAAGAGTAATAACACAGAGTGATAAATGGGAAGCGTGTGTAATCCCTCAGTCGTCCAGGTCTGATCTAAAGTAAAAGCTGTTAAGTTAAATCTGTCAACTGGACAAAACGCTGTAAGAGTGAAGACATTTTGCTGCTCGTCCAAGCCACTTCTTCAGTTCAGAGCCATATTACAAATGGGAAAATAATAAAACTTGAAAATGGAGACAAATCTTCATCTCAGTGTGTATTACTTTAGCTGGAGGATTTTACCCATTGTGTACGTTTAGGTTGATATTTTGTCCACAATCATAAGTGAAACTTTTGATATTGCAATACATGTTTCCATTATTCTTGCACATAATTAGTTACAATAAATTATTGTCTAGTAATATGTTCATTTTATCAGTTATTGTCTGAACCTAAAGTCTAAATGTAAACATTGTACATTGGCCTGACCAGTTAAAACACAGGTAAAAAACAACATAACATAACTGAGCATGAAACTGCTGACCCCATACACCCACATGACCCTTGACTTGAGCTGCCCTAAAGGTCAGAGGTGAACTAGAACTGTTCACTGTTGTTTCCAAATGTCATTCAAAAACACTCAGTGACATGAAATAAAGAGGATTAGAATCAATAAAAAGACAGCCCACGGTGACTTTACACGGGGTAAATAAATATAAATATTGATACACTGAGGGGTTATTAACATTGACTCTGCATTAGTAGCACATTACAAAGAGAAAACGTCACAGGAGGAGCAGCGCTGACGTACAGTGTGTCAGTGAGAGGCAATGGAAAAAAGCAGTAGTCTGTAGTGGACACAGATAGAGAGAGAGAAATGGAGAGAGGGATAGTGTTACACCAGAGAGACCAGAGACACTGCTGCTGGACAGACGAGTCAAGAGTGTTTATACTCGATGGACTACATATGATTGAACATTTTATGAAATAGGTTTATGTAATGGTAGTAACCAACACAGGTGACATGAGAAGAGGGTGGAGGAGACAGGACAGGAGAGAGAAGAGGAGACAGGACAGGAGAGAAGAGAGGGGAGAGGAGACAGGACAGGAGAGAGAAGAGGAAACAGGACAGGAGAGAAGAGAGGGGAGAGGATACAGGACAGGAGAGAAGAGAGGGGAGAGGAGACAGGACAGGAGAGAAGAGAGGGGAGAGGAGACAGGACAGGAGAGAAGAGAGGGGAGAGGAGACAGGACAGGAGAGAAGAGAGGGGCGAGGAGACAGGACAGGAGAGAGAAGAGGAAACAGGACAGGAGAGAAGAGAGGGGAGAGGAGACAGGACAGGAGAGAGAAGAGGAAACAGGACAGGAGAGAAGAGAGGGGAGAGGAGACAGGACAGGAGAGAAGAGAGGGGAGAGGAGACAGGACAGGAGAGGGGAGAGTGTGGAGGGGACAGGAGAGAGGAGAGAAGAGCAGAGAGTGCAGAGGAGACAGGACAGGAGAGAGGACACAGGAGAGGGGCGAGGAGACAGGACGGGACAGGAGAGGGGAGAGTGCAGAGGAGACAGGAAAGGAGAGAGGAGGAGACAGGACAGTAGAGAGGAGAGAAGAGGGGAGAGTGCGGAGGAGACAGGACAGGACAGAGGACACAGGACAGGAGAGGGGAGAGGAAACAGGACAGAACAGGAGAGGGAAGAGAGCGGAAGAGACAGGACAGGAGAGGAGGAGGAGAGGAGGAGGAGAGGAGGAGAGGAGAGGAGGAGACAGGAGAGGGGAGAGGAGGGGAGAGTGGAGGGGACAGGACAGGAAAGGAGAGGGGAGAGTGCGGAGGAGACAGGACAGTAGAGAGAAGAGGGCAAAGGAGACAGGACAGGAGAGAGAAGAGAAGAGGGGAGGACGAGACAGGACAGGAGAGAGAAGAGGAGAGGGCGGAGGAGACAGGACAGGAGATGGAAGAGGGGAGGGCGGAGGAGACAGGACAGGAGATGGAAGAGGGGAGGGCGGAGGAGACAGGACAGGACAGGAGGGAAGAGAGCGGAGGAGACAGGAGGGAGGAGAGGGGAGGGGAGAGGAGACAGGACAGGAGAGGAGAGGGCGGAGGAGACAGGAGGGAGGAGAGGGGAGGGGAGAGGAGACAGGACAGGAGAGGGCGGAGGAGACAGGACAGGAGAGGAGAGGGCGGAGGAGACAGGAGGGAGGAGAGGGGCGGGGATCCGAGCAGCATTGTACCAAACTTGTACTCGCCCTGCCGTGTGTTAAACATTATCTTTGAAGCATTGGGGTAAATCATAACTGTCATCAAGTTATTTCCTCCAAAACCCCTCAAATGTCCATAAAGACTCCATCCTCAGTCCTCACAGTCCTCTCAGTCGTCTCAGTCCTCTCAGTCCTCTCAGGCTCATGTGCACCAGCTACGCACAATCTAACACTGACACTTGATACTTGAGCGAATATTCTACACGTTTCCCTGATAAATCGCTTTTGTTTTCTGTTTTTTTTCGATAGATTCAGGTCTTCTATAAAAGATAAATAGAAGAGCATGTTCCCTTGGGCAGCAGCAGCGTAAATGAGTGCAAAAAACTTGGCAGTGCGCAGAAAATAGCGGTTTTGCGGTTACCTTTAGCGCAGATCACGACAACAATTCAACTTGACTTCTAAAAGACAATTTAAGAGAAGTTTAATCCGAGTTTTGCCCTGTGACGTGTAATAATCGTTTATAAAAGCTCCTGTGAAGCGACGTAACGTAAACTCACCCGAGCTCTGCGCATCCCGGAGCGAATATCCACAAAAACACCACAAAATTACTCCTTTTTTGCGTTTTGGCTGCCGTTAAAATCAATTCATGTAATCCGGGGAAGAAATCAGATGCAAACGGAGCACCTACGTGGGTTTTTACTCAAGGCAACGGTGGTTTTCAGCCATATCTGCCCCGTCCTCCTCCCGCAGTTCAGACTTCAGCGAGCATCGAGTAACGGACACCACGGCTCGTGCGCTTTAAGGCTGACGTCAACCGTACGTACCGGAGCTGGCCTCTGATTGGCTGAAAAGACTTACGTAAGCGTCACTCGCCTCCGTAAGTCACGTCTTTTACGTCGTTGCCGCAGAAACGGACGTAAACATGAGAGTAACCGTCGTTCATTGATAAAAAAAAATAAAATTAAATTAAAAAATTAAAAATAAATAAAAAATGCTGCATTATTATGGTAAGTAGATAAAGATTGATTCATGGGTCTTGAATGAGAAAAAAATGGAATAATAAAAATATAAAAGTAAACAGGATGTGTAACGATTAAATAAAGACAATAAATACAATAAAAAAACAACTAAGAAACTAACAAAATAAATAAATAAAGACTGCATGTGCCATCACCATACAATCAGATGAAAACCACCAAGGGAAAATGTGTTTTTTCTCTCTAATATAATCAGAGCAAACTGCAAAAAATGCTTACAATATAAAATCATTAATTCATATAGGCAAACTCAACTTTTTCTGTTCTGTGGTGCGTTTTCACTCTTCAAATAACCTCCTTAGGACCTTGTTTTCTACTTTTCCACAATAAGTCATTTATGTTAAAGTACTCGACATACAAAAGGCTATGAGTCATAACGTCAATCTGTCTGCAATATAATCATCTCCATGAAACAAAACATCTAAGCCCCCGAAGTGTGTCTAAATAGACCATTGTTCTAAGCCACCACAGTGATATTCCATAATGCAAAAGATGTAGAAACGCTGGACCCAGATTTTACATGGAAGACACTCATTGAATAGTGTATGTATTCATTTATTATCTCGTCTCATACTCTCAAAACAGACAATTCAGTTACACGTGATGGGATATGACATGTTATTGAGTGGATTGATTAGCTTAGGTTCTAGTGAGTGGTGCTAGAAAATGACCAAAGTTATAACCATTTGTGCACTCAGACAAGACATTATAGGCAAGCGAGGCAATTAAGTTATAGTGGCAGGTAATTGCTATTGATTTTACATGGTGCTTTTAAACAGAATGTGCTTTGGGCAAGGTATATGAGATATGAGTGAGATTTCAGCAATAATAAATAATAACAAGACATTTCTCTCTCTGTACAATGCCACAACAATTTTAAAATCAATACTGTAAAACATCTAATCGGTTGTTTTGATATTTAGTCACTGCCCTTTTAGTACCATCAATGTGTTTGCATGAAATCATGAAAGCTGTGCTCTTTCAGAATACTCTCATTGGGATTTTACGCTAAATTTCAAGCTTTATGATTAGTAAACAAGTAAATTAGACAATACAAAAAGCAGCAACCTCACTTCAAATATGTCACTTTCATAAATCTAACGCAACTTTCCCAAAACACGAAGCACAAAGGAAAAAATTAAACTTAAGAAACGACGTGCATATTCTGTCACACAGTCTCTACACTGACACATGAGACATTTTCACTCGTAACACGTCTTCAGCAGATTAGACGACACTGGTCCGGACTCCAGACAGGCTGTTATTGGCTGGTTGGTTGTTGTGACTGCTTCATGCTACAATAAAAACAACAGTGATATAATGCAGACAAATGTGTCACACTTTTATAATACCATACTTTCAAGTAACCAAGTGTGCACTAATATTTGAACTCTGTAGTGCCCGTATATTAAACTGTAATAAATATGTTATTCAAGTATTTCAGTAGTGATACAATAGGTCTGATAAATAGATGGTAGTTATAAAGACTATTATGGACAAACATGATCTAACTCAATCAGAAAATGTTCTAAAACTGATTTTTGTACATAGTAATTTTCATTTTTATTATATTTGATTATAACTTAAAAATAAGACATTTGCAAAGCTGCGTTTATCTCTTTAAAATAAATTAACGTCTTAACCTCTTTCATGATTCAATTTTTGTTCATATAGCACATTTAAATACAACTTAAGCTACTGCAAAGTGCTTCTCACAAAGTCAGCAAAAACATAAAATACGACACACTGGCAAAGAGATCAAATAAAACAATAAAACAATAAAACACCGAGATATCCCGTCGAGCTGGAACCAAACTCCAGGGAGAAGAGGTGGGTTTTTCAGTCTGGTGTTAAACTGCGCTACAGACTGAGGCACTAAACCCACACTTCTCATCTTTGGTTTCCCGCTAGCCCTCATTATAGCGTATTTAACCAAGATAAAAGTGAAAACCGTAACATCTCATATCCAGCGCTTTTCTGTTAATACAAATCAACGCTCAGACATGTTTTCCCACCCACTCCACTTGTATTCGTGAGCCTCTGTCACGCTCTGTTTGAGGGACACGTACATTTAACCAATCACAATGCCGTCTTTGAGCTTTCAGAAGAAGCACGCGGTTTAAGTTACTTCTTAAAATCCAATAAAATGCGCAAAAGTTAAAGTACATGAATTGCGAAAAGCCATGAAACCGGGAGATGAATACTTTGACGACCATCTCATTCTTCCCTTTCTTAATTGCACCTTAAAAACATCCACTTAGACCTAACTCTGATTTTACTTAATCCCAAATATCGATGCTCTCTCATTTTCCAAATCTTACTATCCTTGCATTTTCTATGATTATTTATAAAGTTTTACAGCTTTAACATAACGCCCCGTCCTACATTTAACACACAGTAATACAAAAAATACCTTTGCATATGCGGCTGAAAACAAAAGATACAGTACACAGTCTAAAGACAGCCCAGTGATTTCCAAGTAGGACTGTGAATATTTAATTTTGTGGACTGACCTATTGGCTGTTAGTTTCCATCGTGGTAAGACAGTTAAAAACCTTCTCCTCGTTTCTGTGCTAATCGAGGAAAGTCTGGTGCCGTACATTAAAACTAAACCAGACGGATGCTTTTCCGACATTAAAATGCGATAAACTAATGTGGTCCTACGGTTTTAAAGCTGCACTGTGTAACATTTCTGCAGGACAATCCCCCATCTCTTTGTTTGCATGGATGTGTTATTAATCTGCAGAGAAGGTTCATGTGTTTATCTCCACGGGGACAAACAGAAGACGCAGCCAAGCCAAGTTACAGGGCAGATCTGTGGAGTTGAGTTGAATTGAACTGTGGAGCATTAACATCTCCATGGAAACAAGTAGGTAACAGGCCCATTGCGTCCGAAAAATTACACAGAGCAGCTTTAACATTTGCGCAGGTGAAGCAGCTCAGTAAAAAAAACATATTTGCGAATTATTTTTTCAGTAGTTTGCCATTTTATAGAAATATTTAAATCATACGGAATAAATAATAATACTGCAAATTTATCCCATAAAAGCAACGCATTTTCTGTGAGAAACTGAAAAAAACAAACAGCTACTAGCACATCATTAACAGGCGAAGTAGCAGACGATGAATGGAAACCTGCACTTGCGTGTACATTACAGAGAGATTGTCTTTCAGTCTCCCGCGGCGTGTGCGGTTTGTTTGGGCGTTTGCGTCACCGTTTCTCAGTTCAGGTGGAGTTATGCAGCAGGTGGCAGTGCGCAGTAGCAGGAGAGAGGCCAGTAGGGGGCAGCGAGCACAGAACAGCCGCTGCGAGGGCAAGTGTGAAATAATGCATTGTACTTCTCTGCGGATGAGACTAGTGCAACACAGTCCGGTGGATTATTCTACAGTCAGAGAGCCTTATGAGTTTATAGAGACCTCAGATATTATAACGCACCTGTTTATCTTTATTTCCTCTCAAATCTATGTGGGATTGTTTTGTTTTATGTCGTTTTTTACAGGGGTGGGAAGTACTCACTTACATTTACTTGAGTTGTACGTCGTAGATTTCTGACTTTACTTTTACTTCTACTTGAGTCATATTTTCTCTGAAATAACAGTACTCTTACTTGTTTTGTGTGTCCCAATTACATTAACTCAAATAAAAATTTTAAATACATTTTACGTCAAAACTGTCTATAATTATTCAAATAGAAGTTTCTCTAAATACAGTTGAAACCAGACCTTTACAAACACTATATGAAAAGACACATACACTTTTTATTCTCACTGTCTGACATGAAATAAAACTAAACGTGACCCGTTTTAGGTTAATTATGATCAACAAAATTATATCTATTTGTGTTAAATGCCAGAATCATGAGAGAGGAATTCAAAGTCAGATGTTTACATACTTAAAACTGTATGATTTGTGTCAACTCTTTTGGATATTTCTTTCCACAAACTTCTCACAATAGTTGGCAGGAATTCTGGCCCCTTCCTCCAAAACAGAACTGGTGTAACTGAGCCAAGTTTGTGCCCGTCTTGCTCACAAATGCTTTTTCAGGTCTGACCATACATTTTCAAAAGGATTGAGATCAGGGCTTTGTGTTGACCGCTCCAAAACTTTGACTTTGTTATCCTTAAGCCACTTTGTCACCAGTTTGGCCGTATGTTTCAGGTCATTATCCATTTGAAGACTCATTTATTCTCAAGCTTTAACTTCCTGGCCGATGTCTCGAGATGTTGCTTCAGTATTTCCACATAACGTTCTTTCCTCATGATGCATCTATTTTGTAAAGTGCACCAGTCCCTCCTGCAGCAAAACAACCCCACGACATGATGCAGCCACCCCCGTGTTTCACAGTCGGGATGGTGTTCTTAGGCTTGCAAGCTTCCCCATTTTTTCCTTCAAACGTATCAAAGCAAATTATGGCCAAACTGTTCCACTTTAGTTTCGTCAGACCACAGGACATGTCTATAATCTAGCTTTTTAATTAATTTTTTTTTGGAGTAATGGCTTCTTTCTGGCAGAGTGGCCTTTCAGTACAGTCCTCGTTTCACTGTGGCTTCAGCAGCATCTTCACAAGCTCTTTTACTTTGGTTCTTGCGTTTTCTCTCATTATTCTGGCATTTAAACAAATAGAAATTATTTAGTTAATCCTAACTGACCTAAAACAGGAAAAGTTTAGTTTTATTTCATGTCAGACAGTGAGAAAAAAAAAGCGTATGTGTCTTTTTAACTAGCGTATGTTTCAACTGCACCTTTTCACTCTTATTTTCGTGATTATGTGGGTCATTATTACTTTTTACTTGTTCTTGAGTAATATTATTTTAAATTAACATTACTCTTACTCTCTAAAATGTAAACCCTCTTGCCTCTGCATATGCAACTGTATGCGCCAACTACAAAGCAGAAAATTCACCAAGCTATTTGTGTTTTCGCTGTGGTCCAACTTTAGCCGGTGTCCATAAATCAATCTAAGCCTAAACACTGTCCAGACTGCGTTTCCAGGCAGTGTCTTTGTCAATTATACACTCATCCAAAAATAGCCCACTGCTGCCAGTTTAACCTTATCAGTAAATGTGACTATATTCCAGTAGGTTTTATTTTGGGTCAGTCAAAAAAAACCTAAGTTTACTTCTTTTTGGGCACCACCAGGATCTCGCCTCCGTCCTGGATGCTGTAGGAGTGGAGGGCCCGTGTGTTGTACTTCATCTCCTCTGGACCAAAGGCGCTGTTCTTGTCGATGTAGTAAAGTCTCATGCTGTTTGCAGAGAGTTGTACCACTGTGGTCAGCTGCTTCTTCAATTCTGCCACTGTCTGGTCCAAACGGATGTTCACCTGTGAGAAAAATATTGTGTTATTTAAATGAAAATAACTTAAGACTCTCAGACAAAGGGCAGGGACATACATAACTCTATGGAAGAAATATCTAAAACTATGTTCCACAGATGTTGAATCCACCGTCATTATTTGTTATTATTATTCTGGCTCCACAAAAATGTCCTATATTTATCTTATAGCTTAAACATAAACTGATCAATGTTTATGTTTGATGTGCACAGACCTTAAGATCCTCAATTTCCAAACGTAGTTGCTTTTGAGTAGAAAATACTGTATCTTTTCATGTTATTAAAATATAAAATATGTAGTTTATCCATATATCCATTTTCTTGCACTTATCCGGGGCTGGGTCACGGGGGCAGCAGTCTAAGCAGGGACTCCCAGACTTCCTTCACCCCAGACTCTTCCTTCAGCTCCTCTGGTGGGACCCCAAGGTGACGTAGTCTGTCCAGGGTGTTCTGGGTCTTCCCCGGTCCTTGAGGCTCATGGGAGTTTGCCACAGTCCACATGTGTTTTGTGGATTTGGAGAAGGCATTCGACCGTGTCTCTCGTGGTGTCCTTTGGGGGGGCGCTCTGGGAGTATGGGGTCCGGGGCCCTTTGCTAAGAGCCGTCTGGTCCCTGTATGACTGGAGCAGGAGCTGTGTTCTCTGCAGTGAGTCAGACGTGTTCCCGCTGCATGTTGGACTCAGGGTTGCCCTTTGTCACTGGTTCTGTTCACTGTTTTTATGGACAGAATTTCTAGGTGCAGCCAGGGGTCGGAGGGGGTCCGGTTCAGGGGTCGGAGGGGGTCCGGTTCAGGGGTCGGAGGGGGTCTGGTTCGGGAACCACAGGGTCTCATCTCTGCTGTTTGCAGATGATGTTGTCCTGATGCTTCTTCGAGCCAGGACCTGCAGCTCTGGAGGGTTTGAGTGTAAAGTGTCTGGGATGAGAATCAGCTCCTCCAAATCCAAGGCCATGGAAAAAGTGGCTTCCTCTCCGGGTGGTGAGTCTCTGCCTCAAGTGGAGGAGTCTCAGGGTCTTGTTCATGAGTGAGAGAAGGATGGATTGTGAGATTGACAGGCGGATCGGTGCAGCGTCTGCAGTGATGCGGTCGCTGTATCAGTCTGTTGTGGTGAAGAAGAATCGAAAGGCCAAGATCTCGATTTACCGTCAATCAATGTTCCTACTCTCACATATCGCCATTATAAATAGTCTAGCATAATGTAATTTGAGATTTTTTCCCTTTGTACTACAATATGTCAACTATTGAAAAGCCTGTTTTTTAATTAAATAATGCCATTTCTTTTTTTATTACTTGCCAACAATGGTAACAGAGGCAACATCTACTATAAACAATTACTACAGTGTTTGTTGTGATCTTTGCACTGAAAATCGTTTCACAACTTGGTTTTAAACTTTAAAGACCTCTGTTTAGGATTTTATTTTCAACATTACACTGACATATATAATAAAGAGTCACCTAAGTTAACACACATATGTAACTATAATGAAGTTCAAAATCTCACAGCAAATAAAAATATACTGTAGTATTTTCAAACTTTTGGCAGCTGCTGTAAATAAAAAGTATGTTTTCATTTGTCCTCGTTTGCTAACCCCACCTGCTCCACCTTCTCGTCACAGTGCACCTCCACCTGAGCACGATAGCGGGGTCGAAGGTCAACCTCAACGAGCGGCTCCAGCTTCCCGTACTTAGTGACCAGACAATGGTATCTACAGAGAGAGCACGCGCTTCGATGACAGAACGCCAAACAAACTATGAACTATATTTAACACCGGTCCAGCCTGGACACCGGGCTCGTACCTGCAGGGCAGCTCCTCCTCAGGACAGTCCACGTAGTAACGAATGAAGAACCTCTCTGCGTCCTCTCGCTCGCTGTCACTGACCACACTGCCGTTTAGTGTGGAAATACCAGGCAACCTAAAGTGGACAACCAACTATCATTAACCTGGCTTCACTATTGTGCCAAAAACTTGGAATATACAGCATATATTTTTGTAATTATGAGTCATTAATCAGATGACAATACTTTTCAGCTGGGAAGTTCATTGTACTTCTGTTCACTCATGTTTGTATCCAACAGTTCTACATAAATAACAATGTAAGGAGAGAAAGAAAATGCAATCATAGCCACTTTTTGTTCATAATCGTCTTTTCTACTTGCAGTGTTTTTGTATGTTAACTCTATTCAAAGTATTCCCAATATCCTAAATAGTTTAAATAGTTCAGTAGTTTAGCTATTTATCTTGATTTTTTATTTCTATTCTCTTCTTATTCTTAAACTTTGCGTGGAATTGCCCCACTGTGGGACAGATAAAGAGTCTTATATCATCTTATCTTTTACTCTTTGTCCAAACGAAACCGGCAGTGACCAAGAGACTTAACAGGAAATTTCCCAAATCTATGATCTAAACGATTATGTCTAAACAAAACGTTACTGAAAGTTTGACTCACTGTGCAATCATAAGGCTACGTCGCTCTGCGTTGGTGTACGTTTGTAATAAAGGAATTCCCTGCAGCCGAACCTCCTCCAGCTTTGGGAAGAAATTGAGTTTTTCTATGTCCTCCCATCGATTTAGACCTGAAAAGATGTAAGAGTTACTTTCACACTATCTTTGTTTACATCCCAAATCTGATTATTATCTGATTTCCGGACCTTTAAGATGATTTAAATTGCATGTAAGACGCAAAATTTGATGTGATTAGAATGAAATTAGATCATTTTGCTGTTTACATATAATTTTAATGTCTTATAACTCCAGAAACCTGATAATAAAACATCAAAAATAACCAAAACAACTGGCACTAGGTAACTTTTTCTGTAACTTATTAATTTCCATGGAGTATATGACCCCAGAGGGCAGAGTCACAGGTCAGATCTGTGGTGAGGCAATCCAGCTCTTTGTAAGAACGCATGATTTTCAAGATTTTTTAGCAATAAAAACACCTACAACTGAATAAAAAAGATAGATAAGTTAAATGCCATACTGTGAAATACTCTAGCACGTAATGGACCCTGCACTCGAAAACTTACCTAGTGCGGGGCTGTCAAACGTGAAAGAAGAAGGCGTAAATCTTCAGAAGTATAATCTACACAGTGATGCTATTTATATTGATCAGTGCATCTCCACATATGACAGTTTGCATGTCTGCTCCTGCCTCAGCGTTAAAAATAGACGCCCGCGGATGCAGCACAGTGAGTACAAAGACGCTAAACTCTTTATATGCAAACTCCTGTCAATGTGTGGTATGGGATATGACTAAAATAGCAAAACATCTAAACCTCTAATGGCGTCATAATCTTTCTGTATAACTGCAAATAAGACCTAGCAAATCTATGTTTTTATAGATTAAACAGTTACATTATAGACATTATAAAGACTATACTGCACTTAAATGAAGATATAAATAACAGGATGTGATGTTTATTTTGTTAAATTGCTTGAATCTTACATCATTTCTTCTGTCTTATAGTGTACAGTCTTTGGCATAAGTCGACACACATTTATTTAAGAATGTGACATAAAACATTAGTGTTTTTTGACTCCCTGTGAACGATTGTGCTTGTGTCGCTCTATCGTTTTAATCTGTGACACTCGTGGATCATTATATTATATCGTGCTCATTTTAAATTGCAATATTAATCTAAAATTACTTAATAAAAGAAACAAACACGCTGGCTTCGACGTTAGAAAACTGCGGTGAACAATGGGAACTGACGTCGCCGTAAACGTCATCACAACAAAGACGAAGCTGTGGGTAAATTGTACCAAAATGACTATGCAGTGCTGCTGAATCCTACGTGTATCGCTGGTTAACAGAACAAAGTCAGTAGAGAGAAATGGGCGTATGTTTCAGCAAAATGATAGAAAGAAAATGAATGATTAAAGACTGTCAAAAAATGGTGAGAGGAAACAACTATAACAGCTCTGAAAAAAGTCCATTTTGCTTTAAGGAAGTAAAATCTTCACATTGGAGGGTCCGTCACCTGCTTATCTCATGAAAATGTTATTGCTTTGTTCCGCCTTAAATAACATTAAAGTATAAACTAATACATTTTTCATTTATTTATCTCCAGGAATTATAATTATTGTCAAGAAATACTTAGTTAGGTGAAGTTAGCTGCTTGGGACCATGGAGTCTACTAAGTTTGACTCCATTTTTTAGAACTTTCCAGACAAAACAACAACATCTCTATGGAATATAAAAGGTTTTGGACCCAAAACCTGCATAGTGCACATTTAACACGTTCACCACAGAGATAAGGATTGTGTTCTCACATATTAAAGTTTTCAGTTAAACCGGTGGAGATTTTGTTCAGGTTGTTCCCCAGTTCTTTTGTTTTGTTAATGTTTTGGCTAATGTAGACGTTTGGCACGCTTGAAGACAAACACGGCAGATTTTTTGAATAACGTTTTTTGTCATTTAATTCCAAGCTCAGTTAATAAACATGATGGTTCACATTTCTGACCTGAGTTGTGCAGGTTGATGCTGCGTAGATTTGGGAAAAGCCGCTGGAGAATCTCTTTGTTGTCCTGAATTGAGGCTAAGTTGTTGTTGGCCATGACCAGAGTGTCCAGGCTGGGGAACATGGAGCCAATCTTACGGACTTCGGCCCAGTCGTGGAGGCTGTTGTCGGTGATGTGGAGCAGGCGCAAAGAGGGGCAGGGGGCGCGGGGGGCGTGCACACGGCTGTACTCGTTAAGGCACAAGAACAACTCCTCCAGGCTGCACAAACATGAGGGACAAGAGATGGGATAAGTCTGGGCAAAATGTATTTCATAAATGTATTTTCATAAAGGGACAGATACATTTAAATCTGTTGAACCTGAATTATCTTAAAGGACACAGTTTAAATTTGACCAACTCAAGCTGTTAAGAGTAAAAAGTACTCTTACTGCTTTGTAAATATATACAAAAAGCCCAACTACTTCTAAGTATTTTACTTCATTATTTCACTCTCACACTTATCCTACGTGGCCAGGATGAACTATCAGTGGTCACAAATTAATTTTGCATGTAACATTTTTGGTCAGATTATTTGTTATTGAGTTATTGTTTAATCATAGTTGTGTAATCACTTTTAACTTGGATTATTTATGATCTACATAATGTGAGGCTTACTCGGGCAGCTCCTGTGTGAGCTGCAGCACAGTGTCCCAGGACACCCGGGTGTTGTTGAGCACGAGCCGCCGGACTCCTGCGAAGGCCTCGACGCACTGAGGGTCCAGAGAGACTCCAACCAAAGGGTTGGAGCTCAAGTTCAGGAAGTCCAAGTTGGGAATGTTGGATACTATTTTACTGATCTAGGGACAAATAGTGATATTATTATTAGACATTCTTCATTACATCATTTATGGTGGTAAAGAAAATAAAAGATGACAAGTCTTGCTCGTTGTAAATATGACTGAGACTGAAATATGAACTGAACTGACAGGAGTCCCATTAATTCAAGAACATGTTTGTAGAGGTTTAAATGCAGGTACAACAAGATTTGTCTAGGTTATAAAAAGACATTTTGTTCTTTAGAGGCATTCTTTTACTTGAAAATTACAGTTTTTGCCATTTCATAATTGTGTCAACACACAATTCCGATTTCGATTGGATTACAATATAATGCGCAGGTCTAATATCTTCAAACTACACACTGCACTTCACGCCGATATGTGCACCTCATGCCAGTTCTGCAGATTGTTGTGAGACAAGTCCAGCTCCATCACATGAGCACAGAAAGCAGCGATCTCTGTTTGGTCTCCGGCTCGACTGATGCCACAGCTGTTTAACACCAGCACGCTCGGCAAGTTAAGGCGATCTGCAGAATCAGAAAATAACAAATATTTACTTCATAAGAAACAAGAGCTTTTGTAAATTAAATGTGCACTATAAAACTTTTCTGGAAGTCTCCATGCTTGTCTTAAGACACTGGGCACATTAAGTGAATCACCTTTCATAGGAGATCCTTGAGGCGTGGCTATCATGACCACTCCCATCCCGGGACCTCTGCGATAGGGAAAATTCTCAGGGCTGTACTTTTCTATGATCACCTCCACAAAAGAGCGGCCCTCTAGGTCTTCTGGTGACTCCATGGTTCTGCCCCTAAACTCTGCAGTTAAGATTAAAAACATGTTCAAAAGAGTAAAATCTGAATCTCCCAACAATTTCTAATCCGAGTCACTGGATCAATACCTTTCGCTATATCATCAACATGGAACTATCAGGAGCTAAAATGCATGGAGTCAAAACAAAAACTATCTCATTATGGAGTAAAACATTATTGGAACTGGACAATCTTAAATAAGCAAGACTGTGTATATATGTATGTATATATATGTATATAGATGTGTAAGTGTATATGTAAATATATAAAAGTATAGTATGTATAGTAATGTATAGGGGTACAGGAATACATATATAATGTGCACGCATATATATGTTTTATGGAATAGGTGAGTGTATAAGTATGTACGCATATTGGAAGTATGTATTTTGTTATGTATTTTGTAAGTGTACGTGCGCATACACACAGACAAATATGCAATGTTTTGATCTTGTACATGTGGAGCCCAGGGAGGGGGGTGGGATATCACCATGAGCTCGGGATGATTTTTTATTTTTTTTTGGGGGGGGGGGGTTATCGTGTTTTTGTTGTTCTGTTGTTGTTATTATGTAAACAATAAAAATTTGATCACAAAAAAGATGTTACTAGACTTGTAGATTATTTACAGGGTACCACTTTAATGACTGCATCTTAATTAGCTTAAATAAAGATTTATTTTTGAACAAATACATCAGGGTTTATTGTCAGGACTTAGCTAGTTAAGTAGTTATTAAGCCTGAACCTTCTTAATAAACTACTTACTACTCAAATGAATTAAGTCTAATTTAATAAGTAGTTACTAGAGTGTGTTACTATTCACTGTTGCAGAATTGATTGATAATAGATATTTAACAATGTAAAAAGCAACTACAAAGCCGCGTCTATAAGGAGTAAATTGTGCAATGCATTGACAGAAACAAGTGCCTTACCTAAAGAGGCCGTTCTTTAACCACAGTGACCACTTAATGTATCCTGTTTCTTTTCAAATGGGCCCTGAAATAAAAAAGTTGCATGGTTTATTTAGTTTCAAATCTGTAGTTTGCAGTTTCAGCACTTACTTACTCCAGATTGACGGGTGATTTTCTGTCCTGAAAAAGACGAGAGCAGACGGGTTAAACTTTGCCTTGAACCGGAACATGAGTTTCGTTATTTATTAACTAAACTCTGCATAAAATGATGAGTCAGGTCACTATGGCGGGCTGTACTTTAGTTTGCACATAGGTCTGTCACGATAAATACTGGACTGACTTATCGTTCAACATACGACAGATAGAACCACTATTTTTGAGGGACTATATTTATCATGGTTACTTTTTCTTTGTACCAGTGAGAAGGTTTTTGTTATTTTGCAGTAATACGAGTTAGATATTACAAACTAACTAGTAAGTGTTTCATTCCGCTGTTTATTTATTGCAGCTTATGTTTTCTTAATGATATTGTAAAGTTTTTATATTTTTTAGATTTTGTGGGAAATTCTGCTTAAGAGGCATGAAGTAGTTCAAATATTAAAGAATTTCAAATATTGTACATAATAAGAAACAGTGTGTTACATTAGAGTCTATTTTTAGTTTATTTTAAGTTTATTTTTAAATTATTTTAAGCTATTATCTATTATCTTGTTATTGCATGTTACCTTTTTCCTTCTATTCTTGAACTGTGCGGTGCAATACTGGAATTTCCCCACTGTGGGACTAATAAAGGCATATCTTATCTTATATTATCATTTATCATCTATATTTTCTTCAGCAATATATTGTACTTCAAAATGTTATATCGTGACAGGTCTATTTGCTCATATAGTTAACATTTAGGTGGACATGTCACAATAACAAATGTGCAAAGAAGAAAATATGGATCATAAATGACGATATTGAAACAAATTTATGCTACTAAAACATTAGCCCTAAACCAGGATAATTCTCCAAAATTTGTTCTAAATGTAACAATAAAAGCTGTAATAATCAGTAAAGTAATTAGTCTCAATAATGAGTCATAAAAGTTATTTATTCAGCCTTCTTCAGCTCAAATCTCATCATAGTACAGAAAAATCAAAAAGTTCCCCACTAGTACCACAAAAAGTGCCCAGGATAAATACTGACCCCCAAAAATGATTGTTCCATCTGTCAGTAACCGAGCAATAAGTCGATAAGTTGTAACTATTGTGACAGGCCTGCATTTGGGTTCATTCAATCATAATGTTAGCAAAAAGGTACGAGTCGACTAACTGCCACTTTAAGAGGGTTATGAAAGTGATCTGACCTGTGCTGCAGTTGTCATTGACATTATCGCTGACGGCACAGTAATTCAACAACAGCACATAGGGTAAATTAGGCCAAACTGCAAAGACCTGGATTCATAACAGTGTTTTGGAAGGTGACTATAGCTGAAATTAATACAACAGAATATTCGTAGCTGATATTGTTACGTTCACACTAGTCTTTCATTAACAAAGAGGTCTATTACAGCAAATACAGTAATTCAGGGGAAAAAACAAACAAAAAAGCGTATTAATGTGGTATCACAGTTTGTCATTTTAGGTATTATTAAATATGAATAACTGAATAACTAGGAAGTAAATGAAATCCAATATCGATCCATGTTCTTGCAAATGTTTTTAAGAAGCATTGTGTTTTTTTGTAGACTATGCACACTGGCCCATATGACTAAAATAAACAATTTGTGAAATGGACAAAATGTTCAACCAAGTGTTTTAACAAAGAAAAAGAAATAAAACAGTTAATATGTCATTATTTTGGATAAATGTCATAATCGGCACACAGGACAGTCCCTGAACAGTCCTGACCTTTATTCACTGTTTAATACAAATATTTACTGATTAAAACACACAGAAACATCACAACATCCAGAGCTACAACCCTTACACTAAAAAGGCAAAGGTATTATCATCAGACAGTCCCAATTTAACACCAAAATAAGTAAAATCTGTACAGCTGTTGTCTTTATAAAGATAATCATCAGAGGTCCGACCCTGATCCAGCATCAGTGAATCTGACATAACATCATCTCGAGACAAAACGACTATCATCACTAAAAACAGCCAAATAAATGTCCTATTAATGCGGATAAATCTGATATAAAGATAGAAAACGCCCCATACGTGTAACATCCACTGCTGTCCACATACACACCTTAAATATCGACTTTATTTTCTTGTTGTTGATGAAAACAAGTCAGCTTCATTTTGATCTCTCACATCCAGGAAGTGACGTCACGTAGTACCGGAAGTTGAATTGTTAAAAGATTTAATTTATTTAATATGGAAGTTAATAACAAAAATAAAAAATAAAAATAACGATATCTTATGGAGAAATTACATGATATTTTTATATTATGAGTCATATTTGTTTGTATTTGTTATATGTTAGTCAAAAAGTGCAGTACATAGCACATATGTATCGTGTACTAAAATCACAACGGACATTTTTTTCTATTTTTTTATAACTTAGCTTGAATAAAAGCTATAATTTTGTTTTATTTGTTTTTACATAGCTTAAATTCAAGCTTTGTTAATCATTCTGCAGTGAATAAAAAAATTGAAAGAAAAAAAGAGGAAAATAGCGCCATCTAGTGTAATAATTGATACACTGCCCTTGGTGGTTTCTCCAGTTCAAATTTAAAATGTAGCTATTTCAAACACTGAGTAAGTTTAACCATTTTATTCTTACAGTTTTAGTTAATCAATTTCCTGTTTGCATTGAATCAAATCCCAAGAAACTTCCACCATCCCCCACTATAGGACTTTTGTGTTTTGTTTACATGAAGGTGAAATAATTTTTAACACACAACTTGAACAGTTAAAGTTATAATAGTCCTATGAACTTATATTAGAGCAAAATAGAGTAAGTATTAAATTATAATCAATGTATTAACCACAGTAAACAACAATCACCAGACAGCCTGTGGCCTCAGAGGACCAGTTTATTGTTCACAAAAAAATATTTCATCAAGTGTAATATTGTTTCTATAGTAACACCAGGACATTAAATGTTTATCACAAAGGTATTTTTTAATTTAGAGTTCAAACACTCAAAGGATGATAAATCTTCATTCTTCAAACTAGAAGAGAATAATCATCAGAAAACGTCCTTACATTTGTCAAGATATTAGATAAATATTTTTGCTACAACAAACAACATTCTGCTTTCAGATTTTAGTCGTCACATGTAAAGACTCTTACCTCAAACACAGGGGAAAATGTACTCAGTCTCATCTTTGTCACCTGAAATTTGAGTAAAACAGTATTTTAGCTTCACTGCAAACTCTATCGGCTACATCATTTTAAGCCAATTTACATCAATAAATAAATCCATTTGACGTACTTGTCTGGTAGTAGTCATAGAGTCTAACCACAGCGGGCTTCAAGTTGTGCACTGGGAGTTCTTGTATCAGCAGTAACTCGTGATTGATGGGCATGTTCTTCAAAAGCTTTTGAAGGAAAAACAGACAAATTATTACATTCAAACTTTTTTTTTTATTATTAGGTCAGTCAGACGCTTTTACTCACCTCAGTCAGATAGACCATAATGTGATCTTTGTCCTGCTCAACTCGCTCTACCAATAGTGACTTTTTCAGCTAAAAACACAACGACAGATGTTAAAAAGGACAGAGACTTTTTAATGGAAAAATGTGACTATATGACAGGCTAAGATTTAAATCAAGAAACAAAACCAGGATGAAGCTGTAAGAGGAATATAAACAGGTCTAGACTAAGTGTGTGTGCACACTTTTGGTCCTGTTTTGGTCCTGTTTGGTCCTGTTTTGGTCCTGGTTTAGTCCTGTTTTGGTCCTGTTTTGGTCCTGGTTTGGTCCTGGTTTGGGCCTGGTTTGGGCCTGGTTTGAGCCCAGTCCTGATGAGGACTTGGTTTGATTCTGTTCTTGTCCTGATTCAGAGCCTCATTTATGATGTAGCGCTTGTGCTAAAACAAGTCTAAAATAGAACTAAAACTACCGTAAACCACAACCAAGGGTAAAATGATCAACTACAAAAGCTTTCTCTTTTCTACAAAATCTTAACTCATATCCATTAAACTGTGACTAAACCAAGACCTAAATCTGGATTAAAGCAGAACTACACAAGGACAAGAACAGGGCCAAACCAGGTCTACCACAGGACCAAACCAGGACCAAACCAGGACCAAACCAGGACCAAACCAGGACCAAACCAGGACCAAACCAGGACCAAACCAGGACCAAACCAGGACCAAACCAGGACCAAACCAGGACCAAACCAGGACAAGTGTGAAATGAATCCCAGGCAGTTAAAGAATACTTTCTTATATTCTTTCACATTTATTTTGTACAATAACTTACTGCTTTTAGAGATTCAGAGTCTACAGTGAATCCAGAGAGCACTTTAATGTCGAGGATGACCATGTTAGTGGAATTCTGTTCCCCATTGTAACTGTGAATGACAGTAAATTCAGTCACTACTGGACACAAATGAAATACGATATTAAAATATAGATCAGCTGCAGTTTAGATCTTACGAGGACTTGATCTTAAGGTTTACTCTGGGTCTGAGAATGTTGCTGTCACAGTCGGCCTCTGGAATCACCTCTACTTTGAAGGTCGACTTCTCATCGGGGGGTGGGACGTTGTACTTGACAGAAACCTGAATATATGATCAAAACAAAAACTGAAGAACATGCACGAAGAGCATTTGTGTGGTTTTAATTAAACCTAAAACATGCTTTTGGTCACCTTGAGATAAGTATTTCACATTTCACCCTCAAAAAAGTACATTTTGCACAATATGTGTCCTTTAAATAATCCCTAACAATATTTTATGACACACTGTAAATGTAGCTGTGGTGCGTTCGCTGACCTGTATGGCGGCGCACGTGTTGCCCTTGACTTCCACAGTGTATGTTCCGGTCATGTCTTTGAGTATCTTCTCCTGATACAGCAGCTTGTTGTTTTGGTTCACCTCAAACGTCAGCTGACCACTGGGAGACTGAACTGTGACTGTGCTCTGACCCTCAGGGCTGTAGACCAGAGCGGAGTAAAGAGCCAGAGCCTGCAGAGTGACCACTGTGTCCTGGAAGAGGATCATTTCAGAGGAGGAATAAACCAGGGTGGTCTCATGACATACAGGATGCATTTTTATACTTTTTTATAGAGTAATGGTTCTCAAACTTTTCACATCACCTAATATAATATTTGGCTTTCCAAGAACCACCAGCTCTAACCCCGGACGACATGAGGCCTAAATTACACTTAAAACGAGACTGGATAAGGTATTTATAGATTATGAATACACAAAGGAGGGCTAAAGCATGAATCCTAATCACAGTTACTGGGCCATAATTGAAATAATTATATTTGAAACAATTATATTACATATCATTTATAAATCCAGTGTAGAGTGAGTGGCTTTCATCCAGGTTTTTAGGGGCAGGAGATGATGTATTTCACACATATTTTTCATAATTATTTATCAGATTTTGGCACCTGAGTGGAGCTGTAGCCTCCATAGTAGTTCTGCTGTTTGGTCAACCAGCGGACAATTGGGGAGGCATAGCCCAGGTCTTGTTTGTTGGGGGCCCAACTGAGTTTAGCCAAAAGCACGTAAGAGCTGATCTCCACAGAAAGAGAGGCGGAGGTTTCATCAGACTTCTGCGACCAATGGAGGAATCCACCTGTGAAAAACACACATCAAAATGACATCAACATTATATCTCTTTATCCAGGTTTATCCTTTAAAGCAGTCCATGTCTGTACTGAAGCATGAGTTTCAAGTTTATTATTATAATTATTTTTTTCCTATCTATATTCTCTATCCCTTCTTTTCTCATTTACAAATGACTAATAATAGCACTCTCCTCTGACATCTCCAGCCGTTAAGGTGTACACTTTTTACTTTTAAATTATTACTGAAAAATATATAAAAAATATTATATATATAAAAATATATACATACTCGGAGAAAGGCCGTGCTCTGCTGGAATGCTTTGGTGTGCATTTTATGTTAAGAGCCATAAAGACTTTTACTTATTTTCTAAAACCAAAATGTTTGTCTTTATTTAACACATATTTCTGCTACACATTTTTACCCATAAGACCATGCTGTTTTCTCTTGCACGTGTGTAAATAGCCCTATCTTCGTAAAACCACTCACCATCTCTGTGTCCCACTGAGTCGAGGTGCTGCAGCAGTTGGTCCCTGGTTGTGGCGTCTTTAGCCAAAGTGAAGACGTAGGCCATCAAGGCAGTGGTGTAAGTGTTACTCAGATCACTCATGGACGACTTCAGGCAGGTCAGGGCCTGGCCCACTACTGGATCCTATAGAAAACAAAACACAATAACAGGGTTGGGTAACGGTTCATAAAAACTACATAATTAACTGGCCTTAGTCAAGCATGAAGAAAGACTTAAATCATAAACATAGACAAACAGTTGATGAAAAATGATTCTGGCTCAGTAACATTTTAATGAATACCCTGATACTAATTAAGTAGTTACTAAGGCTGAGTCATTCTTAGTGAACAATTTGTTCTTTATAAATTAAATCTCCATACTGCATATAACAGGAAACTGAAACAAATTAAACTACAATGCACCTGGTGGTATGTGTGCAGTGACTAATATTGATATATTTTTGCTTATTTGTTATTGTAGCAAACATATTTTTTTACTCACATCTACAGGCACGCCCATCTCCAAGAACGCAGCAGTGATGTAGGCAGTCAGAGTGACTTCATCAGAAACGCCTCCCTTAAACGTGAATCAGTCAATGTCTTAAAATACAATTCTTTATGCTCTTTAAAGTGGTCTATAGGCAAATGTTAAGTTTATTTTTTACCTTCATTCTGTTGTGAAACAACTTTCCAGCTAGTGCAAAGCAGCCGTTTGGCATCTGTGTCGACTCCAGCCACGTCTTTGCGTCCTGGATATTTGCTGGGTCGATGTAGATGAAATTTTTGGCTTTCACAAAGGATCTCAGGACAAAAGCAGTCAGCCTGAGGAATAAATATGCACAATCTGTAATGTAGTCATAATCTCCACTGCATTCATACAGTATTGACATGTCTTTAGCCAGACGCAGAAATACTAACCACTCTACAACTTATAGCGTACAATATTTACAGAAAGTTTAAGGTGGATTATAACATTATATTAGTCAAAACTGAAGTCTTGAGTGCTCAAAAAACAATGAATTACAATGAACAAAATGTAAAATATTGCTCTATGTATGCTATAGTTCAATACTTAATACTGCCAAAAAAAACTTCTTCAGCTTCTTAAATTTACCCACCATGTGTTTTCTGATCCTGGAGCTCCAAAAGTGCTGTAGGCGCCATTACTGTGTTTGTAGTTCAGCTGCCTCTGGTAACCTGGGACATAAAAAGCAACAACATTGTGTGAGTCCATCTCAGGAACAGAGGGATCTATGAGAGCCAATTTCTATGGTGAGTATCTCAAATCGTAAAAACAAAACAAGAGGATCATGTTGTTGTAAAATGGAGGGACACCGTAATATTTAAGTGTTTACCAAAACAGTTCACAGAGAGAGAGGAACATCAATGGGTGCTATTGCAATTACAGCCAAAAAGTCCTGTTTTCTTTATGAGAAAAGCAGCTATTTATTTTTGTTATTATTTAACTATCATGTATGCAATATGATGTTTTATACAATTCATGTAGCATTACAACAGTGGGGTATTCTCTAAATGCGTGGGACATGGACTAGGGCCTCATGACAGGTGGGCACCTCAGCACAGGTAGTTCTGAAAGATTCAACATCAAACTAGAGTTGGGCACCACACTTTTAAAAATAAATGTGTTTTTGTGATTCCTCTAACCTGAAAACAATACAATTTTGGGTGTAATAACACTGCATCAAAACAGGGATTAATCCTGGAACTAAACCAAGAACAGACTAGGACTACACCAGGACTAGAGCAGGATCAAACCAAGTACATCAGGACTAAACTGGGCTCAAACCAGGACTAAACAAGTGTTAATACACCCTTAAATTTGGTTTCACTCACCACTGGTCAGATAGTGTGTGGCCTTCTCCTGGAGCTCTGATGTGAGCTGGTTTGTAATTTTTAGATACTCCATGATGTAAATGTTTGGGGCCAGGAGCGCCATATTTTGCTCCCCGCAGCCATAAGGCATCTGTAGGAGACCGTCCAGGTTCTTCATGGCTCTGCCCAAAATGTCACCTGAACAAACACACTCATTATTACAGCTTTATATGGGTGTATGCCATTTCAAGATATTACACTCAAACCATATAAAAAATTATGAAACTTTATTTATATAAATGTTACTAGTTATTGTTTTCTTAGAGATAATTTGGTCACTCTGAGGTTGTCATTTGGGGTGTTTTCATCTTTTGAGTATGTTTCCTTTAAAATGGAGCTAAAACAATCCCCCTCCAAACTCTACTTAGTCATATTCAAACCTCCCCAGCACTGTCTGTTTTATTGATGATTTTACTGAGATTCTTTCAGTCATATGCACAGACTTTGATGGTTTAGTTATTACAGGTGATTTTAATGTACATGTGGATAATGTTTTTGACAGAAACAGTAAAGAGCTCAGTTCTGTGAAACCTTTGGTCTGACTCATGTCAGCGAGCCACAACAGAGACACACTCTGGACCTGCTCATTACAAAAGGAGTAAATATTTCAAATGTCAATGTGGTGGATGTTGCTCTGTCTGATCATTTCTGTGTATTTTTGACCTGTCTGTTATTCCCAAACCAGCGGCTGGTCCTGCAGTTGTTCGAAGGAGACACATAAATGATAAAACAGGTGCACTGTTCATGGAAATGATACACTTTGAAAATGCCTCATGTTCTAATGTTGATGATTTGTTGAACTCTGTGACTTTGAGTGTTTTGAATGTTCTGGACACCATTGCCCCCCGATCAAGGTTAAAATGGTTAAAGATAAGCAGAAAGCGCCATGGAGGAATGATGACTCGGTCAGGGCACAGAAAAGGGAGTGCTGATGGGCCGAACGGGAGTGGAGAAACTCAAAGTTCCAGGTTCATTATGAAATGTACAGACAATTTACAATCCAGCACCACCTAGACACTGACTCACTTTGCACCTGTAACTGACAAAACTGTCCCAGAGATCGTCACCAGTTCATCTACATGTCTCGACATGTTACCCACTAGATTTCTAAAGTCTGTGCTCAACAGTTTGCTGTCACCACTCACTCGCATAATTATCATGTAACTTCAATCTGGAAAATTCCCAAGAGCTCTGAAAATTGTTATCAATTTTGATGCCACAATATTGAACAATTACCGACCAATCTCAAATCTGCCATTTTTAGGCAAAGTCCTTGAAAAAGTTGTTTATTAACTTCCTCCAAATGAGTCAGGTTTTAGACCCACCACAGCACTGAGACTGCTCTTATCCAGGTGACAAATGACATCCGCCTGAACACTGATGCAGGCAAAGTCTCAGTCTTGATCCTGTTAGATCTGAGTGCTGCTTTTGACGCTGTGGATCATGGGATCCTCTTACAGAGACTAGAGAAATGGGAGGGCATCTGTGGTATGGCACTAAACTGGTTCAAGTCCTATCTAGAAAACAGGGAGTTGTTTGTTGAAATTGGGAAATGTGTCTCAGATAAAATGTCCCTGACCTGTGGGGTGCCCCAGGGGTCAGTCCTGGGACCCCTTCTGTTCAATCTCTACATGCTGCTGTTAGGCCAGTTAATACGCAGCAATAATGTGTCTTACCACAACTCTGCAGATGACACTCAGATCTATGTCTCACTGCAGCAGGTGAAAATGGACCAGTGGATTCACTCTTCAAACAGATCAGTGTGTGGAGGCAAAGCAACTTTCTCCAGCTAAACTGAGAAAAGGCTGGAGGCATCATCTTTGGCCCAGAGAAAAGTGTTCTCCTCCAGTCTCTCTCTCTAAAAACTTCAAATCAGGCTAGAAATCTAGGGGTAACAATGGACTCAGACTTGAACCTTACCAGCCACATCAAATCAATAACATCTACAGCTTTTTACAATCTAAAAAAATGCAAAAAGGTATATTGTCAAAACCAGACTTAGAGAGACTTATCCTGCATTTGTGTCCAGTAGGTTAGACGACTGTAACGTCCTGCTCACTGGACTCTCCAAACGAGCCTTAAGACAGAACAGAACATCCAGAACATCCAGAACACTGCTGCTCGGGTCAGGAATAGAACCAGGAAGTACTTCACACATGTGTCCTGTGCTCGGGTCTAGAACCAGGAAGTACTTCACACATGTGTCCTGTGCTCAGGTCTAGAACCAGGAAGTACTTCACACATGTGTCCTGTACTCAGGTCTAGAACCAGGAAGTACTTCACACATGTGTCCTGTGGCTCAGGTCTGTGGCTCCTGTGGCTCAGAGACTTTAAAGCAGCTCAGTGTGAACAAGTCTCTCCATGGACCAGCACCAAAGAACATCTCCCACAAGAGCCACATGAACCATCTCACATGAGGAGGACTAAACGAGGACTAAACCAGGACTAAACCAGGACTAAACCAGGACTAAACCGGGACTAAACCAGGACAAAACCGGGACTAAACCAGGACTAAAACCAGAACTAAAACCAGGACTAAACCAGGACTAAAAATGGGGAATCTGTGTTTAAGTTTTATGCAGCTAAAACCTGGAACATTCTTCCTGAAGATGTGAGACAGGCCTCTACTTTGACAATCCAGGCTCAAAACAGTTCTTTTTAGCTGTGCATGTGACTCAAAGGGTTTTATTCTGCTCTTTTCTCCTTAAATGTTAATCTTATGATGATTACATGTGATTATTGATTATTCTATTTGTTTTATTGTGATTTTTTTGTCTTTTTTATTCTGTAAACCACTTTGAATTACCTTGTGAAAGAATTGTGGCTTATTCAGGGCCCCGCACCCCGGCCTCAGATTAAAACAATTCGTCCATCCATTTTTTTCCGCTATACAAATAAACCTGCCCTACCATTGTTTCTCAGTGACTCAAAATTTAAGAATGCTTTTAACTAACTGTGCTTGTGTCTGCTTTATAGATACACATGTAAATTGGACATTTTAAATCGCAATATTCATCTAAAATGACTTAATCGGCATCTGTGATGGCTGCAGATCACACTACTGAGCAGCAGATTTTTTTTCATTTGTACCAAAATGACTATGTAAAGCTGCAGAATTCTACGAGCATCACTAAGAAAATAAAACTGGACAGTGGTGGGCGTGGCCGGTAGCAGTGACAACAGCAAAAAATAAGTGATTAAAGATGCAGATGCAAGATGCTCAAACATGCAGGAGTCACTCCAAATACAACTTCAGGTGAGTAAATGGTGAAGGGGAAACAACTATAACACAGTTAAAAGCTCTGAAAAGTCAATTTTGCTTTAACTACTTGCCAATAAACCTTAATTAAACACATTTTAAAGATTTTTTTATTATTAATCTTTTTTGTAAACTCTTACCCAGCACTGACACTGCAGCCCGAGCAGACCCAACGATCACATTTTCAGGGAGTTGAACTTGAATCTGTTCAATCAGTGTCTGTTCTGTGTATTTTACCGTTACAAAAAAAAACAATTCATTAGATTTTGTTATTATAATAATAATAATACACAGCACTTAGCTCATATTTGGTCGTACCTTTAGGGCAGATTAGCAGGTTGTGGCTCTTCATCATCTCAATTCCTTCAGCCTGACAAAAGAAAAAAACATTTCGATATCATTTGTGACTTGAAACTTACAAAATTACAAGAAAACTCACCTGGACAAAGATATATGTGTTATAATGTCGTAATATAAAATGATATATTACTGATGTATTAACTGAAGAACAGTCGTTGTGTGTGTACCTTCACAATGAGGGGCCGGGTGACCACATCGATGCGTCCTCTCTCAGGGACAAGGACGATCTCATTGTCACATGACGCTTGAGAAGCCACAGCCTCGGCTCTAACTGTCACGTTCATAGAGCCTGGAGGACGCACACAATTTCCATCAATCATCTTTCATGCAAACTGATTCAGTCTGATTAAGACACTGTTCATTTACTTTCATTAATTTAAACATCAAAAGAGAATGTTTTTATAATGACACTATTTTCTAAGAAACCTGAGTGTTTTCTCATATTAGGGCTACAGTCGACTGAAGACACTCTTGGTCCTGCCTGTTGTCTCTGTGTCTGACCCAAACTGCACTCACAAAACTATTGATGCAGAAAAAGTACAAGAAAACAATGTATTTATATAGAGACAGATTAAACTTGTGAATCATGAGTGACTTTCTACACATAAATACCCAAAAATACCAAATCTTTGCTAACACACAATAACTTCTCCTTTCTGGTGTTGTCCCATAATCCTTAAACTCTAAATAATATGTTCAGTCAACAAACACAAGTTTTTATTGATTAAGGCACCATTGACCGATTAATCGACTAAACGACTACAGCCGTACATATTATAATATAGTATTTTCAATTCTTGCTATCTCATAAAAATCTGTAATAAATGCATAAAAGTACTTTCAGCATTTCACAGTGCTAGACTAAAAAAACAAACAAACCCTGGCCGTGCAAAAGCCTCACCCAGAGCAGTGGCGTCCACAGTCCAGCTGACAGTCTTGCGCTCGTTGCCACAGAGACAGAACGTGTAGTCGACTCCAGGGACTGGGGTCAGGGTGTAGTCCTCAGACTGGGCTGGGGTTACAGCAACCTGACAAAAGCAAAAGGATTTTTAGATTTTAAAAGTAAATTTATGTTAAGTTATATCTGAGATACAACATAATGTGTTGCATGATTGTGTAAGCAGCCATATTTTTAGCCTAACTGCTTTTCTATTTTTCTCTTTACTCCTGAGTCTGTTCAAAAAGATAAATCTGTACCGAGGACAAACTGGTAATCACACACGGGCACATGCAGACTCAGGCAGAGAAGTAAAAAATACTAAAAAAAGTAAAATAGAAAGTACAAAAAAAAATAGAACTAAAAAAAAAAGATACTAAATTTTCATTATCAAACCAGTATTTTGGAAATCCTCCGATATCAACAATGCCAATACCTGAATCACTATATCGCCCAAACCGACTAATGAACTATTATAAGAGTCGATTATTGTACAGTCACCATCATGCAGCTGGTGAGGTAGTTGAAGACAGTGGCCTTGAGTTGGAAGCTCTCTCCTCTGATGATGGAGTAAGGCAGGCTGAGCTGCAGGAAGAATGGCTGGAACACGGTGAACTCTTTTCGTGGGGCCAGACCGAAGCCCTGAGGGGACAGACAGAAGGCCTCTGTCACCCAGGTCGTGATGGTGTCCGGGATCTTCACGGCCATGTCCACCTTTCCAGAAGGCCTGAAAAAACAAAAATACAGATGTAAAAAAATGACCATACATTGAAGAGAAATATATTAAGTAGTAAACAATGAGAAGCTTTATTGAGGCTTTGCCTGTATTATTCCACAGCAGAAAAGTGACATAGTGTAACTTTAAGGTTAAAGCCCAACAATTAGAATTTGAAAAGATTTTATTTTTGCAGTACTAACCCGATTTCCACCAGGTTCCAGATCCAGGTCTCAGGAAAGAAGGTTCGGACAGTCTCTATCGCTGGAAGAGGAGGAGGAGCAGCACCTCCGAATCCCACCCCGGGAGCAGCCATCGCCACGCCTCGGTCTTCCATTCTAGCAACTTCAAACTCATATCCTATGGCATTACAAATCAGATAATGCAAATGCAAAATGTATAGTAGCAAAATGAATGTGTAATAATAAAAAATAGAGATTACTATAGTGGGATCCAAAATGGTATTCTCGTCCCAAATAGCTGAGGCAGTCAGGCACTCGGATCATCAGGTTTGTAGCCATCTTCAGTCCAATGTTCTAATTTTATTGAAAAACATCCAAACATGTAAAATGTGTAATACGTGGCAATATCCACTGGGGGCGTGCGATATTAACCTGGCTCACACTAGACTGATACGTGCAGCACTCTGAACTGAGTGCTCCACATTATCAGTCTGGGATGGCTCTCACTGAAAGTGACTGGATGTTGAACATCATGATAATTATTTGAATCTGAGCGTCACAACAACGGAACAAGCCAAAAAAATCTAATTTTTGTTACATCCAGTTGAGAGAAAGGCACAGACATCTTGATGTGCAAGATTAGTGCAATATGACAATATAAAAACAAACTGTCATCTTCCAACTGTGACTTGGGCTCTATGGAAAATTATAGTTCTATGCTAAATATTCAACATATATTTAGCAGAAAAGATTTATAAATATTTTTACCTGGAAGACAGTGAAGGGATCGTCTTTGTTTCCTGGGTAGGGCCAGATGGATCGTTTGGGTCTGACCTGGAGACATTCTGTGGGGTCTCGTGCCTGATAGGGGACATATCTGTTTCCAGGCAGCAAGTTGTAAATCTGAAAAAAACAAAACAAAAACAAACCACAATGGACAATTATAAAAGAGAAGAGCATTTACTGTTGGGATATAGAGTTTTTAATTGAATGCAGTTATAAGGTTTAGTCATATTGTCAAAAATAATATATATTGATGCATTTTTGGGACAATAATTAGATCAGATTTTTGTCACTAAGGATGGGATGATATTTATTTTCCACTTTGATGACTGTGACCAAAATTGCCGTGTTGCATGTTTTATAAAAATGTAAAAATAACACACAAGGCATAAGGCATTAGTATATGATATATTGCTACTTTTGATCCCTCACTCTAACACTAATAAACAGCCTATGAGTGTATTTTGATGCTGTGTGATTCTAACTAACCATTTCCGGTTTTAGATATTTTCCCGGTTCTTGGATGAGGACGCTCTGGTCGATGGCGCTGATTCCACACAGGGAGCTGGAGTGTCCCGTCACGCGCAGGGAGGCATCTTCTCCTGGGACGCCCTGGGACGGCGTAAACTCAACCTCCACCTAAACAACAAACCAAACTATTACTGCATGTTTCAGTATGTGCAAGAATCATATCCACACAGTCTAAAGGTGCAGTATGTCACTTTTATGGTGGAGAGTAGACTGTCTGGCATGTAACATATCTGTCTTCATGGAGATAATCAAATGGCCCGACCAAGCCAAGTTACAGGTCAGATCTGTGGAGAGCTGGCCACAGATTGCATGTTTTTCAAGGTCTGAGGTAAAAAAAAGAAAAAAAATCCTATGACGTGAACATAAAAAAAATCTATATGCATTGTGTGAATTCACTGTGATACTACCTCCTCACACAAATATCTGTCGATTCATTATGAACTACACAACTAAAAAGCTTACACATTTAAATACTGGTTATAAAATGACATTTTGTTCATAGACAAGATTCAGCAATGAAATCAACAACATTTAAAAAACATGTAGCCAGTTAAGACATCCACATACTCAGCCTCAGTCAATCATATGCCTTATCTATCAGTAACAAGACAAAACTGTACATTGTGTTTCTTTATACTTCCAGTATATTTTCGGTATGTTATCTTGCACTGACCTTGTGGCTAAAACATTTCTCGGTTTGAAACCCGGCGCTGTGGGCGATGACGAAGGAGCTAGGCAGGACGGCGTAGGCCACAACGGTAAACTCAGGAGCTAATTCTGCAGTGATTTGTAACTTGAACGAAAAGCTGTCCTCAGTCACTGAAAGATTAAAAGGGACATCTGCATCAACAGATGCAGTTTTTTCACATTTTTCATTTTGGTAGTAAAAAGATCTCATCATTTACCTGCGTCTTTAGACACAACAATTCGCTTACGTCCCTGCATCACAATACCATCTCTGGCAAGGACCTGAAATTATATCAGAAATACATAATATATTTCATACAGTGGTGATACTGAAGTCATTTAGTGTTGTAGTAAAATAAACCATTCAAACCATGTTTATATGTACCATTTATAATAAGTTCAGTCATAGGAGGTGGATTGAGTCTTTTTAAACTGTCTGTATAACCTATTTAAAATATCATAGTCTTCTGTTAATTGTGTATTAACTTAAACAGGAGACAACAGGTTCATTGTAGTTAGCCCCTCCCTTCAGATAAATATAAGGCAGTGGCCACCAGTGATCTGACTAGAACTAGAGAAGCAGCTTGGATGAGGTGAAACGTCTTCACTCCTACAACGATTTGTCCAGTTGACAGATTTGAACCACGTCTTTTGGCATTAACCTAAACACTTAAAATGTCACCTGTTTGTCAAGACATATCACTCTATCTTGTTCTGTGTTACAGATTTTTGATCTTTTCTATAATATTGTGTTCCTTTTAAATGTACAGCTATAAAAACAAATTTCTCAATGAAGTAACTATCTGAAATGTTATTGACACAGCTATTACCACCTGCACATATTGGTCCTATACTGTCATACAGAGCCTGAGCGTCTCACCAGGTATATGACGTCCATCGGCCCCTTGTCCTCTTTCACCACGCTGTAGTTGATGGTTATTTCCTCCTCAGTGTCACAGGAGAGGGTCTCAGAGTTTCTCTTCACCTCGAGGGAGCTCACAGTTTTGGTGTCTGGAGTCGACTCCAGGGCCATGGACAGCGAAATGTCCCCGGCCTCATAGAACGGGACCCTGTATCCGGGGTACTCCAACACGGGAGTGGTAGTGATCTGGGGTTTAGGACAGATTCAGAATTCATTCAAAAAGTGTTAACATATTATGCAAGAATTGACTTTCATGTAGGGTTGTCAAAAGTATTAAAAATCAGATACTAATCAATAATAAAACTAGTATTATAACTGGATACTCATTTAAACAAGTATCGATACATAACTGGATAAAATGTCACCTTTCTTGAACAGTTTCATCTTGAGTTTTATCAGTGTAAGACCACATGCTATAATAAACAAATACTATTACTTAGTATTAAAAATTCCCTTATTGTCTAAGAAAGAGCTTTTAAAATGATCCTGGAGCCCTCTGATCTACATCTTCAGTGTCTTACGTGGAGGTGGATGTCTCCCCTGTATATCGAGGTGTCGAGGGAGAAAGTGGCCACTCCATTGCCGTCGGTTGTGAGGTTTTGTAGGTGTCGTGACGACCAGCGCTCGCCCTCAAACAGGTACAAGTCTGTGTTTGCCATGGGCTGGTCATCAAATCTCACGGCCTTAACCTAAAACACACCGGATAGTATTATGTGAGTTAATTTACTAGTAACCAAGGTAACAAGTGATGGACTTACTTTTCCTTGTATAGTGGTATCTTTCTCATAAACCTTTGGTGTGTCAAAAAAGGACAACTTTCCAATGACGTATGAAATAGAAATTTCTTTGTGTTGCGTGTAAGTGGTGCCTGTGAAGAAACAAAAGCTTTTAAAAAAACATACTAAAGGTCTCATATTACACAAAATGTGAGATTTAAGCCATTTTAGAATGTTGTCACCTCCTCAAAAACACACCTGGAGCTGTGTGTTGTTTTATTCACACATGTTTGAGTAACACTTTATTACTAGTCTGACATCTCCAAAGCTCAAAATGCTCTGTTCCACCTTGTGATGTCATCAAGCCCATACTTATCAAGTTAACAGCTTCATTTACCTTTTGTTCAGTAGACACTGGAAATTCCAGGTCTGAAATCATCCAAATGATTCTAGTGAAGGTGTGTGGAGTTTAAAAACACATTGGAGCACTTCCTGTATTACCACATGACATCACAAGGTGGAACAGAGGAGTGTTTTGTGTTTGAAAGAAGAACTCAGCCTAAATATGCAGGGTTTGTGTGTTAAACATGTGTGAATGAAACAAAACACAACTCCAGGTCTGTTTGTGACGAGGACAGAACATTATACCTGTTCCCTCCTCTTCCATTTTCACCACAACCTCTATTTTGTCCTGCACAGCCTTTTGGTCCAGTTTTGTGAAAGTGGACATAGGGAAAGTAAAGGTAGCACACCCATTCTTGTCAGCCTAGAAACAACCAAAAAAACAACAAAAACTGATTATATTGTACATGTTGGATTGTCGCATACTGGTTTAAAACCATCTATCTTCTATTATGCAGCTAGTTTTTGCTCCTGTTGTATATTAAATTGACAATGTACCGGTTTGTTTTCCGTGTGGCAGGGGGCAGTGACCTCTGGGAGGGCATCTGGATTATCATGATAGCCATAGAGGTATCTGTTGATTGGTCTACATGCATCCATTTTCAATATACCAGGGACAGGCTGCCCATAGGTGTATCTAAAGAGAGGGGGATGTTTTTATTATTTAGTTTTTAATAAGAAGGGTTTACTGGACTTACTTGGCACAAGCTTCTACCGTGATTTCCTCTTGGGCAATGCTCACTGTCTCCATGGACGTGAGTTTGACATCAAACTTTGGCAAAACTGGGGGTTAAAATAAAGTTGTATTTATATGTTAATCAATTATAAATGAGTCAAATTGCTTGTGGTTAATTTTGTCACAGTCTGCTCTGGTTCAGTCCTGTTTTCCATCTGTCTCCCTTCATCCTCTGTCTCCTCCTGTCTGGGCGTGGCTACTCTGAGCGCACATCTACACTCCACCTCACTATAAGAAGAGCAGCCACTCCTCGCCAGTTTCTTTCATCTACAACATTAGTTACCGGTTCTTCAGTTGCTTTTTTTCAAAGTGTTTTTCCTGTGTTCAGATCCTGCTCACCTGCCTGGCCTACCAGCCCAACTACACTCATTTTTTTATACTTGAAGCTCAAATTAACTTTCATTTCCACTATATGTAGATCTTTTTACCTGTTCATTGAAAACCGTAACACTGATCTAAAAGAACTTAATCATAGAAGCAGGTACACTGACTTTCTGATTTTCTGCTGCTCTTTATAATGGTATTTCACTCAGCAGCATTTGAAATAGTTTTAATGGCTACATAACAATGTTGTACATTTGTGTATAATCTGGAGTCTAAATTGCAATGGGAAGGAAGTGCAGAATAATGCATTATGAAGTGACAAACACTTACCATACTGCTCCACTTTGAAGGGGTGGACGATTTTGTCCTCCCCAGAAGAGACAGTGATCTGGTAGGTGCCCTCTTTGGCCTCAGGATTCAGGGAGTAAGACAGCTGCAATATTTTACTGTCAGCAGTGTAGTTCACCCACTGCCCAATGCGGTTGGAGTTTGGATCCTGATAAACAAAGACAAAGCATTTGTTTTACAGTAATGATGCCACTTTCATCATTTTCAGCAGAGCAAAGAGCACTTTGTTTGGTCCTGTTATAATCCTTGTTTAGTCCTGGTCTAGACCAGGTTTAGCTTCGGGCTTAGTCCTTGTTTGGTGAAAATCAAACACCTGAAAATCTAAACGTGTCCCCTCCCAAGTCTTACCTCTAGTTCGATGATGTCATACTGCAAAAGAAAGCAAAGAAGAAAAAAATAATCAAAATTTGCAGTGCTTATTTTGAATACAAAAACTGAAGGTCCCATTTGGGAGATTGAGGGATTACACACATCGTTTATACATTTTGGTAAAGTTATATTTATCTAAGACTCCATGCACCAGGTTATTTCAAATTTAAGTGATTGATTATTGGTTATCAGATTATTGACAATGTCTGAGAGCAAAGATCACAATGTTTTTTCACAGATAAAATTCTAAATCTGCATTTAAGCAAAAAATATTACGTAAGAAAGAAGTGTGGGAGCTGTGACCCTGAGTTTCTCTGAACTTTTAAGTCTGTATTAACTGAACAAACTGAACTCATAGTGATGCAACTAACTAAGGTCAGTTTGCCTCATTCAAATCAATAAAGCCACTCACATTTCGACAGGTAGGTCTGAGCTTTGTGTCCAACGTCACCAGCCTGAAGTGCACTGCAGAAAGAAATAGACTTATATAATGGCTGCATTAGGTTCATATTTGGTTTGCAATGACCAAAACATAAACAATGAAACAATTACGACCCCAATTCCAATGAAGTTGGGACGCTATTCACTCATTTTCAATTTGATGTTTACCCCTGTGTTGCATCATCTTTTCTTTTAACAACAATCAATAAGCATTTGGGAACTGAGGACACTAATTGTTGAAGCTTTGCAGGACAAATCCTTTCCTATTCCTGCTGAATGTACAACTTCAGTCGCTCAGCAGTCTGGGGTCTCCATTGTCGTATTTTGCACTTCATAAGGTGCCACACAAAAAATATTATTTTAATCTTCTGTTCAAGTTCCTTGGAAAACTATGACAATGTCCTTCAGAGATATGTAGCAGAGTTAAAGCTTGGAAACTAACTTTTATACAAAAATACACTAAAAAAATGTAAGATGCACAAAAGTGAGTGTTATTTGGCCCGGAGAACGGTCTCCTCCTGCAAGATTCCACGGAAATGTTATTACTTTAGTTAAAACTTTCTACAGTAGTTCCAAAGTATGTTTTAAACATTCTTTTTCCATGGAATCAAAGGAAATGTGCCACCTCCAGAAAGTTACAGTGTCACTTGAATATACCCACAGTATGTGTCTTACACTTTAAAATAAGATAAATTACCAGTTTGTCCTGGGAGGTACAGGGGTTTGTCTGTCTGGATGAAGCTCACTGGTCGACTGATTTTGATCAGGACTCTGCGAACCTCTCGTGAGTAAAACGTTTTCCCTCGAACCTCCACCTGGAAGTCCTGCACCTGCTCATGAGTCACCAGAGGAGCCTAAAGGGCACAGAGACACACCGGTCACACACATTTCTGTGTGATTAAGGGTATATACAAAATATTGTGTACATTTCTATTCAAATGTAAAAATAAGCTCCGTATTTATTATAGTAGTATATAGACCGAAATGATGAGAAATGAGAAAAGTTTGGATAGCTGATTATTGGAGTATTGATCATGTTTGAAGATAGCAATAACAACAGCTAAAACCAGGAAAAAAGAACATATCAACTGATTTATTATTTACTTCAACCTTAAAATAACCCAATATTGTATACATTAGTTTCAGAGTGATGGAACTCAGCGTCAGGGCCAGTCCTCGCTTTTAGGGGGCTCTAAGCTAAATTTGCCCTTGGGGACCCTCTCCACTTCAGTGCCACATATTCATATTTCACAACATTAAGAAATCATCACATCCAGTTGTTAAAAGACTGAAAATTCTAGATCCTCACAACAGTAACAGCCACAAGTATAACAGTGTAAAAACATGTCAGGATGGGGGGGTCTGCCAGAGAAATGAAAAAATTCTGGTGCATTTTAATGTGCTGCAGTTTGACTAAAGGGAGTTACATTTCTCATAATTACTCAGAGTAGCCAAACAAAGGTACACTTACTTCAAAATCATATCACTCAAGAAGTACAAAGTAGTGATCCAAGTTAAGAGTTGCATAAGAGAAACAGCCTGGGCATAACATCAGATTTATAATCATCAGATCATTTGGACTGAACATTAAATAAAAGAGGATTTCAGGAGCACATCATTTTTGTGTTTACTGTCAGGCTTCAGATGCTGTGATTTCATCTAAATGCCCATATTAATGAGTAGGATGCACAGATATCAATATCGGGTGCCAGTACTCGTACTCGTCAATGGGCTTTCGATACCAAGAGCCGATACCACTGTATCTGTGCTGCCTCTTTGACCCTCAGCTCATCTCTCACAGAGCAGCTCTGGACTTAAAGCTGCACATTCTTCTGCACATTAAGCTCAGCTGTGACACATGTGTCTCTCACGTGAAATATACAAATATTTAGGACTCTGAAGGTTTTTATAGATCACAGAGATCAGCGCAGTGCTTGTGTTTACGGTAGTAGCATGCTAACGATGCTAACGTTAGCATTAACGTTATAATTGACAAACACATTTAGCCACTGAATAGAGCAGGTTTAGAGCTTTAAAAGACGCACAGCAGCAAGTCCATGTGTGAAAGTGTGACCTGGTAAAAGAACAACAGTCACCGTTATTCTAACAGTTACCCGTTAGCAGTTAGCTCGTTAGCAGTTAGCCCGTTAGCAGTTAGCTCGGAGGAGCGCAGTTTGCAAAAAAGAAGTGATAAATATTAAAGCCAGGTGCTTATATAAATAAATTATGTTTTAATTATACCAAACTACAGTGATTTCAGTCGAGAAGTATTCTAAGATGAAAAAGTGGCTACACTATAAAAATCCTATGAAATAAATTAGATTTACTACTATAATCAAACACCAGTAAAAATCATGTCTGGTATCGGTATCTTTACTCAGTATCATACTCAGAAGTACTCGCTTTGCAAAAAGTGGTATCGGTGCATCCCTGTATGAGCATTCACAGCGCACTCAGGAGTCGTTCAGGAGTCGTTCACAGGTCGTTCACACAGGAGCAGAGACGATTTAACTACACTCACATCATCTGAGGTTTAGAGACAAAAGGATCACACACAACCAAAAACTGCTGTACTCTGTCCCTCTGACGTGCGTCCTCTGTCCCTCTGACGTGTGTCCTCTGTCCCTCTGAGGTGCGTCCTCTGTCCCTCTGAGGTGCGTCCTCTGTCCCTCTGAGGTGTGTCCTGTCTGCACAATTATACAAGTCCAGCCTCTCTGTTTTATCTGCAGGTCCAGGGGGGTAAAGTGGGGACATATTTTGAGTCTCTGAAAAGTCCTGTCCCGAAAACGATCCTCCTCTGAGCTCTTCATGCTTTGTCCCTTCACTTAACTTCATTAACATAAGTCTTTTAGTTTGTTCAAATGTCCCTCTGCCTCAGCGCTCCCAGAGTGCACCTGGAGGGGAGGGGTCCTTCACACAGGTGTAAACACGTCGCTGTCTACACCACTGCCCGACTCAAAAACAAATGTAGCAGCACATATTTAGCTACTGGAAATAAAACACATCTAATCGTTTAAGAAGGATATTTAGACAAGTATAAACACCGGAGCGCAGTTTAGTTTTCAGAAAAAAAGTTTCAATCATTATTTTCAATATAAATGTATGGGCTCTTGGGGGCCCTCTGGTGGCCACGGGGCTCTACGCAGCTGCTCAGTCTGCTTATAGGCTGGGCTAGTCCAAAGTATTATCTGTGTAAAACCTCCAAGCCACTTCTTCAGTTCTGAGACCAGAACTGAAGAAGTGTCTTGGATGAGCAGTGAAACGTCTTCACTCTTACAACGATTTGTCCAGTTGACAGATTTGAACTTTGTCTTTTCTTATAAAACAAAGTATTACATATTTTGAATGTCACTGAAGCAGAAACCAATGAATAGCGTAGCCTGTATTTATAGATTAACCACTACTTCTAAATGTTTGATTTATGAAGTGTTTGTTACAGATGTCTATACCAGAAAGTGGTGGCAGTTGTGGAAATCTTCATCAGATTCTTTCTGGAAGAGGGTGGTGTTGAGATCTGGGGACCTGAGCGTCACTGTCATCGTGAGGGACTCGTTGGGCTTCATGAGACTAGCACAAAACTTCACCTGAGCTCCAGACTCCAGGATGGCAGGAATAGCCACCATGTAGTGTCTGCAGACAAAGAGACGCACACACTGTGAAACAAGACAAACTGGAAAGAAAAGCTGGCATTTTATTTTAGTTTTTGTATTTTTTTTATTGTTTTTTAGGATCCGTCTTAGCTGCTCATTTGGATTCCACTTAAAAAAAAAATAGACATTACACAATTAAAAAGTGTGGTAGAGTTGCACACTACTGTAATTTGGGTATTGGTTGTATCAAAAAACATAAATGAGAAGATAGAACAATTAAATTACAATCAATGACACTCAGATACTAACTGATACTAAAACTAAAATCAAAAGAAGATACTCATTTAAACAAGTGTCGATACTGATAAAAAAAAAAATAAAATTGACTATTTCTGAACTGTTTTAAAATGGTCTATATCAGAACTAAGACCTCTTTAATATACACCTGGATATGTTAAAGAAACTACTATTATTTTGTGTTGAAAGTGTATTGTCTACATTAGTATTAATTATCAAGCCTTTTTCTTAGAATCTAGTAGAATTTTAGTATCACAATAACACAAGTAATAAGTAGATTTAAACTCCCCCAGTAATATAATGATATTTGTTACTTACGGTCCTGCCATGGCCTGACCCAGATATAGGCACACGACGGTCACAAACAGCCCCCATGTCTGCATCTGGATCCCAGGACGACCCATGACTGATCAGGACGGACTACAGTCTCATCAGCTGTTAAATAGTCTGTGAAAAGAGGACACACCCCCAGGACAGTTACTCCTCACTGACTAAACATTTGTAGAGTGGGTGGGTAGTTTTCTGTAAGAGACATAATGAAATTGTCAACAAGAAATTAGTAAAAAATCACTAGGGTCAAAAAAGGTTAGGTACATATTGGGTTAGCTCTTGTTTTGCTTTTGACCTGATTTAAAATGTACTGAGTCCAGTTTGATTTACTCGGGTACACACGGGTTACAGTCCAATGCTGTGGATGCCAAATTCAGTTTTTCTTCTAGATGTAAGAGTTACTTTCACATTGGCTTTGTTTACATGCACACCAAAATCTGATTATTATCTGATTTACAGACCTTTAAGATGATTTAAATTGCATGTAAAATGCAAAATTTGATGTGAGTGATCAGAGCAGACATGGGCAAACTACGGCCCGGGGGCCACACTCGGCCCGTTGGGCTAATTAATCCGGCCCGCCAAACGTGACCATATTATATTAAAGTAGGTAAGGGTGAACCTTGTTCAGTTTACCCTTCCCCTGTAATACCAATGTGTCCCCAAAATATGGAGCTGAAGTGCGCCATCTTTTGGGCAAACATTGGCACTACAGGGAAAGGTAAACCTTGTTCTTATCAGCCCTTATGCTAAAATTTGTTTATCAAAGAAAATAAAAGTGGACAGTGAGCGCCGAGTGTTTAATACGGAGTGGACAACAAAATATGTTTTCACTGAAGTCCGACCAAAGGCTGTATGTCTAATGTGCCAAGAAACTGTCGCGGTTTTCAAAGAATACAGTATCAGCCGTCACTTTGCTATGAAGCATCTATGCTAGCAAGTATTCAACACAGCAACAGGCTACGGCTCAGAGGGCAGCCAGTTTACAGACTCAGCTACATTTTCACCAGTGAACAGCATTTCAAGAGTCAAGAAAATGGTCTTACGTTGAACACCTCAAAGACCAAGGAGATGATCATTGACTTTGGTAGGAAACCCGCCCACCAACCAGTGATCATTGACGAAGAAAGGATCGAGGTGGTTGACACCTATAAGTACTTGGGTGTGCACCTTGACCACAAACTGGACTGGTCAGAGCAGGCTCGGGCTCTGTATAGGAAAGGACATAGTAGGCTGTTTTTCCTAAGAAAGCTTACATCTTTTGATGTGTGTGCTGACATGTTGTTCCTCTTCTATCAGTCTGTTGTGGCAAGTGCTGTCTTCTTTGGTATTGTCTGTTGGGGTGTCAGTATAACCACAAGGGATTGCAATCGTTTGGACAGACTGATAAAGAAGTGTGCATCTGTGATCGGGAGGAGGGTGGACTCTGTGGGAGATGTGGTTGAGAAGAGGATGACGGCTTTTTTTACTGCCATAATTTTGATTTATATTTTATTTAAATAATGTTAATGTCAATAATATGTTATATGGTATTTAGTGTTTTATTTTGGTAGTGAGGTAGGAACTGTTGTTTTTTGTTTGGTTCCGCTCGACCGCTGAAAGGGACGCACGCCTGGGTTTTTAACTGAAAAGTGTGGCGTGTTTGCAAGATATATTAAAGTTACACAAAGTTAATGAAAGTAAAGCTCATTCTACCTCCTAAATTTGGGTCAGCCAGCGAGGTATGTGTTTGTAGTTTCATGTGTTATTTTTATGTTTTGAATTATTATATTTCTAATTGTAATTTATGTAAATGATTTAGTTCGACGGTGGTTCGGTGGTTTGACGGCATTGTTGTCATCTACAATCAAGTTTGCACTTGTATCAATTAAAGATTCATCCAGCCATCAGTAAAAGAACTCTTTATTGACACGAGGAGGTGGCGTGGTAGCTTTAATGCAGGGCATCCGGACAATTCCAGACATCCCTTGCATGACCTATGTCTGCACAGAGAAACACACGGAGTAGCAGGTTCCTCTCACTGAGCTGCAGGACAGTGCGCTTTTCGAGGTCGTTTGTCCCTTCAGCTATCAGGCTGTTTAACAGATCTGCCTGATAGGAACTGTAATTTCTATATGACGAGTACTTTATATTATTGATAGTAATATTTTATTGTTTCTACTGTTATTATTGTGTGTGTTTGTGCAAGTGTCTGTTTTCTGCCGGACACCTGAATTTCTCCCTTGGAGATTAATAAAGTTTTTATCTATCTATCATTATCTAAGTACCAAGGCAGGTTTTTCGCTAGCATTCAAATTAGCAAAAGCTAGCAAGCCTTTCTCCGAAGAAGAGTTTTTAAAAGAATGCACAGTAGAAACGGCAGGTGTCTTGTGTCCAGAGAGTCAGGGCAAGTTTGAAAAGATCAGTTTGTCAGTGAGAACTGTGACTGTGTGGAACAGACTGACAGATTTAGACAAACAAATAAGATTAATTTTCATCTGAGGGATTAGTTGTTGATCTTTTGGGACTAGATAAAACTGAATTTGAGTTTTTCTCTGTGTTTTATTTAACTGAAATTTAATAACTGAATTCTTTATGAATTTATTTAATACATTAATTAATAAAACATATGTATTTATAATAACTCATATTTGTTTGCATGTTATATGTCAGTCATGTGTGTAGTACATATGTATCATGTACTAAAATCACAACGGACATTTTATTTTATATATTTAATATATACATAGATATAGTTTATAAATTAGCTATAATAATTATTTTTTAACTTAGCTTAAATTCAAGTTTGTCAATCACTGCAGTGAATAAAAACAATCAAAAGAAAAGAGGAAAATAGCGCCATCTAGTGCAATAATTGATACACTGCCCTTGGTGGTTTCTCCAGTTCAAAGTTTAAAATGTAGCTATTTCAAACACTAAGTTTAACCATTTTATTCTTACACTTTTAATTAATCAATTTCTTATTTACATTGAATCAAATCCCAAGAAACTTCCACCATCCCCCACTATAGGACTTGTGTGTTTTGTTTACATGAAGGTGAAATAATTTTTAACACACAACTTGAACAGTTAAAGTTATAATAGTCCTATGAACTTATATTAGAGCAAAATAGAGTAAGTATTAAGTTATAATCAATGTATTAACCACAGTAAACAACAATCACCAGACAGCCTGTGGCCTCAGAGGACCAGTTTATTGTTCACAAAAAATATTTCATCAAGTGTAATATTGTTTCTATAGTAACACCAGGACATTAAATGTTTATCACAAAGGTACTTTTTAATTTAGAGTTCAAACACTCAAAGGATGATAAATCTTCATTCTTCAAACTAGAAGAGAATAATCATCAGAAAACGTCCTTACATTTGTCAAGATATTAGATAAATATTTTTGCTACAACAAACAACATTCTGCTTTCAGATTTTAGTCGTCACATGTAAAGACTCTTACCTCAAACACAGGGGAAAATGTACTCAGTCTCATCTTTGTCACCTGAAATTTGAGTAAAACAGTATTTTAGCTTCACTGCAAACTCTATCGGCTACATCATTTTAAGCCAATTTACATCAATAAATAAATCCATTTGACGTACTTGTCTGGTAGTAGTCATAGAGTCTAACCACAGCGGGCTTCAAGTTGTGCACTGGGAGTTCTTGTATCAGCAGTAACTCGTGATTGATGGGTATGTTCTTCAAAAGCTTTTGAAGGAAAAACAGACAAATTATTACATTTAAACTTTTTTATTATTATTAGGTCAGTCAGACGCTTTTACTCACCTCAGTCAGATAGACCATAATGTGATCTTTGTCCTGCTCAACTCGCTCTACCAATAGTGACTTTTTCAGCTAAAAACACAACGACAGATGTTAAAAAGGACAGAGACTTTTTAATGGAAAAATGTGACTATATGACAGGCTAAGATTTAAATCAAGAAACAAAACCAGGATGAAGCTGTAAGAGGAATATAAACAGGTCTAGACTAAGTGTGTGTGCACACTTTTGGTCCTGGTTTGATCCTGGTTTGGTCCTGGTTTGGTCCTGGTTTGGTCCTGTTTTGGTCCTGGTTTGGTCCTGGTTTGGTCCTGGTTTGAGCCCAGTCCTGATGAGGACTTGGTTTGATCCTGTTCTTGTCCTGATTCAGAGCCTCATTTATGATGTAGCGCTTGTGCTAAAACAAGTCTAAAATAGGACTAAAACTACCGTAAACCACAACCAAGGGTAAAATGATCAACTACAAAAGTTTTCTCTTTTCTACAAAATCTTAACTCATATCCATTAAATTGTGACTAAACCAAGACCTAAATCTGGATTAAAGCAGAACTGCACAAGGACCAAACCAGGTCTACCACAGGACTAAACCAGGACCAAACCAGGACCAAACCAGGACCAAACCAGGACCAAACCAGGACCAAACCAGGACCAAACCAGGACAAGTGTGAAATGAATCCCAGGCAGTTAAAGAATATTTTCTTATATTCTTTCACATTTATTTTGTACAATAACTTACTGATTTTAGAGATTCAGAGTCTACAGTGAATCCAGAGAGCACTTTAATGTCGAGGATGACCATGTTAGTGGAAATCTGTTCCCCATTGTAACTGTGAATGACAGTAAATTCAGTCACTACTGGACACAAATGAAATACGATATTTAAATATAGATCAGCTGCAGTTTAGATCTTACGAGGACTGGATCTTAAGGTTTACTCTGGGTCTGAGAATGTTGCTGTCACAGTCGGCCTCTGGAATCACCTCTACTTTGAAGGTCGACTTCTCATCGGGGGGTGGGACGTTGTACTTGACAGAAACCTGAATATATGATCAAAACAAAAACTGAAGAACATGCATGAAGAGCATTTGTGTGGTTTTAATTAAACCTAAAACATGCTTTTGGTCACCTTGAGATAAGTATTTCACATTTCTAATGTAAAATAACGTTGGGGCTCCCTCTGCTGTCAGCAAAGGGAATGAACAAATTGAGCCCTTAGGCCCCATGAATGCTACGCTAACAGAGCTATGTGTTTGTTGTGAACACAATTTAACTGCAGAATTTTCAGTGATGGCTTATGGACTTGGGCAGGAAAAGCTCAGATTTTTACCTGTGATGCAACAATCTGGGCAAAATGGGGCAAGTATTTTTGAGTGATCAGAAAAGACGACTTTCAATTAATGAAAAATAAATATACTTTGATATAAGCTCAAAAAAGTACATTTTGCACAATATGTGTCCTTTAAATAATCCCTAACAATATTTTATGACACACTGTAAATGTAGCTGTGGTGCGTTCGCTGACCTGTATGGCGGCGCACGTGTTGCCCTTGACTTCCACAGTGTATGTTCCGGTCATGTCTTTGAGTATCTTCTCCTGATACAGCAGCTTGTTGTTTTGGTTCACCTCAAACGTCAGCTGACCACTGGGAGACTGAACTGTGACTGTGCTCTGACCCTCAGGGCTGTAGACCAGAGCGGAGTAAAGAGCCAGAGCCTGCAGAGTGACCACTGTGTCCTGGAAGAGGATCATTTCAGAGGAGGAATAAACCAGGGTGGTCTCATGACATACAGGATGCATTTTTATACTTTTTTATAGAGTAATGGTTCTCAAACTTTTCACATCACCTAATATAATATTTGGCTTTCCAAGAACCACCAGCTCTAACCCCGGACGACATGAGGCCTAAATTACACTTAAAATGAGACTGGATAAGGTATTTATAGATTATGAATACACAAAGGAGGGCTAAAGCATGAATCCTAATCACAGTTACTGGGCCATAATTGAAATAATTATATTTGAAACAATTATATTACATATCATTTATAAATCCACTGTAGAGTGAGTGGCTTTCATCCAGGTTTTTAGGGGCAGGAGATGATGTATTTCACACATGTTATTTATCAGATTTTGGCACCTGAGTGGAGCTGTAGCCTCCATAGTAGTTCTGCTGTTTGGTCAACCAGCGGACAATTGGGGAGGCATAGCCCAGGTCTTGTTTGTTGGGGGCCCAACTGAGTTTAGCCAAAAGCACGTAAGAGCTCATCTCCACAGAAAGAGAGGCGGAGGTTTCATCAGACTTCTGCGACCAATGGAGGAATCCACCTGTGAAAAACACACATCAAAATGACATCAACATTATATCTCTTTATCCAGGTTTATCCTTTAAAGCAGTCCATGTCTGTACTGAAGCATGAGTTTCAAGTTTATTATTATAATTATTTTTTTCCTATCTATATTCTCTATCCCTTCTTTTCTCATTTACAAATGACTAATAATAGCACTCTCCTCTGACATCTCCAGCCGTTAAGGTGTACACTTTTTACTTTTAAATTATTACTGAAAAATATATAAAAAATATTATATATATAAAAATATATACATACTCGGAGAAAGGCCGTGCTCTGCTGGAATGCTTTGGTGTGCATTTTATGTTGAGAGCCATAAAGACTTTTACTTATTTTCTAAAACCAAAATGTTTGTCTTTATTTAACACATATTTCTGCTACACATTTTTACCCATAAGACCATGCTGTTTTCTCTTGCACGTGTGTAAATAGCCCTATCTTCGTAAAACCACTCACCATCTCTGTGTCCCACTGAGTCGAGGTGCTGCAGCAGTTGGTCCCTGGTTGTGGCGTCTTTAGCCAAAGTGAAGACGTAGGCCATCAAGGCAGTGGTGTAAGTGTTACTCAGATCACTCATGGACGACTTCAGGCAGGTCAGGGCCTGGCCCACTACTGGATCCTATAGAAAACAAAACACAATAACAGGGTTGGGTAACGGTTCATAAAAACTACATAATTAACTGGCCTTAGTCAAGCATGAAGAAAGACTTAAATCATAAACATAGACAAACAGTTGATGAAAAATGATTCTGGCTCAGTAACATTTTAATGAATACCCTGATACTAATTAAGTAGTTACTAAGGCTGAGTCGTTCTTAGTAAACAATTTGTTCTTTATAAATCCACTGGTTTCAGAATTATGAAAAATTAGGACTGTTTTAAAAATGATTATCAATTTAAAACAAAATATATCTTTTGAATTATGGAAGAAATTGGATATAACAGGAAGCTGAAACAAATGAAACTAGAATGAACCTGGTGGTACGTGTGCAGTGACTAATATGTTGATATATTACGTCAAATAAAACAAAAATGTAACAAGTAACATGAACAAAAACAGATTTTTATTTTATCTGTTACTGTAGCAAACATATTTTTTTACTCACATCTACAGGCACGCCCATCTCCAAGAACGCAGCAGTGATGTAGGCAGTCAGAGTGACTTCATCAGAAACTCCTCCCTTAAACGTGAATCAGTCAGTGTCTTTAAACAGCATAAAGAATTGTATTTTAAGTGGTCTATAGGCAAATGTTAAGTTTATTTTTTACCTTCATTCTGTTGTGAAACAACTTTCCAGCTAGTGCAAAGCAGCCGTTTGGCATCTGTGTCGACTCCAGCCACGTCTTTGCGTCCTGGATATTTGCTGGGTCGATGTAGATGAAATTTTTGGCTTTCACAAAGGATCTCAGGACAAAAGCAGTCAGCCTGAGGAATAAATATGCACAATCTGTAATGTAGTCATAATCTCCACTGCATTCATACAGTATTGACATGTCTTTAGCCAGAGGCAGAAATACTAACCACTCTACAACTTATACCGTACAATATTTACAGAAAGTTTAAGGGGGATTATAACATTATATTAGTCAAAACTGAAGTCTTGAGTGCTCAAAAAACAATGAATTACAATGAACAAAATGTAAAATACTGCTCTATGTATGCTATAGTTCAATACTTATTACCGCCAAAAAACTTCTTCAGCTTCTTAAATTTACCCACCATGTGTTTTCTGATTCTGGAGCTCCAAAAGTGCTGTAGGCGCCATTACTGTGTTTGTAGTTCAGCTGCCTCTGGTAACCTGGGACATAAAAAGCAACAACATTGTGTGAGTCCATCTCAGGAACAGAGGGATCTATGAGAGCCAATTTCTATGGTGAGTATCTCAAACTGTAAAAACAAAACAGGAGGATCATGTTGTTGTAAAATGGAGGGACACCGTAATATTTAAGTGTTTACCAAAACAGTTCACAGAGAGAGAGGAACATCAATGGGTGCTATTGCAATTACAACCAAAAAGTCTTGATTTCTTTATGAGAAAAGCAGCTATTTATTTTTGTTATTATTTAACTATCATGACATTTTATACAATTCATGTAGCATTACAACAGTGGGGTATTCTCTAAATGCGTGGGACATGGACTAGGGCCTCATGACAGGTGGGCACCTCAGCACAGGTAGTTCTGAAAGATTCAACATCAAACTAGAGTTGGGCACCACACTTTTAAAAATAAATGTGTTTTTTGTGATTCCTCTAACCTGAAAACAATACAATTTTGGGTGTAATAACACTGCATCAAAACAGGGATTAATCCTGGAACTAAACCAAGAACAGACTAGGACTACACCAGGACTAGAGCAGGATCAAACCAAGTACATCAGGACTAAACTGGGCTCAAACCAGGACTAAACAAGTGTTAATACACCCTTAAATTTGGTTTCACTCACCACTGGTCAGATAGTGTGTGGCCTTCTCCTGGAGCTCTGATGTGAGCTGGTTTGTGATTTTTAGATACTCCATGATGTAAATGTTTGGGGCCAGGAGCGCCATATTTTGCTCCCCGCAGCCATAAGGCATCTGTAGGAGACCGTCCAGGTTCTTCATGGCTCTGCCCAAAATGTCACCTGCACAAACACACTCATTATTACAGCTTTATATGGGTGTATGCCATTTCAAGATATTACACTCAAACCATATAAAAATGATCACATTTTTGTCATATAAATATTGTTATAGTCATTGTTTCTCAATGACTCAATATTTAAGAATGCTTTTCGCTAATTGTGCTTGTGTCTGCTTTATAGTTACACCCATGTATCATCATAAATTGGGCATTTTAAATTGCAATATTCATCTATAACGATTTAATAAAAAAGGAAAAAACATTCCGCTGACATCTGCGTTAGTTGACATCGCCATAAACGTCATTACAACAAAGAGCCATGCAGCTGTCGGCATCTGTGATGGCCGCAGATCTTTTTTCATTTGTACCAAAATGACTATGTAAAGCTGCAGAATTCTACGAGCATCACTAAGAAAATAAAACTGGACAGTGGTGGGCGTGGCCGGTGGCAGTGAAAACAGCAAAAAATAAGTGATTAAAGATGCAGATGCAAGATGCTCAAACATGCAGGAGTCACTCCAAATACAACTTCAGGTGAGTAAATGGTGAAGGGGAAACAACTATAACACAGTTAAAAGCTCTGAAAAGTCAATTTTGCTTTAACTACTTGCCAATAAACCTTAATTAAACACATTTTAAAGATTTTTTTATTATTAATCTTTTTTGTAAACTCTTACCCAGCACTGACACTGCAGCCCGAGCAGACCCAACAATCACATTTTCAGGGAGTTGAACTTGAATCTGTTCAATCAGTGTCTGTTCTGTGTATTTTACCGTTACAAAAAAAACAATTCATTAGATTTTGTTATTATAATAATAATAATACACAGCACTTAGCTCATATTTGGTCGTACCTTTAGGGCAGATTAGCAGGTTGTGGCTCTTCATCATCTCAATTCCTTCAGCCTGACAAAAGAAAAAAACATTTCGATATCATTTGTGACTTGAAACTTACAAAATTACAAGAAAACTCACCTGGACAAAGATATATGTGTTATAATGTCGTAATATAAAATGATATATTACTGATGTATTAACTGAAGAACAGTCGTTGTGTGTGTACCTTCACAATGAGGGGCCGGGTGACCACATCGATGCGTCCTCTCTCAGGGACAAGAACGATCTCATTGTCACATGACGCTTGAGAAGCCACAGCCTCGGCTCTAACTGTCACGTTCATAGAGCCTGGAGGACGCACACAATTTCCATCAATCATCTTTCATGCAAACTGATTCAGTCTGATTAAGACACTGTTCATTTACTTTCATTAATTTAAACATCAAAAGAGAATGTTTTTATAATTACACTATTTTCTAAGAAACCTGAGTGTTTTCTCATATTAGGGCTACAGTCGACTGAAGACACTCTTGGTCCTGCCTGTTGTCTCTGTGTGTCTGACCCAAACTGCACTCACAAAACTATTGATACAGAAAAAGTACAAGAAAACAATGTATTTATATAGAGACAGATTAAATTTGTGAATCATGAGTGACTTTTTACACATAAATACCCAAAAATACCAAATCTTTGCCTACACAGCCGTACATATTATAATATAGTATTTTCAATTCTTGCTATCTCATAAAAATCTGTAATAAATGCATAAAAGTACTTTTTTAAATAGACTTACAAAAAAAAAAAAAAACCCTGGCTGTGCAAAAGCCTCACCCAGAGCAGTGGCGTCCATAGTCCAGCTGACAGTCTTGCGCTCGTTGCCACAGAGACAGAACGTGTAGTCAACTCCAGGGACTGGGGTCAGGGTGTAGTCCTCAGACTGGGCTGGGGTTACAGCAACCTGACAAAAGCAAAAGGACTTTTAGATTTTAAAACTAAATTTATGTTAAGTTATATCTGAGATACAACATAATGTGTTGCATGATTGTGTAAGCAGCCATATTTTTAGCCTAACTGCTTTTCTATTTCTCTCTTTACTCCTGAGTCTGTTCAAAAAGACAAATCTGCACCGAGGACAAACTGGTAATCACACACGGGCACACAGAGACTCCGATATCAACAATGCCAATACCTGAATCACTATATCGCCCAAACCGACTAATGAACTATTATAAGAGTCGATTATTGTACAGTCACCATCATGCAGCTGGTGAGGTAGTTGAAGACAGTGGCCTTGAGTTGGAAGCTCTCTCCTCTGATGATGGAGTAAGGCAGGCTGAGCTGCAGGAAGAATGGCTGGAACACGGTGAACTCTTTTCGTGGGGCCAGACCGAAGCCCTGAGGGGACAGACAGAAGGCCTCTGTCACCCAGGTCGTGATGGTGTCCGGGATCTTCACGGCCATGTCCACCTTTCCAGAAGGCCTGAAAAAACAAAAATACAGATGTAAAAAAATGACCATACATTGAAGAGAAATATATTAAGTAGTAAACAATGAGAAGCTTTATTGAGGCTTTGCCTGTATTATTCCACAGCAGAAAAGTGACATAGTGTACCTTTAACGTTAAAGCCCAACAATTAGAATTTGAAAAGATTTTATTTTTGCAGTACTAACCCGATTTCCACCAGGTTCCAGATCCAGGTCTCAGGAAAGAAGGTTCGGACAGTCTCTATCGCTGGAAGAGGAGGAGGAGCAGCACCTCCGAATACCACCCCGGGAGGAGCCATCGCCACGACTCGGTTTTCCATTGCAACAACTCCAATGTCATATCCTATAGCATTAAAAATCAGATAATGCAAATGCAAAATGTATAGTAGCAAAATTAATGTGTAATAATAAAAAATAGAGATTACTATAGCGGGATCCAAAATGGTATTCTCGTCCCAAATAGCTGAGGCAGTCAGGCACTCGGATCATCAGGTTTGTAGCCATCTTCAGTCCAATGTTCTAATTTTATTGAAAAACATCCAAACATGTAAAATGTGTAATACGTGGCAATATCCATGGGGCGTGCGATATTAACCTGGCTCACACTAGACTGATACGTGCAGCACTCTGAACTGAGTGCTCCACATTATCAGTCTGGGATGGCTCTCACTGAAAGTGACTGGACATTGAACATCATGATAATTATTTGAATCTGAGCGTCACAACAACGGAACAAGCCAAAAAAATCTAATTTTTGTTACATCCAGTTGAGAGAAAGGCACAGACATCTTCCCTGTCCACACAGTCACAAAGCACTTAGCACAATGTATTGATGCTAAAATAGGCTGAAGTATGAATGTCAGTGTCATCGTGTTTGTTTTGGTTTACTTGGGCACTTTGCCTTTGGTTTCTGCACAAACCTCAATGCTCCTCTGTGATTGGTTCGCCTTACTGATTAACCTTACAACGGGTGAATGCAAAGATGGATTCTTTGTGAACTCACAAACGAGGATCTATCTTGATGTGCAAGATTAGTGCAATATGACAATATAAAAACAAACTGTCATCTTCCGATTTGATTTCCAATTAAAACTGTGACTTGGGCTCTATGGAAAATTATAGCTCTATGTTAAATATTCAACATATATTTAGCAGAAAAGATTTATAAATATTTTTACCTGGAAGACAGTGAAGGGATCGTCTTTGTTTCCTGGGTAGGGCCAGATGGATCGTTTGGGTCTGACCTGGAGACATTCTGTGGGGTCTCGTGCCTGATAGGGGACATATCTGTTTCCAGGCAGCAAGTTGTAAATCTGAAAAAAACAAAACAAAAACAAACCACAATGGACAATTATAAAAGAGAAGAGCATTTACTGTTGGGATATAGAGTTTTTAATTGAATGCAGTTATAAGGTTTAGTCATATTGTCAAAAATAATATATATTGATGCATTTTTGGGACAATAATTAGATCAGATTTTTGTCACTAAGGATGGGATGATATTTATTTTCCACTTTGATGACTGTGACCAAAATTGCCGTGTTGCATGTTTTATAAAAATGTAAAAATAACACACAAGGCATAAGGCATTAGTATATGATATATTGCTACTTTTGATCCCTCACTCTAACACTAATAAACAGCCTATGAGTGTATTTTGATGCTGTGTGATTCTAACTAACCATTTCCGGTTTTAGATATTTTCCCGGTTCTTGGATGAGGACGCTCTGGTCGATGGCGCTGATTCCACACAGGGAGCTGGAGTGTCCCGTCACGCGCAGGGAGGCATCTTCTCCTGGGACGCCCTGGGACGGCGTAAACTCAACCTCCACCTAAACAACAAACCAAACTATTACTGCATGTTTCAGTATGTGCAAGAATCATATCCACACAGTCTAAAGGTGCAGTATGTCACTTTTATGGTGGAGAGTAGACTGTCTGGCATGTAACATATCTGTCTTCATGGAGATAATCAAATGGCCCGACCAAGCCAAGTTACAGGTCAGATCTGTGGAGAGCTGGCCACAGATTGAATGTTTTTCAAGGTCTGAGGTAAAAAAAAGAAAAAAAATCCTATGACGTGAACATAAAAAAAATCTATATGCATTGTGTGAATTCACTGTGATACTACCTCCTCACACAAATATCTGTCGATTCATTATGAACTACACAACTAAAAAGCTTACACATTTAAATACTGGTTATAAAATAACATTTTGTTCATAGACAAGATTCAGCAATGAAATCAACAACATTTAAAAAACATGTAGCCAGTTAAGACATCCACATACTCAGCCTCAGTCAATCATATGCCTTATCTATCAGTAACAAGACAAAACTGTACATTGTGTTTCTTTATACTTCCAGTATATTTTCGGTATGTTATCTTGCACTGACCTTGTGGCTAAAACATTTCTCGGTTTGAAAGCCGGCGCTGTGGGCGATGACGAAGGAGCTAGGCAGGACGGCGTAGGCCACAACGGTAAACTCAGGAGCTAATTCTGCAGTGATTTGTAACTTGAACGAAAAGCTGTCCTCAGTCACTGAAAGATTAAAAGGGACATCTGCATCAACAGATGCAGTTTTTTCACATTTTTCATTTTGGTAGTAAAAAGATCTCATCATTTACCTGCGTCTTTAGACACAACAATTCGCTTACGTCCCTGCATCACAATACCATCTCTGGCAAGGACCTGAAATTATATCAGAAATACATAATATATTTCATATAGTTGTGATACTGAAGTCATTTAGTGTTGTAGTAAAATAAACCATTCAAACCATGTTTATATGTACCATTTATAATAAGTTCAGTCATAGGGGACACAGAAAATCATTACGAAAGCAAATTACTCATATAGTTTAAAGTTTAGAGATGTGTTTTGTTTCATTCACATGTTTGAGTCACACTTTATTATTAGTCTGTCTACATCTCAAAAGCTCAAAATGCTCTGTTCCACCTTGTGATGTCATGAAGCGGGAGTTTTCACGTTAATGGCTACTTTTTACCTTTAGTTCAGTAGAGATTTGTAGAAATTTTCCAAGTGACTGACATAAAGGTGTAGTGTTTTCTGTTTGGGAGAAGAACTCAGCCTAAATATGCAGTGTGTGTTAAACATGTGTGAATGAAACAAACACAACTGCAGGTCTGTTTGTGACGAGGAAACAACATTATAACAGATCAGAAAATAGTGTAATATGGGCCATTAAAGTGTATTGCTTAAAATGGGGGTGAGTTTTTCAGTATTGAGTCTTTTTAAACTACCTGTACAACTTTTATAAAATATCATGACCCTCTCTTCTTTTAATTGTGTATAAACTTAAACCAGGGGTGTCCAAACTTTTCTCATTAAGGGCCACAAATTAAAACACAGAAAAGCTGAGGGCCGATTGAGGGCCATAGACTGGTCGCCAATAAAGTGAATACTTCAAATTTGTGCTATTATTACAAGTTACACTGAACCACCTTTATTCATGCTTACATCCTCAATGGGACACAATAAATATTTAATATGGACAGTAAGTGGATTTTCAGAAATGTACAGTCAAAAGTACTGTTTAAGGTAACATGGGCCAATTCACCTGGAAGCTTGAGGGCCCAAAAAAATTGGTCTGAGGGCCACATTTGGCCCCTGGGCCACAGTTTGGACATGCCTGACTTAAACACTTAAAATGTCACCTGTTTGTCAAGACATATCACTCTGTGTTGTTCTGTGTTACAGATTTTTGATCTTTTCTATAATATTGTGTTCCTTTTAAATGTACAGCTATAAAAACAAATTTCTCAATGAAGTAACTATCTGAAATGTTATTGACACAGCTATTACCACCTGCACATATTGGTCCTATACTGTCATACAGAGCCTGAGCGTCTCACCAGGTATATGACGTCCATCGGCCCCTTGTCCTCTTTCACCACGCTGTAGTTGATGGTTATTTCCTCCTCAGTGTCACAGGAGAGGGTCTCAGAGTTTCTCTTCACCTCGAGGGAGCTCACAGTTTTGGTGTCTGGAGTCGACTCCAGGGCCATGGACAGCGAAATGTCCCCGGCCTCATAGAACGGGACCCTGTATCCGGGGTACTCCAACACGGGAGTGGTAGTGATCTGGGGTTTAGGACAGATTCAGAATTCATTCAAAAAGTGTTAACATATTATGCAAGAATTGGGTTGTCAAAGATATCAAAAATCAGATACTAATCAATAATAAAACTAGTATTATAACTGGATACTCATTTAAACAAGTATCGATACATAACTGGATAAAATGTCACCTTTCTTGAACAGTTTCATCTTGAGTTTTATCAGTGTAAGACCACATGCTATAATAAACAAATACTATTACTCCATCCATCCATCCATTTTCTTCCGCTTATCCGGGGCCGGGTCGCGGGGGCAGCAGTCTAAGCAGGGACTCCCAGACTTCCCTCACCCCGGACACGTCCTCCAGCTCCTCCGGTGGGACCCCAAGGCGTTCCCAGGCCAGCCGAGAGACATAGTCCCTCCAGCCTGTCCTGGGTCTTCCCCGGGGCCTCCTCCCGGTGGGACATGCCCAGAACACCTCCCTAGGGAGGCGTCCAGGAGGCATCCTGAGCAGATGCCCGAGCCACCTCAGCTGGTTCCTCTCAACGTGTAGGAGCAGCGACTCTACTCCGAGCTCCTCCCGTGTGACCGAGCTCCTCACCCTATCCCTAAGGGTGCGCCCCGGCCACTCTGCGGAGGAAGCCCATTTCAGCCGCTTGTATCCGCGATCTTGTCCTTTCGGTCATTACCCAAAGCTCATGACCATAGGTGAGGGTAGGAACGTAGATTGACCGGTAAATCGAGAGCTTCGCCTTCCGGCTCAGCTCCTTCTTTACCACAACGGACCGATACAGCGACCGCATCACTGCAGACGCTGCACCGATCCGCCTGTCAATCTCACGCTCCATCCTTCCCTCACTCGTGAACAAGACCCCGAGATACTTGAACTCCTCCACTTGGGGCAGAGACTCACCACCCACCCGGAGAGAGCAAACCACCTTTTTCCGGTCGAGAACCATGGCCTCGGATTTGGAGGAGCTGATTCTCATCCCAGCCGCTTCACACTCGGCTGCAAACCGCCCCAGTGCCTGCTGCAGCCCTGGCGGAGTCCAACATGCACTGGGAACAGGTCTGACTTACTGCCGGCAATGCGAACACAGCTCCTGCTCCGGTCATACAGGGACCGGACAGCCCTTAGCAAAGAGCCCCGGACCCCATACTCCCAGAGCACCCCCCAAAGGACACCACGAGGGACACGGTCGAATGCCTTCTCCAGATCCACAAAACACATGTGGACTGGTTGGGCATACTCCCATGAGCCCTCGAGGACCCGATGGAGAGTATAGAGCTGGTCCAGTGTTCCACGACCAGGACGAAAACCACACTGCTCTTCCTGAATCCGAGGTTCGACTATCGGTCGGATTCTCCTCTCCAGCACCCTGGAATAGACCTTACCGGGAAGGCTGAGGAGTGTGATTCCCCTGTAATTGGAACACACCCTCCGGTCCCCCTTTTTATACAGAGGGACCACCACCCCGGTCTGCCATTCCACAGGTACTGTCCCCGACCGCCACGCGATGTTGCAGAGACGTGTCAGCCAAGACAGTCCCACAACATCCAGAGACTTGAGGTACTCAGGACGGATCTCATCCACCCCCGGAGCCTTGCCACCGAGGAGCTTGCCAACCACCTCAGTGACTTCAGCCAGGGTGATGGACGAGTCCGCCTCTGGGTCCCCAGTTTCTGCTTCCTCCTCGGAAGACGTGACAGCGGGATTGAGGAGATCCTCAAAGTATTCCTTCCACCGCCCGACAACATCCCCAGTCAAGGTCAGCAGCTCTCCACCCGCACTGTAAACAGTGTTGGTGAAGCACTGCTTTCCCCTCCTGAGGCGTCGGACAGTTTGCCAGAATCTCTTTGAGGCCGTCCGATAGTCCTCCTCCATGGCCTCCCCGAACTCCTCCCAACCCCGAGTTTTTGCCTCTGCGACTGCCCGAGCCGCGGCACGCTTGGCCTGCCGGTACTCATCAGCTGCCTCAGGAGTCCCACGAGCCAACAAGGCTCGATAGGACTCCTGGGTACTATTACTTAGTATTAAAAATTCCCTTATTGTCTAAGAAAGAGCTTTTAAAATGATCCTGGAGCCCTCTGATCTACATCTTCAGTGTCTTACGTGGAGGTGGATGTCTCCCCTGTATATCGAGGTGTCGAGGGAGAAAGTGGCCACTCCATTGCCGTCGGTTGTGAGGTTTTGTAGGTGTCGTGACGACCAGCGCTCGCCCTCAAACAGGTACAAGTCTGTGTTTGCCATGGGCTGGTCATCAAATCTCACGGCCTTAACCTAAAACACACCGGATAGTATTATGTGAGTTAATTTACTAGTAACCAAGGTAACAAGTGATGGACTTACTTTTCCTTGTATAGTGCTATTTTTCTCATAAACCTTTGGTGTGTCAAAAAAGGACAACTTTCCAATGACGTATGAAATAGAAATTCCTTTGTGTTGCGTGTAAGTGGTGCCTGTGAAGAAACAAAAGCTTTTAAGAAAACATACTAAACGTCTCATATTATGCACACCTGGAGCTGTGTGTTGTTTTATTCACACATGTTTGAGTAACACTTTATTACAACAGTGTGACATCTCCAAAGCTCAAAATGCTCTGTTCCACCTTGTGATGTCATCAAGCCCATACTTATCAAGTTAACAGCTTCATTTACCTTTTGTTCAGTAGACACTGGAAATTCCAGGTCTGAAATCATCCAAATGATTCTAGTGAAGGTGTGTGGAGTTTAAAAACACATTGGAGCACTTCCTGTATTACCACATGACATCACAAGGTGGAACAGAGGAGTGTTTTGTGTTTGAAAGAAGAACTCAGCCTAAATATGCAGGGTTTGTGTGTTAAACATGTGTGAATGAAACAAAACACAACTCCAGGTCTGTTTGTGACGAGGACAGAACATTATACCTGTTCCCTCCTCTTCCATTTTCACCACAACCTCTATTTTGTCCTGCACAGCCTTTTGGTCCAGTTTTGTGAAAGTGGACATAGGGAAAGTAAAGGTAGCACACCCATTCTTGTCAGCCTAGAAACAACCAAAACTGATTATATTGTACATGTTGGATTGTCGCATACTGGTTTAAAACCATCTATCTTCTATTATGCAGCTAGTTTTTGCTCCTGTTGTATATTAAATTGACAATGTACCGGTTTGTTTTCCGTGTGGCAGGGGGCAGTGACCTCTGGGAGGGCATCTGGATTATCATGATAGCCATAGAGGTATCTGTTGATTGGTCTACATGCATCCATTTTCAATATACCAGGGACAGGCTGCCCATAGGTGTATCTAAAGAGAGGGGATGTTTTTATTATTTAGTTTTTAATAAGAAGGGTTTACTGGACTTACTTGGCACAAGCTTCTACCGTGATTTCCTCTTGGGCAATGCTCACTGTCTCCATGGACGTGAGTTTGACATCAAACTTTGGCAAAACTGGGGGTTAAAATAAAGTTGTATTTATATGTTAATCAATTATAAATGAGTCAAATTGCTTGTGGTTAATTTTGTCACAGTCTGCTCTGGTTCAGTCCTGTTTTCCATCTGTCTCCCTTCATCCTCTGTCTCCTCCTGTCTGGGCGTGGCTACTCTGAGCGCACATCTACACTCCACCTCACTATAAGAAGAGCAGCCACTCCTCGCCAGTTTCTTTCATCTACAACATTAGTTACCGGTTCTTCAGTTGCTTTTTTTCAAAGTGTTTTTCCTGTGTTCAGATCCTGCTCACCTGCCTGGCCTACCAGCCCAACTACACTCATTTTTTTATACTTGAAGCTCAAATTAACTTTCATTTCCACTATATGTAGATCTTTTTACCTGTTCATTGAAAACCGTAACACTGATCTAAAAGAACTTAATCATAGAAGCAGGTACACTGACTTTCTGATTTTCTGCTGCTCTTTATAATGGTATTTCACTCAGCAGCATTTGAAATAGTTTTAATGGCTACATAACAATGTTGTACATTTGTGTATAATCTGGAGTCTAAATTGCAATGGGAAGGAAGTGCAGAATAATGCATTATGAAGTGACAAACACTTACCATACTGCTCCACTTTGAAGGGGTGGACGATTTTGTCCTCCCCAGAAGAGACAGTGATCTGGTAGGTGCCCTCTTTGGCCTCAGGATTCAGGGAGTAAGACAGCTGCAATATTTTACTGTCAGCAGTGTAGTTCACCCACTGCCCAATGCGGTTGGAGTTTGGATCCTGATAAACAAAGACAAAGCATTTGTTTTACAGTAATGATGCCACTTTCATCATTTTCAGCAGAGCAAAGAGCACTTTGTTTGGTCCTGTTATAATCCTTGTTTAGTCCTGGTCTAGACCAGGTTTAGCTTCGGGCTTAGTCCTTGTTTGGTGAAAATCAAACACCTGAAAATCTAAACGTGTCCCCTCCCAAGTCTTACCTCTAGTTCGATGATGTCATACTGCAAAAGAAAGCAAAGAAGAAAAAAAATAATCAAAATTTGCAGTGCTTATTTTGAATACAAAAACTGAAGGTCCCATTTGGGAGATTGAGGGATTACACACATCGTTTATACATTTTGGTAAAGTTATATTTATCTAAGACTCCATGCACCAGGTTATTTCAAATTTAAGTGATTGATTATTGGTTATCAGATTATTGACAATGTCTGAGAGCAAAGATCACAATGGTTTTTCACAGATAAAATTCTAAATCTGCATTTAAGCAAAAAATATTACGTAAGAAAGAAGCGTGGGAGCTGTGACCCTGAGTTTCTCTGAACTTTTAAGTCTGTATTAACTGAACAAACTGAACTCATAGTGATGCAACTAACTAAGGTCAGTTTGCCTCATTCAAATCAATAAAGCCACTCACATTTCGACAGGTAGGTCTGAGCTTTGTGTCCAGCGTCACCAGCCTGAAGTGCACTGCAGAAAGAAATAGACTTATATAATGGCTGCATTAGGTTCATATTTGGTTTGCAATGACCAAAACATAAACAATGAAACAATTACGACCCCAATTCCAATGAAGTTGGGACGCTATTCACTCATTTTCTATTTGATGTTTACCCCTGTGTTACATCATCTTTTCTTTTAACAACAATCAATAAGCATTTGGGAACTGAGGACACTAATTGTTGAAGCTTTGCAGGACAAATCCTTTCCTATTCCTGCTGAATGTACAACTTCAGTCGCTCAGCAGTCTGGGGTCTCCATTGTTGTATTTTGCACTTCATAATGTGCCACACAAAAAATATTATTTTAATCTTCTGTTCAAGTTCCTTGGAAAACTATGACAATGTCCTTCAGAGATATGTAGCAGAGTTAAAGCTTGGAAACTAACTTTTATACAAAAATACACTAGAAAAATGTAAGATGCACAAAAGTGAGTGTTATTTGGCCTGGAGAACGGTCTCCTCCTGCAAGATTCCACGGAAATGTTATTACTTTAGTTAAAACTTTCAACAGTAGTTCCAAAGTATGTTTTAAACATTCTTTTTCCATAGAATCAAAGGAAATGTGCCACCTCCAGAAAGTTACAGTGTTACTTGAATATACCCACAGTATGTGTCTTACACTTTAAAATAAGATAAATTACCAGTTTGTCCTGGGAGGTACAGGGGTTTGTCTGTCTGGATGAAGCTCACTGGTCGACTGGTTTGGATCACGACTCTGCGAACCTCTCGTGAGTAAAACGTTTTCCCTCGAACCTCCACCTGGAAGTCCTGCACCTGCTCATGAGTCACCAGAGGAGCCTAAAGGGCACAGAGACACACCGGTCACACACATTTCTGTGTGATTAAGGGTATATACAAAATATTGAGTACATTTCTATTCAAATGTAAAAATAAGCTCCCTATTTATTATAGTAGTATATAGACCGAAATGATGAGAAATGAGAAAAGTTTGGATAGCTGATTATTGGAGTATTGATCATGTTTGAAGATAGCAATAACAACAGCTAAAACCAGGAAAAAAGAACATATCAACTGATTTATTATTTACTTCAACCTTAAAATAACCCAATATTGTATACATTAGTTTCAGAGTGATGGAACTCACTCAGCGTCAGGGCCAGTCCTCGCTTTTAGGGGGCTCTAAGCTAAATTTGCCCTTGGGGACCCTCTCCACTTCAGTGCCACATATTCATATTTCACAACATGAAGAAATCATCACATCCAGTTGTTAAAAGACTGAAAATTCTAGATCCTCACAACAGTAACAGCCACAAGTATAACAGTGTAAAAACATGTCAGGATGGGGGGGGTCTGCCAGAGAAATGAAAAAATTCTGGTGCATTTTAATGTGCTGCAGTTGACTAAAGGGAGTTACATTTCTCATAATTACTCAGAGTAGCCAAACAAAGGTACACTTACTTCAAAATCATATCACTCAAGAAGTACAAAGTAGTGATCCAAGTTAAGAGTTGCATAAGAGAAACAGCCTGGGCATAACATCAGATTTATAATCATCAGATCATTTGGACTGAACATTAAATAAAAGAGGATTTCAGGAGCACATGATTTTTGTGTTTACTGTCAGGCTTCAGATGCTGTGATTTCATCTAAATGCCCATATTAATGAGTAGGATGCACAGATATCAATATCGGGTGCCAGTACTCGTACTCGTCAATGGGCTTTCGATACCAAGAGCCGATACCACTGTATCTGTGCTGCCTCTTTGACTCTCAGCTCATCTCTCACAGAGCAGCTCTGGACTTAAAGCTGCACATTCTTCTGCACATTAAGCTCAGCTGTGACACATGTGTCTCTCACGTGAAATATACAAATATTTAGGACTCTAAAGGTGTTTATAGATCACAGAGATCAGCGCAGTGCTTGTGTTTATGGTAGTAGCATGCTAACGATGCTAACGTTAGCATTAACGTTATAATTGACAAACACATTTAGCCACTGAATAGAGCAGGTTTAGAGCTTTAAAAGACGCACAGCAGCAAGTCCATGTGTGAAAGTGTGACCTGGTAAAAGAACAACAGTCACCGTTATTCTAACAGTTACCCGTTAGCAGTTAGCTCGTTAGCAGTTAGCCCGTTAGCAGTTAGCTCGTTAGCAGTTAGCCCGTTAGCAGTTAGCTCGGAGGAGCGCAGTTTGCAAAAAAGAAGTGATAAATATTAAAGCCAGGTGCTTATATAAATAAATTATGTTTTAATTATACCAAACTACAGTGATTTCAGTCGAGAAGTATTCTAAGATGAAAAAGTGGCTACACTATAAAAATCCTATGAAATAAACTAGATTTACTACTATAATCAAACACCAGTAAAAATAATGTCTGGTATCGGTATCTTTACTCAGTATCATACTCAGAAGTACTCGCTTTGCAAAAAGTGGTATCGGTGCATCCCTGTATGAGCATTCACAGCGCACTCAGGAGTCGTTCAGGAGTCGTTCACAAGTCGTTCACACAAGAGCAGAGACGATTTAACTACACTCACATCATCTGAGGTTTAGAGACAAAAGGATCACACACAACCAAAAACTCTGCTGTACTCTGTCCCTCTGAGGTGCGTCCTCTGTCCCTCTGACGTGCGTCCTCTGTCCCTCTGACGTGCGTCCTCTGTCCCTCTGAGGTGTGTCCTCTGTCCCTCTGACGTGTGTCCTCTGTCCCTCTGACGTGCGTCCTCTGTCCCTCTGAGGTGTGTCCTCTGTCCCTCTGAGGTGCGTCCTCTGTCCCTCTGAGGTGTGTCCTGTCTGCACAATTATACAAGTCCAGCCTCTCTGTTTTATCTGCAGGTCCAGGGGGGTAAAGTGGGGACATATTTTGAGTCTCTGAAAAGTCCTGTCCCGAAAACGATCCTCCTCTGAGCTCTTCATGCTTTGTCCCTTCACTTAACTTCATTAACATAAGTCTTTTAGTTTGTTCAAATGTCCCTCTGCCTCAGCGCTCCCAGAGTGCACCTGGAGGGGAGGGGTCCTTCACACAGGTGTAAACACGTCGCTGTCCACACCACTGCCCGACTCAAAAACAAATGTAGCAGCACATATTTAGCTACTGGAAATAAAACACATCTAATCGTTTAAGAAGGATATTTAGACAAGTATAAACACCGGAGCGCAGTTTAGTTTTCAGAAAAAAAAAGTTTCAATCATTATTTTCAATATAAATGTATGGGCTCTTGGGGGCCCTCTGGTGGCCTCGGGGCCCTAAGCAGCTGCTCAGTCTGCTTATAGCAGGGGTGCCCAAACTTTTTTCACCGAGGGCCATATCTTGAAAAATATTCGACACGGAGGGCCACAGTGGTCAATACAGTGGATAATTCAGAAGGTGCATTTAACATAGTTTTGACTTCATACTTAAAATAAGGCTTGAAATATTAACATTTGGTCTGTTTGACAATGCAGTGTGATGTTATTTAGGTTATATTGGTAGGATTACTCAAATTGGCTGTAAAAAGTACTGATTATCATGAACTGGGCCAGTTCACCTGAAGGTTTGAGGGCCAATAAAAATTGGTCTCAGGGCTGCATTTGGCCCCGGGTCATAGTTTGGACACGCCTGGCTTATAGGCTGGGCTAGTCCAAAGTATTATCTGTGTAAAACCTCCAAGCCACTTCTTCAGTTCTGAGACCAGAACTGAAGAAGTGGCTTGGAGTGAAATGTCTTCACTCTTACAACAATTTGTCCAGTTGACAGATTTGAACTTTGTCTTTTCTTATAAAACAAAGTATTACATATTTTGAATGTCACTGAAGCAGAAATGAATAGCGTAGCCTGTATTTATAGATTAACCACTACTTCTAAATGTTTGATTTATGAAGTGTTTGTTACAGATGTCTATACCAGAAAGTGGTGGCAGTTGTGGAAATCTTCATCAGATTCTTTCTGGAAGAGGGTGGTGTTGAGATCTGGGGACCTGAGCGTCACTGTCATCGTGAGGGACTCGTTGGGCTTCATGAGACTAGCACAAAACTTCACCTGAGCTCCAGACTCCAGGATGGCAGGAATAGCCACCATGTAGTGTCTGCAGACAAAGAGACGCACACACTGTGAAACAAGACAAACTGGAAAGAAAAGCTGGCATTTTATTTTAGTTTTTGTATTTTTTTTATTGTTTTTTAGGATCCGTCTTAGCTGCTCATTTGGATTCCACTTAAAAAAAAATAGACATTACACAATTAAAAAGTGTGGTAGAGTTGCACACTACTGTAATTTGGGTATTGGTTGTATCAAAAAACATAAATGAGAAGATAGAACATTTAAATTACAATCAATGACACTCAGATACTAACTGATACTAAAACTAAAATCAAAAGAAGATACTCATTTAAACAAGTGTCGATACTGATAAAAAAAAAAAAAAATTGACTATTTCTGAACTGTTTTAAAATGGTCTATATCAGAACTAAGACCTCTTTAATATACACCTGGATATGTTAAAGAAACTACTATTATTTTGTGTTGAAAGTGTATTGTCTACATTAGTATTAATTATCAAGCCTTTTTCTTAGAATCTAGTAGAATTTTAGTATCACAATAACACAAGTAATAAGTAGATTTAAACTCCCCCAGTAATATAATGATATTTGTTACTTACGGTCCTGCCATGGCCTGACCCAGATATAGGCACACGACGGTCACAAACAGCCCCCATGTCTGCATCTGGATCCCAGGACGACCCATGACTGATCAGGACGGACTACAGTCTCATCAGCTGTTAAATAGTCTGTGAAAAGAGGACACACCCCCAGGACAGTTACTCCTCACTGACTAAACATTTGTAGAGTGGGTGGGTAGTTTTCTGTAAGAGACATAATGAAATTGTCAACAAGAAATTAGTAAAAAATCACTAGGGTCAAAAAAGGTTATGTACATATTGGGTTAGCTCTTGTTTTGCTTTTGACCTGATTTAAAATGTACTGAGTCCAGTTTGATTTACTCGGGTACACACGGGTTACAGTCCAATGCTGTGGATGCCAAATTCAGTTTTTCTTCTAGATGTAAGAGTTACTTTCACATTGGCTTTGTTTACATGCACACCAAAATCTGATTATTATCTGATTTACAGACCTTTAAGATGATTTTAATTGCATGCAAAATTTGATGTGAGTGATCAGAGCAGACATGGGCAAACTACGGCCCGGGGGCCACACTCGGCCCGTTGGGCTAATTAATCCGGCCCGCCGAACGTGACCATATTATATTAAAGTAGGTAAGGGTGAACCTTGTTCAGTTTACCCTTCCCCTGTAATACCAATGTGTCCCCAAAATATGGAGCTGAAGTGCGCCATCTTTTGGGCAAACATTGGCACTACAGGGAAAGGTAAACCTTGTTCTTATCAGCCCTTATGCTAAAATTTGTTTATCAAAGAAAATAAAAGTGGACAGTGAGCGCCGAGTGTTTAATACGGAGTGGACAACAAAATATGTTTTCACTGAAGTCCGACCAAAGGCTGTATGTCTAATGTGCCAAGAAACTGTCGCGGTTTTCAAAGAATACAGTATCAGCCGTCACTTTGCTATGAAGCATCTATGCTAGCAAGTATTCAACACAGCAACAGGCTACGGCTCAGAGGGCAGCCAGTTTACAGACTCAGCTACATTTTCACCAGTGAACAGCATTTCAAGAGTCAAGTACCAAGGCAGGTTTTTCGCTAGCATTCAAATTAGCAAAAGCTAGCAAGCCTTTCTCCGAAGAAGAGTTTTTAAAAGAATGCACAGTAGAAACGGCAGGTGTCTTGTGTCCAGAGAGTCAGGGCAAGTTTGAAAAGATCAGTTTGTCAGTGAGAACTGTGACTGTGTGGAACAGACTGACAGATTTAGACAAACAAATAAGATTAATTTTCATCTGAGGGATTAGTTGTTGATCTTTTGGGACTAGATAAAACTGAATTTGAGTTTTTCTCTGTGTTTATTTAACTGAAATTTAATAACTGAATTCTTTATGAATTTATTTAATACATTAATTAATAAAACATATGTATTTATAATAACTCATTTGTTTGCATGTTATATGTCAGTCATGTGTGTAGTACATATGTATCATGTACTAAAATCACAACGGACATTTTATTTTATATATTTAATATATACATAGATATAGTTTATAAATTAGCTATAATAATTATTTTTTAACTTAGCTTAAATTCAAGTTTGTCAATCACTGCAGTGAATAAAAACAATCAAAAGAAAAGAGGAAAATAGCGCCATCTAGTGTAATAATTGATACACTGCCCTTGGTGGTTTCTCCAGTTCAAATTTAAAATGTAGCTATTTCAAACACTGAGTAAGTTTAACCATTTTATTCTTACAGTTTTAGTTAATCAATTTCCTGTTTGCATTGAATCAAATCCCAAGAAACTTCCACCATCCCCCACTATAGGACTTGTGTGTTTTATTTACATGAAGGTGAAATAATTTTTAACACACAACTTGAACAGTTAAAGTGATAATAGTCCTATGAACTTATATTAGAGCAAAATAGAGTAAGTATTAAATTATGATCAATGTATTAACCACAGTAAACAACAATCACCAGACAGCCTGTGGCCTCAGAGGACCAGTTTATTGTTCACAAAAAAATATTTCATCAAGTGTAATATTGTTTCTATAGTAACACCAGGACATTAAATGTTTATCACAAAGGTACTTTTTAATTTAGAGTTCAAACACTCAAAGGATGATAAATCTTCATTCTTCAAACTAGAAGAGAATAATCATCAGAAAACGTCCTTACATTTGTCAAGATATTAGATAAATATTTTTGCTACAACAAACAACATTCTGCTTTCAGATTTTAGTCGTCACATGTAAAGACTCTTACCTCAAACACAGGGGAAAATGTACTCAGTCTCATCTTTGTCACCTGAAATTTGAGTAAAACAGTATTTTAGCTTCACTGCAAACTCTATCGGCTACATCATTTTAAGCCAATTTACATCAATAAATAAATCCATTTGACGTACTTGTCTGGTAGTAGTCATAGAGTCTAACCACAGCGGGCTTCAAGTTGTGCACTGGGAGTTCTTGTATCAGCAGTAACTCGTGATTGATGGGTATGTTCTTCAAAAGCTTTTGAGGGAAAAACAGACAAATATTTACATTCAAACTTTTTTTTTATTATTAGGTCAGTCAGACGCTTTTACTCACCTCAGTCAGATAGACCATAATGTGATCTTTGTCCTGCTCAACTCGCTCTACCAATAGTGACTTTTTCAGCTAAAAACACAACAACAGATGTTAAAAAGGACAGAGACTTTTTAATGGAAAAATGTGACTATATGACAGGCTAAGATTTAAATCAAGAAACAAAACCAGGATGAAGCTGTAAGAGGAATATAAACAGGTCTAGACTAAGTGAGTGTGCACACTTTTGGTCCTGTTTTGGTCCTGTTTTGGTCCTGTTTTGGTCCTGTTTGGTCCTGTTTTGAGCCCAGTCCTGATGAGGACTTGGTTTGATCCTGTTCTTGTCCTGATTCAGAGCCTCATTTATGATGTAGCGCTTGTGCTAAAACAAGTCTAAAATAGGACTAAAACTACCGTAAACCACAACCAAGGGTAAAATGATCAACTACAAAAGCTTTCTCTTTTCTACAAAATCTTAATCCATATCCATTAAACTGTGACTAAACCAAGACCTAAATCTGGATTAAAGCAGAACTACACAAGGACAAGAACAGGACCAAACCAGGACCAAACCAGGACCAAACCAGGACCAAACCAGGACCAAACCAGGACCAAACCAGGACCAAACCAGGACCAAACCAGGACCAAACCAGGACCAAACCAGGACAAGTGTGAAATGAATCCCAGGCAGTTAAAGAATACTTTCTTATATTCTTTCACATTTATTTTGTACAATAACTTACTGCTTTTAGAGATTCAGAGTCTACAGTGAATCCAGAGAGCACTTTAATGTCGAGGATGACCATGTTAGTGGAATTCTGTTCCCCATTGTAACTGTCAATGACAGTAAATTCAGTCACTACTGGACACAAATGAAATACGATATTAAAATATAGATCAGCTGCAGTTTAGATCTTACGAGGACTGGATCTTAAGGTTTACTCTGGGTCTGAGAATGTTGCTGTCACAGTCGGCCTCTGGAATCACCTCTACTTTGAAGGTCGACTTCTCGTCGGGGGGTGGGACGTTGTACTTGACAGAAACCTGAATATATGATCAAAACAAAAACTGAAGAACATGCACGAAGAGCATTTGTGTGGTTTTAATTAAACCTAAAACATGCTTTTGGTCACCTTGAGATAAGTATTTCCCATTTCACGCTCAAAAAAGTACATTTTGCACAATACGTGTCCTTTAAATAATCCCTAACAATATTTTATGACACACTGTAAATGTAGCTGTGGTGCGTTCGCTGACCTGTATGGCGGCGCACGTGTTGCCCTTGACTTCCACAGTGTATGTTCCGGTCATGTCTTTGAGTATCTTCTCCTGATACAGCAGCTTGTTGTTTTGGTTCACCTCAAACGTCAGCTGACCACTGGGAGACTGAACTGTGACTGTGCTCTGACCCTCAGGGCTGTAGACCAGAGCGGAGTAAAGAGCCAGAGCCTGCAGAGTGACCACTGTGTCCTGGGAGAGGATCATTTCAGAGGAGGAATAAACCAGGGTGGTCTCATGACATACAGGATGCATTTTTATACTTTTTTTATAGAGTAATGGTTCTCAAACTTTTCACATCACCTAATATAATATTTGGCTTTCCAAGAACCACCAGCTCTAACCCCGGACGACATGAGGCCTAAATTACACTTAAAACGAGACTGGATAAGGTATTTATGGATTATGAATACACAAAGGAGGGCAAAAGCATGAATCCTAATCACAGTTACTGGGCCATAATTGAAATAATTATATTTGAAACATATATTTGAAACAATTATATTACATATCATTTATAAATCCAGTGTAGAGTGAGTGGCTTTCATCCAGGTTTTTAGGGGCAGGAGATGATGTATTTCACACATGTTATTTATCAGATTTTGGCACCTGAGTGGAGCTGTAGCCTCCATAGTAGTTCTGCTGTTTGGTCAACCAGCGGACAATTGGGGAGGCATAGCCCAGGTCTTGTTTGTTGGGGGCCCAACTGAGTTTAGCCAAAAGCACGTAAGAGCTCATCTCCACAGAAAGAGAGGCGGAGGTTTCATCAGACTTCTGCGACCACTGGAGGAATCCACCTGTGAAAAACACACATCAAAATGACATCAACATTATATCTCTTTATCCAGGTTTATCCTTTAAAGCAGTCCATGTCTGTACTGAAGCATGAGTTTCAAGTTTTAAAACCCCTTACCATCTCTGTGTCCCACTGAGTCGAGGTGCTGCAGCAGTTGGTCCCTGGTTGTGGCGTCTTTAGCCAAAGTGAAGACGTAGGCCATCAAGGCAGTGGTGTAAGTGTTACTCAGATCACTCATGGACGACTTCAGGCAGGTCAGGGCCTGGCCCACTACTGGATCCTATAGAAAACAAAACACAATAACAGGGTTGGGTAACGGTTCATAAAAACTACATAATTAACTGGCCTTAGTCAAGCATGAAGAAAGACTTAAATCATAAACATAGACAATGATGATTGATGAAAAATGATTCTGGCTCAGTAACATTTTAATGAATACCCTGATACTAATAATTGATATATTTTTGCTTATTTGTTATTGTAGCAAACATATTTTTTTTACTCACATCTACAGGCACGCCCATCTCCAAGAACGCAGCAGTGATGTAGGCAGTCAGAGTGACTTCATCAGAAACTCCTCCCTTAAACGTGAATCAGTCAATGTCTTAAAATACAATTCTTTATGCTCTTTAAAGTGGTCTATAGGCAAATGTTAAGTTTATTTTTTACCTTCATTCTGTTGTTAAACAAATTTCCAGCTAGTGCAAAGCAGCCGTTTGGCATCTGTCTCGACTCCAGCCACGTCTTTGCATCCTGGATATTTGCTGGGTCGATGTAGATGAAATGTTTGGCTTTCACAAAGGATCTCAGGACAAAAGCAGTCAGCCTGAGGAATAAATAAATATGCACAATCTGTAATGTAGTCATAATCTCCACTGCATTCATACAGTATTGACATGTCTTTAGCCAGACGCAGAAATACTAACCACTCTACAACTTATATCTGTGTAGATCCTCAGTCGTCCAGGTCTGATGCATAGCAAACAACAAAGTTAAATCTGTCAACTGGACAAATCTTGTAGGAGTGAAGACATTTTGTTGCTCATCCAAGCTGCGTCTTCAGTTCTGGTCAGAGTGCTCGTGGCCACTGCCTTTTAAATCTAACTGAGGGGAGGGGCTAACTACACTGAAACTGTAAACAGCTATTGTCTCCAGTTTCAGCTGAAACTACCCTATTTAGCCCTTAAAGACCCTGCTATTGTTCTCATTGTTCTGGGTCTGAGGATGGAGAGGGAAAAGTAAAGGAGGAGCAACATGTGGAGAAAGCCCTCTCTGCTTGTGGATATCCAAAATGGGCCTTCAATAGATCTAAGAGAGCTAAAAAACAGGACATCTGAACCTAGAAGGAGAGGTGTTACCATCCCTTACACTGCGGGTGTGTCTGAAAAACTTCAGAGAATCTTCAGACAGTATGAGATTCTTAAAGGAACCCACCATGTGTTTTCTGATTCTGGAGCTCCAAAAGTGCTGTAGGCGCCATTACTGTGTTTGTAGTTCAGCTGCCTCTGGTAACCTGGGACATAAAAAGCAACAACATTGTGTGAGTCCATCTCAGGAACAGAGGGATCTATGAGAGCCAATTTCTATGGTGAGTATCTCAAACTGTAAAAACAAAAAAAACAAGAGGATCATCCATCCATCCATCCATTTTCTTCCGCTTATCCGGGGCCGGGTCGCGGGGGCAGCAGTCTAAGCAGGGACTCCCAGACTTCCCTCACCCCGGACACGTCCTCCAGCTCCTCCGGTGGGACCCCAAGGCGTTCCCAGGCCAGCCGAGAGACATAGTCCCTCCAGCGTGTCCTGGGTCTTCCCCGGGGCCTCCTCCCGGTGGGACATGCCCAGAACACCTCCCTAGGGAGGCGTCCAGGAGGCATCCTGAGCAGATGCCCGAGCCACCTCAGCTGGTTCCTCTCAACGTGTAGGAGCAGCGGCTCTACTCCGAGCTCCTCCCGTGTGACCGAGCTCCTCACCCTATCCCTAAGGGTGCGCCCGGCCACTCTGCGGAGGAAGCCCATTTCAGCCGCTTGTATCCGCGATCTTGTCCTTTCGGTCATTACCCAAAGCTCATGACCATAGGTGAGGGTAGGAACGTAGATTGACCGGTAAATCGAGAGCTTCGCCTTCCGGCTCAGCTCCTTCTTTACCACAACGGACCGATACAGCGACCGCATCACTGCAGACGCTGCACCGATCCGCCTGTCAATCTCCCGCTCCATCCTTCCCTCACTCGTGAACAAGACAAGATACTTGAACTCCTCCACTTGGGGCAGAGACTCACCACCCACCCGGAGAGAGCAAACCACCTTTTTCCGGTCGAGAACCATGGCCTCGGATTTGGAGGAGCTGATTCTCATCCCAGCCGCTTCACACTCGGCTGCAAACCGCCCCAGTGCCTGCTGCAGGTCCTGGCTCGAAGAAGCCATCAGGACAACATCATCTGCAAACAGCAGAGATGAAATCCTGTGGTTCCCAAACCAGACCCCCTCCGGCCCCTGGCTGCGCCTAGAAATTCTGTCCATAAATATAATGAACAGAACCGGTGACAAAGGGCAGCCCTGGCGGAGTCCAACATGCACCGGGAACAGGTCTGACTTACTGCCGGCAATGCGAACACAGCTCCTGCTCCGGTCATACAGGGACCGGACAGCCCTTAGCAAAGAGCCCCGGACCCCATATTCCCAGAGCACCCCCCAAAGGACACCACGAGGGACACGGTCGAATGCCTTCTCCAAATCCACAAAACACATGTGGACTGGTTGGGCAAACTCCCATGAACCCTCGAGGACCCGATGAAGAGTATAGAGCTGGTCCAGTGTTCCACGACCAGGACGAAAACCACACTGCTCCTCCTGAATCCGAGGTTCGACTATCGGTCGGATTCTCCTCTCCAGTACCCTGGAATAGACCTTACCGGGAAGGCTGAGGAGTGTGATTCCCCTGTAATTGGAACACACCCTCCGGTCCCCCTTCTTATACAGAGGGACCACCACCCCGGTCTGCCATTCCACAGGTACTGTCCCCGACCGCCACGCGATGTTGCAGAGACGTGTCAGCCAAGACAGTCCCACAACATCCAGAGACTTGAGGTACTCAGGACGGATCTCATCCACCCCCGGAGCCTTGCCACCGAGGAGCTTGCCAACCACCTCAGTGACTTCAGCCAGGGTGATGGACGAGTCCGCCTCTGGGTCCCCAGTTTCTGCTTCCTCCTCGGAAGACGTGACAGTGGGATTGAGGAGATCCTCAAAGTATTCCTTCCACCGCCCGACAACATCCCCAGTCGAAGTCAGCAGCTCTCCACCCGCACTGTAAACAGTGTTGGTGAAGCACTGCTTTCCCCTCCTGAGGCGTCGGACGGTTTGCCAGAATCTCTTTGAGGCCGTCCGATAGTCCTCCTCCATGGCCTCCCCGAACTCCTCCCAACCCCGAGTTTTTGCCTCTGTGACTGCCCGAGCCGCGGCACGCTTGGCCCGCCTGTACTCATCAGCTGCCTCAGGAGTCCCACGAGCCAACAAGGCTCGATAGGACTCCTTCTTCAGCTTGACGGCATCCCTTACTTCCGGTGTCCACCACCGGGTTCGGGGATTGCCGCCGCGACAAGCACCACAGACCTTACGACCACAGCTACGAGCAGCCGCATCGGCAATAGAGGTGGAGAACATGGCCCACTCGGAGTCCATGTCTCCAACCTCCCCCGGGATCAGGGAGAAGCTCTCCCGGAGGTGGGAGTTGAAGACCCCCCTGACAGAGGGCTCCGCCAGACGTTCCCAGCAGACCCTCACAATGCGCTTGGGCCTGCCAGGTCTGTCCGGCTTCCTCCTCCGCCAGCGGATCCAACTCACCACCAGGTGGTGATCAGTTGACAGCTCAGCCCCTCTCTTCACCCGAGTGTCCAAGACACGTGGTCGAAGGTCAGATGACACGACAACAAAGTCGATCATCGACCTCCGACCTAGAGTGTCCTGGTGCCATGTGCACCGATGGACACCCTTGTGCTCGAACATGGTGTTTGTTATGGACAAGCTGTGACTAGCACAGAAGTCCAATAACAAAACACCGCTCGGGTTCAGATCGGGGAGGCCGTTCCTCCCAATCACGCCCCTCCAAGTGTCACTGTCGTTACCCACATGGGCGTTGAAGTCCCCCAGGAGAACAACGGAGTCCCCGGTTGGTGCACTGTCTAGTACCCCTCCCAGGGACTCCAAGAAGGCCGGGTACTCTGCACTGCTGTTTGGCCCGTAGGCCGACACAACAGTGAGAGACCTGTCCCCGACCCGAAGGCGCAGGGACGCGACCCTCTCGTTCACCGGAGTGAACCCCAACACGCAGCGGCTGAGCTGTGGGGCAATGAGCAAGCCCACACCAGCTCGCCGCCGCTCCCCGCGGGCAACGCCAGAGAAATGGAGAGTCCAACCCCTCTCAAGAAGTTGGGTTCCAGAGCCCAAGCTGTGCGTGGAGGTGAGGCCGACTATATCTAGCCGGTAACGCTCAACCTCCCGCACAAGCTCAGGCTCCTTCCCCCCCAGCGAGGTGACATTCCATGTCCCCAGAGCTAGTCTCCATGTCCGGAGATCCGGTCGTCGAGGTCCCCGCCTTCGACTGCTGCCCGGATCTCTCCGCACCCGCAAGAGGATCATGTTGTTGTAAAATGGAGGGAGACCGTATTATTTAAGTGTTTACCAATACAGTTCACAGAGAGATGGGAACATCAATGGGTGCTATTGCAATTACAACCAAAAAGTCTTGATTTCTTTATGAGAAAAGCAGCTATTTATTTATTATCCATTTTCTTCTGCTTAGCCAGGGCCGGGTCGCGGGGGCAGCAGTCTAAGCAGGGACTCCCAGACTTCCCTCACCCCGGACACGTCCTCCAGCTCCTCCGGTGGGACCCCAAGGCGTTCCCAGGCCAGCCGAGAGACATAGTCCCTCCAGCGTGTCCTGGGACTTCCCCAGGGCCTCCTCCCGGTGGGACATGCCCAGAGCACCTCCCTAAGGAGACGTCCCGGTGGCATCCTGAGCAGATGCCCGAGCCACCTCAGCTGGCTCTTCTCGACGTGTAGGAGCAGCGGCTCTACTCCGAGCTCCTCCCATGTGACTCAGCTCCTCACCCTATCCCTAAGGAAACCCATTTCAGCCGCTTGTATCGGTCGATCGATCTTGTCCTTTCGGTCATTACCCAGAGCTCATGACCATAGGTGAGGGCAGGAACGTAGATTGACCGGTAAATCAAGAGCTTTAGCTTCCGGCTCAGCTCCTTCTTTACCACAACGGACCGATACAGCGACCGCATCACTGCAGACGCTGCACCGATCCGCCTGTCAATCTCCCGCTCCATCCTTCCCTCACCCGTGAACAAGACCCTGAGATACTTGAACTCCTCCACTTGAGGCAGAGACTCACCACCCACCCGGAGAGGGCAAACCACCTTTTTCCAGTCGAGAACCATGGCCTCGGATTTGGAAGAGCTGATTCTCATCCCAGCCGCTTCACACTCGGCTGCAAACCGCCTCAGTGCCTGCTGCAGGTCCTGGCTCGATGAAGCCATCAGGACAACATCATCCGCAAACAGCAGAGATGAGATCCTGTGGTTCCCGAACAAGACCCCCTCCGGCCCCTGGCTGCGCCTAGAAATTCTGTGCATAAATATAATGAACAGAACCGGTGACAAAGGGCAGCCCTGGCGGAGTCCAACATGCACCGGGAACAGGTCTGACTTACTGCCGGCAATGTGAACACAGCTCCTGCTCCGGTCATACAGGGACCGGACAGCCCTTAGCAAAGGGCCCTGGATCCCATATTCCCAGAGCACCCCCCAAAGGACACCACGAGGGACACGGTCGAATGCCTTCTTCAGATCCACAAAACACATGTGGACTGGTTGGGCAAACTCCCATGAGCCCTCGAGGACCCGATGGAGAGTATAGAGATGGTCCAGTGTTCCACGACCAGGACGAAAACCACACTGCTCCTCCTGAATCCGAGGTTCAACTATCGGTCGGATTCTCCTCTCCAGTACCCTGGAATAGACCTTACCGGGAAGGCTGAGGAGTGTGATTCTCCTGTAATTGGAACACACCCTCCGGTCCCCCTTCTTATACAGAGGGACCACCACCCCAGTCTGCCAGTCCAGTGGTACTGTCCCCGACCGCCACGCGATGTTGCAGAGACGTGTCAGCAGAGACGTCCCAACGCCGGTCCAGGCGACGTAGCTGGCCTTGATTATTTATTTTTGTTATTATTTAACTATCATGTATGCAATATGACATTTTATACAATTCATGTAGCATTACAACAGTGGGGTATTCTCTAAATGCGTGGGACATGGACTAGGGCCTCATGACAGGTGGTCACCTCAGCACAGGTAGTTCTGAAAGATTCAACATCAAACTAGAGTTGGGCACCACACTTTTAAAAATAAATGTGTTTTTTGTGATTCCTCTAACCTGAAAACAATACAATTTTGGGTGTAATAACACTGCATCAAAACAGGGATTAATCCTGGAACTAAACCAAGAACAGACTAGGACTACACCAGGACTAGAGCAGGATCAAACCAAGTACATCAGGACTAAACTGGGCTCAAACCAGGACTAAACAAGTGTTAATACACCCTTAAATTTGGTTTCACTCACCACTGGTCAGATAGTGTGTGGCCTTCTCCTGGAGCTCTGATGTGAGCTGGTTTGTGATTTTTAGATACTCCATGATGTAAATGTTTGGGGCCAGGAGCGCCATATTTTGCTCCCCGCAGCCATAAGGCATCTGTAGGAGACCGTCCAGGTTCTTCATGGCTCTGCCCAAAATGTCACCTGCACAAACACACTCATTATTACAGCTTTATATGGGTGTATGCCATTTCAAGATATTACACTCAAACCATATAAAAAGTGATCACATTTTTGTCATATAAATGTTATAAATGTTGTTATAAATGTTGTTATAGTCATTGTTTCTCAATGACTAAATATTTAGGAATGCTTTTCGCTAATTGTGCTTGTGTCTGGTTTATAGTTACACCCATGTATCATCAGAAATTGGGCATTTTAAATTACAATATTCATCTAAAACGATTTAATAAAAAAGGAAAAAACATTCCGCTGACATCTGCGTTAGTTGACATCGCCATAAACGTCATTACAACAAAGAGCCATGCAGCTGTCGGCATCTGTGATGGTTGCAGATCTTTTTTCATTTGTACCAAAATGACTATGTAAAGCTGCAGAATTCTACGAGCATCACTAAGAAAATAAAACTGGACAGTGGTGGGCGTGGCCGGTGGCAGTGAAAACAGCAAAAAATAAGTGATTAAAGATGCAGATGCAAGATGCTCAAACATGCAGGAGTCACTCCAAATACAACTTCAGGTGAGTAAATGGTGAAGGGGAAACAACTATAACACAGTTAAAAGCTCTGAAAAGTCAATTTTGCTTTAACTACTTGCCAATAAACCTTAATTAAACACATTTTAAAGATTTTTTTATTATTAATCTTTTTTGTAAACTCTTACCCAGCACTGACACTGCAGCCCGAGCAGACCCAACAATCACATTTTCAGGGAGTTGAACTTGAATCTGTTCAATCAGTGTCTGTTCTGTGTATTTTACCGTTACAAAAAAAACAATTCATTAGATTTTGTTATTATAATAATAATAATACACAGCACTTAGCTCATATTTGGTCGTACCTTTAGGGCAGATTAGCAGGTTGTGGCTCTTCATCATCTCAATTCCTTCAGCCTGACAAAAGAAAAAAACATTTCGATATCATTTGTGACTTGAAACTTACAAAATTACAAGAAAACTCACCTGGACAAAGATATATGTGTTATAATGTCGTAATATAAAATGATATATTACTGATGTATTAACTGAAGAACAGTCGTTGTGTGTGTACCTTCACAATGAGGGGCCGGGTGACCACATCGATGCGTCCTCTCTCAGGGACAAGGACGATCTCATTGTCACATGACGCTTGAGAAGCCACAGCCTCGGCTCTAACTGTCACGTTCATAGAGCCTGGAGGACGCACACAATTTCCATCAATCATCTTTCATGCAAACTGATTCAGTCTGATTAAGACACTGTTCATTTACTTTCATTAATTTAAACATCAAAAGAGAATGTTTTTATAACGACACTATTTTCTAAGAAACCATTGATACTAACTACTATTGATACAGAAAAAGTACAAGAAAACAATGTATTTATATAGAGACAGATTAAACTTGTGAATCATGAGTGACGTTTTACACATAAATACCCAAAAATACCAAATCTTTGCTAACACACAATAACTTCTCCTTTCTGGTGTTGTCCCATAATCCTTAAACTCTAAAAAACATGTTCAGTCAACAAACACAAGTTTTTATTGATTAAGGCACCATTGACCGATTAATCGACTAAACGACTACAGCCGTACATATTATAATATAGTATTTTCAATTCTTGCTATCTCGTAAAAATCTGTAATAAATGCATAAAAGTACTTTCAGCATTTCACAGTGCTAGACTAAAAAAACAAACAAAACCCTGGCCGTGCAAAAGCCTCACCCAGAGCAGTGGCGTCCATAGTCCAGCTGACAGTCTTGCGCTCGTTGCCACAGAGACAGAACGTGTAGTCGACTCCAGAGACTGGGGTCAGGGTGTAGTCCTCAGACTGGGCTGGGGTTACAGCAACCTGACAAAAGCAAAAGGACTTTTAGATTTTAAAAGTAAATTTATGTTAAGTTATATCTGAGATACAACATAATGTGTTGCATGATTGTGTAAGCAGCCATATTTTTAGCCTAACTGCTTTTCTATTTCTCTCTTTACTCCTGAGTCTGTTCAAAAAGATAAATCTGCACCGAGGACAAACTGGTAATCACACACGGGCACATGCAGACTCAGGCAGAGAAGTAAAAAATACTAAAAAAAGTAAAATAGAAAGTAAAAAAAAAAATAGAACTAAAAAAAATTATACCAAATTTTTATTATCAAACCAAACTTTGGGAAATCCTCCGATATCAACAATGCCAATACCTGAATCACTATATCGCCCAAACCGACTAATGAACTATTATAAGATTCGATTATTGTACAGTCACCATCATGCAGCTGGTGAGGTAGTTGAAGACAGTGGCCTTGAGTTGGAAGCTCTCTCCTCTGATGATGGAGTAAGGCAGGCTGAGCTGCAGGAAGAATGGCTGGAACACGGTGAACTCTTTTCGTGGGGCCAGACCGAAGCCCTGAGGGGACAGACAGAAGGCCTCTGTCACCCAGGTCGTGATGGTGTCCGGGATCTTCACGGCCATGTCCACCTTTCCAGAAGGCCTGAAAAAACAAAAATACAGATGTAAAAAAATGACCATACATTGAAGAGAAATATATTATATTATTTCCAGGAAAAGCAGCTGACTCCAAGGCCAAGTTCTGTGGAGAACTGGCCTCAGAAACAGAATAACATCTCCATGGGGGCAAGCAGGTGTTAGACCCAACAGAAAAGTGACATAGTGTACCTTTAACATTAAAGCCCAACAATTAGAATTTGAAAAGATTTTATTTTTGCAGTACTAACCCGATTTCCACCAGGTTCCAGATCCAGGTCTCAGGAAAGAAGGTTCGGACAGTCTCTATCGCTGGAAGAGGAGGAGGAGGAGCACCTCCCCCCATGGGACCAGCCATCCCCACGACTCGGTTTTCCATTCTAACAACTTGGAAGTCATATTCCATAGCTTTAAAAATCAGGTAATGCAAATTCAAAATGTATAGTAGCAAAATGAATGTGTAATAATAAAAAATAGAGATTACTATAGTGGGATCCAAAATGGTATTCTCGTCCCAAATAGCTGAGGCAGTCAGGCACTCGGATCATCAGGTTTGTAGCCATCTTCAGTCCAATGTTCTAATTTTATTGAAAAACATCCAAACATGTAAAATGTGTAATACGTGGCAATATCCACTGGGGCGTGCGATATTAACCTGGCTCACACTAGACTGATACGTGCAGCACTCTGAACTGAGTGCTCCACATTATCAGTCTGGGATGGCTCTCACTGAAAGTGACTGGATGTTGAACATCATGATATTTATTTGAATCTGAGCGTCACAACAACGGAACAAGCCAAAAAAATCTAATTTTTGTTACATCCAGTTGAGAGAAAGGCACAGACATCTTCCCTGTCCACACAGTCACAAAGCACTTAGCACAATGTATTGATGCTAAAATAGGCTGAAGTATGAATGTCAGTGTCATCGTGTTTGTTTTGGTTTACTTGGGCACTTTGCCTTTGGTTTCTGCACAAACCTCAATGCTCCTCTGTGATTGGTTCGCCTTACTGATTAACCTTACAACGGGTGAATGCAAAGATGGATTCTTTGTGAACTCACAAACGAGGATCTATCTTGATGTGCAAGATTAGTGCAATATGACAATATAAAAACAAACTGTCATCTTCCAACTGTGACTTGGGCTCTATGGAAAATTATAGTTCTATGCTAAATATTCAACATATATTTAGCAGAAAAGATTTATAAATATTTTTACCTGGAAGACAGTGAAGGGATCGTCTTTGTTTCCTGGGTAGGGCCAGATGGATCGTTTGGGTCTGACCTGGAGACATTCTGTGGGGTCTCGTGCCTGATAGGGGACATATCTGTTTCCAGGCAGCAAGTTGTAAATCTAAAAAAAACAAAACAAAAACAAACCACAATGGACAATTATAAAAGAGCATTTGCTGTTGGGTTATAGAGTTTTTAATTGAATGCAGTTACAAGGTTTAGTCATATTGTCAAAAATAATAGATATTGATGCATTTTTGGGACAATAATTAGATCAGATTTTTGTCACTAAGGATGGGATGATATTTATTTTCCACTTTGATGACTGTGACCAAAATTGCCATGTTGCATGTTTTATAAAAATGTAAAAATAACACACAAGGCATAAGGCATTAGTATATGATATATTGCTACTTTTGATCCCTCACTCTAACACTAATAAACAGCCTATGAGTGTATTTTGATGCTGTGTGATTCTAACTAACCATTTCCGGTTTTAGATATTTTCCCGGTTCTTGGATGAGGACGCTCTGGTCGATGGCGCTGATTCCACACAGGGAGCTGGAGTGTCCCGTCACGCGCAGGGAGGCATCTTCTCCTGGGACGCCCTGGGACGGCGTAAACTCAACCTCCACCTAAACAACAAACCAAACTATTACTGCATGTTTCAGTATGTGCAAGAATCATATCCACACAGTCTAAAGGTGCAGTATGTCACTTTTATGGTGGAGAGTAGACTGTCTGGCATGTAACATATCTGTCTTCATGGAGATAATCAAATGGCCCGACCAAGCCAAGTTACAGGTCAGATCTGTGGAGAGCTGGCCACAGATTGCATGTTTTTCAAGGTCTGAGGTAAAAAAAAGAAAAAAAATCCTATGACGTGAACATAAAAAAAATCTATATGCATTGTGTGAATTCACTGTGATACTACCTCCTCACACAAATATCTGTCGATTCATTATGAACTACACAACTAAAAAGCTTACACATTTAAATACTGGTTATAAAATAACATTTTGTTCATAGACAAGATTCAGCAATGAAATCAACAACATTTAAAAAACATGTAGCCAGTTAAGACATCCACATACTCAGCCTCAGTCAATCATATGCCTTATCTATCAGTAACAAGACAAAACTGTACATTGTGTTTCTTTATACTTCCAGTATATTTTCGGTATGTTATCTTGCACTGACCTTGTGGCTAAAACATTTCTCGGTTTGAAACCCGGCGCTGTGGGCGATGACGAAGGAGCTAGGCAGGACGGCGTAGGCCACAACGGTAAACTCAGGAGCTAATTCTGCAGTGATTTGTAACTTGAACGAAAAGCTGTCCTCAGTCACTGAAAGATTAAAAGGGACATCTGCATCAACAGATGCAGTTTTTTCACATTTTTCATTTTGGTAGTAAAAAGATCTCATCATTTACCTGCGTCTTTAGACACAACAATTCGCTTACGTCCCTGCATCACAATACCATCTCTGGCAAGGACCTGAAATTATATCAGAAATACATAATATATTTCATACAGTGGTGATACTGAAGTCATTTAGTGTTGTAGTAAAATAAACCATTCAAACCATGTTTATATGTACCATTTATAATAAGTTCAGTCATAGGAGGTGGATTGAGTCTTTTTAAACTGTCTGTATAACCTATTTAAAATATCATAGTCTTCTGTTAATTGTGTATTAACTTAAACAGGAGACAACAGATGTTTACAGGTTCATTGTAGTTAGCCCCTCCCTTCAGATAAATATAAGGCAGTGGCCACCAGTGATCTGACTAGAACTAGAGAAGCAGCTTGGATGAGGTGAAACGTCTTCACTCCTACAACGATTTGTCCAGTTGACAGATTTGAACCACGTCTTTTGGCATTAACCTAAACACTTAAAATGTCACCTGTTTGTCAAGACATATCACTCTATGTTGTTCTGTGTTACAGATTTTTGATCTTTTCTATAATATTGTGTTCCTTTTAAATGTACAGCTATAAAAACAAATTTCTCAATGAAGTAACTATCTGAAATGTTATTGACACAGCTATTACCACCTGCACATATTGGTCCTATACTGTCATACAGAGCCTGAGCGTCTCACCAGGTATATGACGTCCATCGGCCCCTTGTCCTCTTTCACCACGCTGTAGTTGATGGTTATTTCCTCCTCAGTGTCACAGGAGAGGGTCTCAGAGTTTCTCTTCACCTCGAGGGAGCTCACACTTTTGGTGTCTGGAGTCGACTCCAGGGCCATGGACAGCGAAATGTCCCCGGCCTCATAGAACGGGACCCTGTATCCGCGGTACCCCAACACGGGAGTGGTAGTGATCTGGGGTTTAGGACAGAGGCAGAATTCATTCAAAAAGTGTTAACATATTATGCAAGAATTGGGTTGTCAAAGGTATCAAAAATCAGATACTACCGTATTTTTCGGACTATAAGTCGCACTTTTTTTCATAGTTTGGCCAGGGGGGCGACTTATACTCCAGATCGACTTATATGTGAAATTTTTACACATAATAATTATATTCGTTATAATATAACGAACATAATTTCACGTTTGTTATTTTCACACTGACAACCGCAAGAGGGCACTGTAGGCGTGTGTACCAGCACCTGCTACCCCTGTACCACTGAAAATTTAAAATTTCAACATAACGACAACTGAGAAGGACTGAACAAAAATGCCCCCAAAAAGAAAATCATATTCTGCCGGAATAATTGAAATTGATGCAGAGTCTGACGTCAGCCACGCAGAAGAGGAAGTGGCGCTTCGTCTACCTCCGGAGTTAGCAGAGTTGTTCAGAAGTGACACGGAGGATGACGAGTTCAATGGATTTAGTGATTTGGAGTGAGATGGAGAGTTTGGTAAACCTGTTAGCATGTTCTTTATGCTATAGTTATCTAAATGACTGTTCATACGGGATGTTACGTTAACATACCAGACACGTATTCAGTTTACCATAAATGTGTTACGTTAGCAGACCGTACGCCTGTCCTCTATTGTATTGCTTGTATTATGAATTGCCGTTTTAAGATGAAATGTTTGTTCTTGGTCCTGATTTTTATTAAATAAATTTCCCCCAAACATGCGACTTATAGTCCAGTGCGACTTATGTATGTTTTTTTCTTCTTTATTATGCATTTTTTGGCTAATTCGACTTCTACTCCGGAGCGACATATAGTCCGAAAAATACGGTAATCAATAATAAAACTAGTATTATAACTGGATACTCATTTAAACAAGTATCGATACATAACTGGATAAAATGTCACCTTTCTTGAACAGTTTCATCTTGAGTTTTATCAGTGTAAGACCACATGCTATAATAAACAAATACTATTACTTAGTATTAAAAATTCCCTTATTGTCTAAGAAAGAGCTTTTAAAATGATCCTGGAGCCCTCTGATCTACATCTTCAGTGTCTTACGTGGAGGTGGATGTCTCCCCTGTATATCGAGGTGTCGAGGGAGAAAGTGGCCACTCCATTGCCGTCGGTTGTGAGGTTTTGTAGGTGTCGTGACGACCAGCGCTCGCCCTCAAACAGGTACAAGTCTGTGTTTGCCATGGGCTGGTCATCAAATCTCACGGCCTTAACCTAAAACACACCGGATAGTATTATGTGAGTTAATTTACTAGTAACCAAGGTAACAAGTGATGGACTTACTTTTCCTTGTATAGTGGTATCTTTCTCATAAACCTTTGGTGTGTCAAAAAAGGACAACTTTCCAATGACGTATGAAATAGAAATTTCTTTGTGTTGCGTGTAAGTGGTGCCTGTGAAGAAACAAAAGCTTTTAGGAAAACATACTAAACGTCTCATATTACACAAAATGTGAGATTTAAGCCATTTTAGAATGTTGTCACCTCCTCAAAAACACACCTGGAGCTGTGTGTTGTTTTATTCACACATGTTTGAGTAACACTTTATTACAACAGTGTGACATCTCCAAAGCTCAAAATGCTCTGTTCCACCTTGTGATGTCATCAAGCCCATACTTATCAAGTTAACAGCTTCATTTACCTTTTGTTCAGTAGACACTGGAAATTCCAGGTCTGAAATCATCCAAATGATTCTAGTGAAGGTGTGTGGAGTTTAAAAACACATTGGAGCACTTCCTGTATTACCACATGACATCACAAGGTGGAACAGAGGAGTGTTTTGTGTTTGAAAGAAGAACTCAGCCTAAATATGCAGGGTTTGTGTGTTAAACATGTGTGAATGAAACAAAACACAACTCCAGGTCTGTTTGTGACGAGGACAGAACATTATACCTGTTCCCTCCTCTTCCATTTTCACCACAACCTCTATTTTGTCCTGCACAGCCTTTTGGTCCAGTTTTGTGAAAGTGGACATAGGGAAAGTAAAGGTAGCACACCCATTCTTGTCAGCCTAGAAACAACCAAAAAAACAACAAAAACTGATTATATTGTACATGTTGGATTGTCGCATACTGGTTTAAAACCATCTATCTTCTATTATGCAGCTAGTTTTTGCTCCTGTTGTATATTAAATTGACAATGTACCGGTTTGTTCTCCGTGTGGCAGGGGGCAGTGACCTCTGGGAGGGCATCTGGATTATCATGATAGCCATAGAGGTATCTGTTGATTGGTCTACATGCATCCATTTTCAATATACCAGGGACAGGCTGCCCATAGGTGTATCTAAAGAGAGGGGGATGTTTTTATTATTTAGTTTTTAATAAGAAGGGTTTACTGGACTTACTTGGCACAAGCTTCTACCGTGATTTCCTCTTGGGCAATGCTCACTGTCTCCATGGACGTGAGTTTGACATCAAACTTTGGCAAAACTGGGGGTTAAAATAAAGTTGTATTTATATGTTAATCAATTATAAATGAGTCAAATTGCTTGTGGTTAATTTTGTCACAGTCTGCTCTGGTTCAGTCCTGTTTTCCATCTGTCTCCCTTCATCCTCTGTCTCCTCCTGTCTGGGCGTGGCTACTCTGAGCGCACATCTACACTCCACCTCACTATAAGAAGAGCAGCCACTCCTCGCCAGTTTCTTTCATCTACAACATTAGTTACCGGTTCTTCAGTTGCTTTTTTTCAAAGTGTTTTTCCTGTGTTCAGATCCTGCTCACCTGCCTGGCCTACCAGCCCAACTACACTCATTTTTTTATACTTGAAGCTCAAATTAACTTTCATTTCCACTATATGTAGATCTTTTTACCTGTTCATTGAAAACCGTAACACTGATCTAAAAGAACTTAATCATAGAAGCAGGTACACTGACTTTCTGATTTTCTGCTGCTCTTTATAATGGTATTTCACTCAGCAGCATTTGAAATAGTTTTAATGGCTACATAACAATGTTGTACATTTGTGTATAATCTGGAGTCTAAATTGCAATGGGAAGGAAGTGCAGAATAATGCATTATGAAGTGACAAACACTTACCATACTGCTCCACTTTGAAGGGGTGGACGATTTTGTCCTCCCCAGAAGAGACAGTGATCTGGTAGGTGCCCTCTTTGGCCTCAGGATTCAGGGAGTAAGACAGCTGCAATATTTTACTGTCAGCAGTGTAGTTCACCCACTGCCCAATGCGGTTGGAGTTTGGATCCTGATAAACAAAGACAAAGCATTTGTTTTACAGTAATGACGCCACTTTCATCATTTTCAGCAGAGCAAAGAGCACTTTGTTTGGTCCTGTTATAATCCTTGTTTAGTCCTGGTCTAGACCAGGTTTAGCTTCGGGCTTAGTCCTTGTTTGGTGAAAATCAAACACCTGAAAATCTAAACGTGTCCCCTCCCAAGTCTTACCTCTAGTTCGATGATGTCATACTGCAAAAGAAAGCAAAGAAGAAAAAAATAATCAAAATTTGCAGTGCTTATTTTGAATACAAAAACTGAAGGTCCCATTTGGGAGATTGAGGGATTACACACATCGTTTATACATTTTGGTAAAGTTATATTTATCTAAGACTCCATGCACCAGGTTATTTCAAATTTAAGTGATTGATTATTGGTTATCAGATTATTGACAATGTCTGAGAGCAAAGATCACAATGGTTTTTCACAGATAAAATTCTAAATCTGCATTTAAGCAAAAAATATTACGTAAGAAAGAAGCGTGGGAGCTGTGACCCTGAGTTTCTCTGAACTTTTAAGTCTGTATTAACTGAACAAACTGAACTCATAGTGATACAACTAACTGAGGTCAGTTTGCCTCATTCAAATCAATAAAGCCACTCACATTTCGACAGGTAGGTCTGAGCTTTGTGTCCAGCGTCACCAGCCTGAAGTGCACTGCAGAAAGAAATAGACTTATATAATGGCTGCATTAGGTTCATATTTGGTTTGCAATGACCAAAACATAAACAATGAAACAATTACGACCCCAATTCCAATGAAGTTGGGACGCTATTCACTCATTTTCAATTTGATGTTTACCCCTGTGTTACATCATCTTTTCTTTTAACAACAATCAATAAGCATTTGGGAACTGAGGACACTAATTGTTGAAGCTTTGCAGGACAAATCCTTTCCTATTCCTGCTGAATGTACAACTTCAGTCGCTCAGCAGTCTGGGGTCTTTATTGTCGTATTTTGCACTTCATAAGGTGCCACACAAAAAATATTATTTTAATCTTCAGTTCAAGTTCCTTGAAAACTATGACAATGTCCTTCAGAGATACGTAGCAGAGTTAAAGCTTGGAAACTAACTTTTATACAAAAATACACAAAAAAAATGTAAGTTGCACAAAAGTGAGTGTTATTTGGCCTGGAGAACGGTCTCCTCCTGCAAGATTCCACGGAAATGTTATTACTTTAGTTAAAACTTTCAACAGTAGTTCCAAAGTATGTTTTAAACATTCTTTTTCCATGGAATCAAAGGAAATGTGCCACCTCCAGAAAGTTACAGTGTCACTTGAATATACCCACAGTATGTGTCTTACACTTTAAAATAAGATAAATTACCAGTTTGTCCTGGGAGGTACAGGGGTTTGTCTGTCTGGATGAAGCTCACTGGTCGACTGATTTTGATCAGGACTCTGCGAACCTCTCGTGAGTAAAACGTTTTCCCTCGAACCTCCACCTGGAAGTCCTGCACCTGCTCATGAGTCACCAGAGGAGCCTAAAGGGCACAGAGACACACCGGTCACACACATTTCTGTGTGATTAAGGGTATATACAAAATATTGAGTACATTTCTATTCAAATGTAAAAATAAGCTCCGTATTTATTATAGTAGTATATAGACCGAAATGATGAGAAATGAGAAAAGTTTGGATAGCTGATTATTGGAGTATTGATAATGTCTGAACATAGCAATCACAACAGCTAAAACTAGGAAAAAAAGAACATATCAACTGATTTATTATTTACTTCAACCTTAAAATAACCCAATATTGTATACATTAGTTTCAGAGTGATGGAACTCACTCACCGTCAGGGCCAGTCCTCGCTTTTAGGGGGCTCTAAACTAAATTTGCCCTTGGGGACCCTCTCCACTTCAGTGCCACATATTCATATTTCACAACATGAAGAAATCATCACATCCAGTTGTTAAAAGACTGAAAATTCTAGATCCTCACAACAGTAACAGCCACAAGTATAACAGTGTAAAAACATGTCAGGATGGGGGGGTCTGCCAGAGAAATTAAAAAATTCTGGTGCATTTTAATGTGCTGCAGTTTGACTAAAGGGAGTTACATTTCTCATAATTACTCAGAGTAGCCAAACAAAGGTACACTTACTTACATCATATCACTCAAGAAGTACAAAGTAGTGATCCAAGTTAAGAGTTGCATAAGAGAAACAGCCTGGGCATAACATCAGATTTATAATCATCAGATCATTTGGACTGAACATTAAATAAAAGAGGATTTTAGGAGCACATGATTTTTGTGTTTATTGTCAGGCTTCAGATGCTGTGATTTCATCTAAATGCCCATATTAATGAGTAGGATGCACAGATATCAATATCGGGTGCCAGTACTCGTACTCGTCAATGGGCTTTCGATACCAAGAGCCGATACCACTGTATCTGTGCTGCCTCTTTGACTCTCAGCTCATCTCTCACAGAGCAGCTCTGGACTTAAAGCTGCACATTCTTCTGCACATTAAGCTCAGCTGTGACACATGTGTCTCTCACGTGAAATATACAAATATTTAGGACTCTAAAGGTTTTTATAGATCACAGAGATCAGCGCAGTGCTTGTGTTTACGGTAGTAGCATGCTAACGTTGCTAACGTTAGCATTAACGTTATAATTGACAAACACATTTAGCCACTGAATAGAGCAGGTTTAGAGCTTTAAAAGACGCACAGCAGCAAGTCCATGTGTGAAAGTGTGACCTGGTAAAAGAACAACAGTCACCGTTATTCTAACAGTTACCCGTTAGCAGTTAGCTCGTTAGCAGTTAGCCTGTTAGCAGTTAGCTCGGAGGAGCGCAGTTTGCAAAAAAGAAGTAATAAATATTAAAGCCAGGTGCTTATATAAATAAATTATGTTTTAATTATACCAAACTAAAGTGATTTCAGTCGAGAAGTATTCTAAGATGAAAAAGTGGCTACACTATAAAAATCCTATGAAATAAACTAGATTTACTACTATAATCAAACACCAGTAAAAATAATGTCTGGTATCGGTATCTTTACTCAGTATCATACTCAGAAGTACTCGCTTTGCAAAAAGTGGTATCGGTGCATCCCTGTATGAGCATTCACAGCGCACTCAGGAGTCGTTCACAGGTCGTTCACACAGGAGCAGAGACGATTTAACTACACTCACATCATCTGAGGTTTAGAGACAAAAGGATCACACACAACCAAAAACAGCCCGTGTAATAAACTCTGCTGTCCTCTGTCCCTCTGAGGTGTGTCCTCTGTCCCTCTGAGGTGCGTCCTCTGTCCCTCTGACGTGTGTCCTCTGTCCCTCTGAGGTGCGTCCTCTGTCCCTCTGAGGTGCGTCCTCTGTCCCTCTGAGGTGCGTCCTCTGTCCCTCTGAGGTGCGTCCTGTCTGCACAATTATACAAGTCCAGCCTCTCTGTTTTATCTGCAGGTCCAGGGGGGTAAAGTGGGGACATATTTTGAGTCTCTGAAAAGTCCTGTCCCGAAAACGATCCTCCTCTGAGCTCTTCATGCTTTGTCCCTTCACTTAACTTCATTAACATAAGTCTTTTAGTTTGTTCAAATGTCCCTCTGCCTCAGCGCTCCCAGAGTGCACCTGGAGGGGAGGGGTCCTTCACACAGGTGTAAACACGTCGCTGTCCACACCACTGCCCGACTCAAAAACAAATGTAGCAGCACATATTTAGCTACTAGAAATAAAACACATCTAATCGTTTAAGAAGGATATTTAGACAAGTATAAACACCGGAGCGCAGTTTAGTTTTCAGAAAAAAAGTTTCAATCATTATTTTCAATATAAATGTATGGGCTCTTGGGGGCCCTCTGGTGGCCACGGGGCTCTACGCAGCTGCTCAGTCTGCTTATAGGCTGGGCTAGTCCAAAGTATTATCTGTGTAAAACCTCCAAGCCACTTCTTCAGTTCTGAGACCAGAACTGAAGAAGTGTCTTGGATGAGCAGTGAAACGTCTTCACTCTTACAACGATTTGTCCAGTTGACAGATTTGAACTTTGTCTTTTCTTATAAAACAAAGTATTACATATTTTGAATGTCACTGAAGCAGAAACCAATGAATAGCGTAGCCTGTATTTATAGATTAACCACTACTTCTAAATGTTTGATTTATGAAGTGTTTGTTACAGATGTCTATACCAGAAAGTGGTGGCAGTTGTGGAAATCTTCATCAGATTCTTTCTGGAAGAGGGTGGTGTTGAGATCTGGGGACCTGAGCGTCACTGTCATCGTGAGGGACTCGTTGGGCTTCATGAGACTAGCACAAAACTTCACCTGAGCTCCAGACTCCAGGATGGCAGGAATAGCCACCATGTAGTGTCTGCAGACAAAGAGACGCACACACTGTGAAAGTGTATTGTCTACATTAGTATTAATTATCAAGCCTTTTTCTTAGAATCTAGAAGAATTTTAGTATCACAATAACACAAGTAATAAGTAGATTTAAACTCCCCCAGTAATATAATGATATTTGTTACTTACGGTCCTGCCATGGCCTGACTCAGATATAGGCACACGACGGTCACAAACAGCCCCCATGTCTGCATCTGGATCCCAGGACGACCCATGACTGATCAGGACGGACTACAGTCTCATCAGCTGTTAAATAGTCTGTGAAAAGAGGACACACCCCCAGGACAGTTACTCCTCACTGACTAAACATTTGTAGAGTGGGTGGGTAGTTTTCTGTAAGAGACATAATGAAACTGTCAACAAGAAATTAGTAATAAATCACTAGGGTCAAAAAAGGTTAGGTACATATTGGGTTAGCTCTTGTTTTGCTTTTGACCTGATTTAAAATGTACTGAGTCCAGTTTGATTTACTCGGGTACACACGGGTTACAGTCCAATGCTGTGGATGCCAAATTCAGTTTTTCTATGTCCTCCCACTGGTTTAGACCTGAAAAGATGTAAGAGTTACTTTCACATTGGCTTTGTTTACATGCACACCAAAATCTGATTATTATCTGATTTACAGACCTTTAAGATGATTTAAATTGCATGTAAAACGCAAAATTTGATGTGAGTAATCAGAGCAGACATGGGCAAACTACGGCCCGTTGGGCTAATTAATCCGGCCCGCCGAACGTGACCAAATTATATTAAAGTAGGTAAGGGTGAACCTTGTTCAGTTTACCCTTCCCCTGTAATACCAATGTGTCCCCAAAATATGGAGCTGAAGTGCGCCATCTTTTGGGCAAACATTGGCACTACAGGGAAAGGTAAACCTTGTTCTTATCAGCCCTTATGCTAAAATTTGTTTATCAAAGAAAATAAAAGTGGACAGTGAGCGCCGAGTGTTTAATACGGAGTGGACAACAAAATATGTTTTCACTGAAGTCCGACCAAAGGCTGTATGTCTAATGTGCCAAGAAACTGTCGCGGTTTTCAAAGAATACAGTATCAGCCGTCACTTTGCTATGAAGCATCTATGCTAGCAAGTATTCAACACAGCAACAGGCTACGGCTCAGAGGGCAGCCAGTTTACAGACTCAGCTACATTTTCACCAGTGAACAGCATTTCAAGAGTCAAGAAAATGGTCTTACGTTGAACACCTCAAAGACCAAGGAGATGATCATTGACTTTGGTAGGAAACCCGCCCACCAACCAGTGATCATTGACGAAGAAAGGATCGAGGTGGTTGACACCTATAAGTACTTGGGTGTGCACCTTGACCACAAACTGGACTGGTCAGAGCAGGCTCGGGCTCTGTATAGGAAAGGACATAGTAGGCTGTTTTTCCTAAGAAAGCTTACATCTTTTGATGTGTGTGCTGACATGTTGTTCCTCTTCTATCAGTCTGTTGTGGCAAGTGCTGTCTTCTTTGGTATTGTCTGTTGGGGTGTCAGTATAACCACAAGGGATTGCAATCGTTTGGACAGACTGATAAAGAAGTGTGCATCTGTGATCGGGAGGAGGGTGGACTCTGTGGGAGATGTGGTTGAGAAGAGGATGACGGCTTTTTTTACTGCCATAATTTTGATTTATATTTTATTTAAATAATGTTAATGTCAATAATATGTTATATGGTATTTAGTGTTTTATTTTGGTAGTGAGGTAGGAACTGTTGTTTTTTGTTTGGTTCCGCTCGACCGCTGAAAGGGACGCACGCCTGGGTTTTTAACTGAAAAGTGTGGCGTGTTTGCAAGATATATTAAAGTTACACAAAGTTAATGAAAGTAAAGCTCATTCTACCTCCTAAATTTGGGTCAGCCAGCGAGGTATGTGTTTGTAGTTTCATGTGTTATTTTTATGTTTTGAATTATTATATTTCTAATTGTAATTTATGTAAATGATTTAGTTCGACGGTGGTTCGGTGGTTTGACGGCATTGTTGTCATCTACAATCAAGTTTGCACTTGTATCAATTAAAGATTCATCCAGCCATCAGTAAAAGAACTCTTTATTGACACGAGGAGGTGGCGTGGTAGCTTTAATGCAGGGCATCCGGACAATTCCAGACATCCCTTGCATGACCTATGTCTGCACAGAGAAACACACGGAGTAGCAGGTTCCTCTCACTGAGCTGCAGGACAGTGCGCTTTTCGAGGTCGTTTGTCCCTTCAGCTATCAGGCTGTTTAACAGATCTGCCTGATAGGAACTGTAATTTCTATATGACGAGTACTTTATATTATTGATAGTAATATTTTATTGTTTCTACTGTTATTATTGTGTGTGTTTGTGCAAGTGTCTGTTTTCTGCCGGACACCTGAATTTCTCCCTTGGAGATTAATAAAGTTTTTATCTATCTATCATTATCTAAGTACCAAGGCAGGTTTTTCGCTAGCATTCAAATTAGCAAAAGCTAGCAAGCCTTTCTCCGAAGAAGAGTTTTTAAAAGAATGCACAGTAGAAACGGCAGGTGTCTTGTGTCCAGAGAGTCAGGGCAAGTTTGAAAAGATCAGTTTGTCAGTGAGAACTGTGACTGTGTGGAACAGACTGACAGATTTAGACAAACAAATAAGATTAATTTTTCAAGTTATATTCACTAAGCAACAACTTAAAGGACACTGCCCAGCTCCTAATTTTCATCTGAGTTGTTGATCTTTTGTATGGAAGCCCGTTTCCGCCATGAAAAAAAAAAGAAAGCCCCACAGAAAGTTGAAATTACGAGTTTTAAACTCGTAATTATTAGTTTTAAACTCGTAATTATTAGTTTTTCTGCTGATTATTTAACTGAAATTTAATGACTGAAATTTAAATGAATTAATTAAATTTATTAATTATTAATTAATAAAACATACATATTTATAATAACTCATATTTGTTTGCATGTTATATGTCAGTCATATGTGTGTAGTACATATGTATCATGTACTAAAATCACAACGGACATTTTATTTTATATATTTAATATATACATAGATATAGTTTATAACTTAGCTATAATAATAATTTTTTAACTTAGCTTAAATTCAAGTTTGTCAATTACTCTGCAGTGAATAAAAACAATCAAAGAAAAGAGGAAAATAGCGCCATCTAGTGTAATAATTGATACACTGCCCTTGGTGGTTTCTCCAGTTCAAATTTAAAATGTAGCTATTTCAAACACTAAGTTTAACCATTTTATTCTTACACTTTTAATTAATCAATTTCTTATTTACATTGAATCAAATCCCAAGAAACTTCCACCATCCCCCACTATAGGACTTGTGTGTTTTGTTTACATGAAGGTGAAATAATTTTTAACACACAACTTGAACAGTTAAAGTTATAATAGTCCTATGAACTTATATTAGAGCAAAATAGAGTAAGTATTAAATTATGATCAATGTATTAACCACAGTAAACAACAATCACCAGACAGCCTGTGGCCTCAGAGGACCAGTTTATTGTTCACAAAAAAATATTTCATCAAGTGTAATATTGTTTCTATAGTAACACCAGGACATTAAATGTTTATCACAAAGGTACTTTTTAATTTAGAGTTCAAACACTCAAAGGATGATAAATCTTCATTCTTCAAACTAGAAGAGAATAATCATCAGAAAACGTCCTTACATTTGTCAAGATATTAGATAAATATTTTTGCTACAACAAACAACATTCTGCTTTCAGATTTTAGTCGTCACATGTAAAGACTCTTACCTCAAACACAGGGGAAAATGTACTCAGTCTCATCTTTGTCACCTGAAATTTGAGTAAAACAGTATTTTAGCTTCACTGCAAACTCTATCGGCTACATCATTTTAAGCCAATTTACATCAATAAATAAATCCATTTGACGTACTTGTCTGGTAGTAGTCATAGAGTCTAACCACAGCGGGCTTCAAGTTGTGCACTGGGAGTTCTTGTATCAGCAGTAACTCGTGATTGATGGGTATGTTCTTCAAAAGCTTTTGAAGGAAAAACAGACAAATTATTACATTGAAACTTTTTATTATTATTAGGTCAGTCAGACGCTTTTACTCACCTCAGTCAGATAGACCATAATGTGATCTTTGTCCTGCTCAACTCGCTCTACCAATAGTGACTTTTTCAGCTAAAAACACAACAACAGATGTTAAAAAGGAGACAGACTTTTTAATGGAAAAATGTGACTATATGACAGGCTAAGATTTAAATCAAGAAACAAAACCAGGATGAAGCTGTAAGAGGAATATAAACAGGTCTAGACTAAGTGAGTGTGCACACTTTTGGTCCTGGTTTGGTCCTGGTTTGGTCCTGGTTTGGTCCTGGTTTGGTCCTGGTTTGGTCCTGTTCTGGTCCTGTTCTGGTCCTGTTCTGGTCCTGTTCTGGTCCTGTTCTGGTCCTGTTTTGGTCCTGTTTTGGTCCTGGTTTGGTCCTGGTTTGGTCCTGTTTTGGTCCTGTTTTGGTCCTGGTTTGGTCCTGTTCTGGTCCTGTTCTGGTCCTGTTCTGGTCCTGTTCTGGTCCTGTTCTGGTCCTGTTTTGGTCCTGGTTTGGTCCTGTTTTGATCCTGGTTTGGTCCTGGTTTGGTCCTGGTTTGGTCCTGGTTTGGTCCTGGTTTGGTCCTGGTTTGGTCCTGGTTTGGTCCTGTTCTGGTCCTGTTCTGGTCCTGTTCTGGTCCTGTTCTGGTCCTGTTTTGGTCCTGTTTTGGTCCTGGTTTGGTCCTGGTTTGGTCCTGTTTTGGTCCTGTTTTGGTCCTGGTTTGGTCCTGTTCTGGTCCTGTTCTGGTCCTGTTCTGGTCCTGTTCTGGTCCTGTTCTGGTCCTGTTCTGGTCCTGTTTTGGTCCTGGTTTGGTCCTGTTTTGGTCCTGGTTTGGTCCTGGTTTGGTCCTGTTTTGGTCCTGTTTTGGTCCTGGTTTGGGCCTGGTTTGGTCCTGGTTTGAGCCCAGTCCTGATGAGGACTTGGTTTGATCCTGTTCTTGTCCTGATTCAGAGCCTCATTTATGATGTAGCGCTTGTGCTAAAACAAGTCTAAAATAGGACTAAAACTACCGTAAACCACAACCAAGGGTAAAATGATCAACTACAAAAGCTTTCTCTTTTCTACAAAATCTTAACCCATGTCCATTAAACTGTGACTAAACCAAGACCTAAATCTGGATTAAAGCAGAACTACACAAGGACAAGAACAGGGCCAAACCAGGACCAAACCAGGACCAGACCAGGACCAAACCAGGACCAGACCAGGACCAGACCAGGACCAAACCAGGACCAAACCAGGACCAAACCAGGACCAAACTAGGACTAAACATGGACTAAACATGGACTAAACCAGGACTAAAACGGGACTAAACCAGGACTAAAACGGGACTAAACCAGGACTAAACCAGGACTAAACCAGGACTAAACCGGGACTAAACCAGGACTAAACCAGAGCTAAACTAGGCAAGGCAAGTTTATTTGTACAGCACAATTCATACACAAGGTAATTCAAAGTGCTTTACAGAATAAGAAAGACATTAAAATCACACAAATGAAAACATAAATAACCCACTCGTTTGCCCCTTTAAAAACTCTCTCTCTCACTCTTTAAACACTGTCTTGCTCAGTTTAAGAACTTTCCCATTACTTTACAAAAAACTTTCTTGTCACTTCTCAAATACTTTCCTGTCACTTTACTATGTCTAATAAAAGTCCATCAGTCCATGTTTCTTTTGTCATCATAAATTTACCATTAAAGGAGAAGAGGCAGAATAAAAACCTTTCAGTCGTCTGCACAGATAAACAGAACCGTTTTGAGCCTGGATTTAAACATTGTCAAAGTAGAGGCCTGTCTCACATCTTCAGAAAGACTGTTCCAGATTTTAGCTGCATAAAACTGAAACGCTGATTCCCCATGTTTAGTCCTGACTCTGGCACCAGCAGGAGGCCGGTCCCTGAAGTCCTCAGAGTGTGAGATGGTTCATGTGGCTCTAACATGTCAGAGATGAACTTTGGACCTAGGCCATGGAGAGACTTATACACAAGCAGAGCTGCTTTAAAGTCTATTCTAGGACCAAACCAGGACTAAACCAGGACTAAACCAGGACTAAACCAGGACTAAACCAGTGCTAAACATGGACTAAACCAGGACTAAACCAGTGCTAAACATGGACTAAACTAAATCTAAACCAGGTCTAAACCAGGACTAAAAATGTCAAATCAGCCTTTCAGTTTTGTGCAGTTAAAACCTGTAACATTCTTCCTGAAGATGTGACTCAGGCCTCGACTTTGACACTGTTTAAATCCAGACTCAAACTGTTCTGTTTATCTGTGCATGTGACTGAAAGGGTTTTATTCTGCACTTTTATCCTTTAATGTTCATTTTATGATGATTATTTATGTTTTGATTTGTTGTATTGTGATTTTAATGTCTTTCTTATTCTGTAAAACACTTTGAATTACCTTGTGTATGAATTGTGCTCTACAGATACGCTTGGCTTGTCTATGATAAATCTTTTTGAAACGCACAGTTCATAGTTTGCTTTAAAGTTACTATTTTAGCTCATCATACGGTCGTCATTCATTTTGCTTGTTCTGGTCGCTTGGATACGAGTCATTCACACTGAACCTAATGAGCAGTTTACCATTACCAGGGCTCCACATCTAAACTCCTCTCTCATTCTTGTCTGTTTAAACATTAATGTGTTGCTACTGTTTTCAGCATTATATTTATATTTTTATTTAGTTCTAGATACCTTCAGCCAAAGGGCAGAGCTTCCTCCAGCAGGTGACACCTCCTTCCTGGGTGTACTGTCCCATTGCAGTCTCCAGAAGAAACAGGGGAACGCCGCAGGTTGCCACAAACACCAAATAAGGCACCAAAAATGCACCTGAAATGGCAAAATACACATAAAAACATGATATTTTCAGTTAAAACACACATCATTCTCACTTACCTCCTCCATTTTTGTAGCAAAGATAAGGAAATCTCCAAACATTCCCGAGGCCGACTACATTTCCAGCCACAGCGAGAAGAAACTCCACTTTACTGGCCCAGTGTCCCCGCTCCTCTGGGCTCTCGTCTTTTGCAGTAAAGATATTCTTCAGCATAGTAAAAGTGATATCAGGAGGAAATGAATGAATGTGCGTAGTGGTGCAGTTCAGTGGACCTCGTCTCCACTGTCATTTAATGAGCAACTCCTTGAAATGTCACAGAGTTCTTGGTGAAAAGGTAAATTATTTCTCAAGAATAAATTACCATTGCTGAGTGAGAGACTGTTTGGCCTGATAAAGGAGTATGCCACAAGTACATGCACTATTATTTTTTTATTTTATCTTCGTATCTTCTTCTTCTAGTCAGCCTAATTCATGAAAATAAACCAAATTGATAATAAAAACAGAGGAGCGTTGTTTTCCATCTTAGATATTTCTACAGTGGTTTTCTTTTCAGTTCTGCTTTCAGTGATTATTACCCAAGCCCTAAAGTAAAGGATTTTATAAGAAAAGTAAGATTTGTAATAGGCTAAGTACACTGTAAGTAAAGGAACAACATGCCTACATAACTGTTAATTTGATGTCTTATTGTATTTCATTATATATTCATTATATATCATTATATATTCATTATATATCACTTTTTCTCTTGACTTGCTCCGTCTGGTGACTGTGTAAAAGGGATTGGACGGGTCATAAGTTCTGTAGATTGTCTTTGTTGGCCACTTCAGTCCATCATGTCCCTCTCCAGTTTTCAAACATAGACCTGGATGCTCGTCTTCAGTCTCTACAGCACATATGCAGCTGGGATCCATGAGTGCACTGTGTGTTTTTTCCCCATCCACCCTGTTGTATTTGTTATAATGGGAATTGTATAGAATTTGGATTTCCTGTGTTAACTTTTCGTGCATCAATATATTCCACCTCTGTGCTGCTTGTAGTGAATTTTGTTCTTCACTTTGTTCTCTGTCTGTAGCGTGCACAAGATGGTCTTCTCTGCTGTGATCAATACTGGAGCTGAAATCCAGTTTTGCACCAGTTTAGCTCCAGTTTAGCTCCAGTTTTGCTCCAATCTTGCACCACTTTTGCTTCACTTTTGCCCCAGTTTTGCACCATTTTTGGTTCAGTTTTGCACCAGTTTTGCACCACTTTTGCTCCAGTTTAGCTTCACTTTTGCTCCAATCTTGCACCACTTTTGCTTCAGTTTTGCCCCAGTTTTGCACCATTTTTGCTTCAGTTTTGCACCAGTTTAGCTCCAGTTTTACTCCAGTTTTGCACCAGTTTTGCTCCACTTTTGCTCTAGTTTTGCACCAGTTTTTCCCCAGTTTTACTCCAGTTTTACTCCAGTTTAGCCCCAGTTTAGCTCCAGTTTAGCTCCAGTTTAGCTCCAGTTTTACTCTGGTTTTGCACCAGTTTAGCTCCAGTTTAGCTCCAGTTTTACTCTAGTTTTGCACCAGTTTAGCTCTACTTTTGCTCCAATCTTGCACCACTTTCGCTTCAGTTTTGCACCACTTTCGCTTCAGTTTTGCACCAATTTAACTCCAGTTTTACTCCAGTTTAGCTCCAGTATAGCTCCAGTTTTGCACCACTTTTGCTCCAGTTTTGCTCTAGTTTAGCCTCAGTTTAGACTCAGTTTAGCCTCAGTTTAGCCTCAGTTTAGCCTCAGTTTAGACTCAGTTTAGCCTCAGTTTAGACTCAGTTTAGACTCAGTTTAGCCTCAGTTTAGCCTCAGTTTAGACTCAGTTTAGCCTCAGTTCAGACTCAGTTTAGACTCAGTTTAGACTCAGTTTAGCCCCATTTCAGCTCCAGTTTAGCCCCAGGGGCTTGCATTTTACTCCAAAAAAGTAAAACAAAAAGGTGACATCAGAGTTGCTCCTTCACCATTTACTATTATTCAGACAGACAAACCGATGCATCTCCCTGGAAAAACAAGAGTTATTTAAAATATTCATAGTAAATATCATGTTAAAGCTGTGGACTTTTGAGTTTCGTTTTGTCAGTTCATTTCAGGATGTTTACGCTGGACACGTGGAGAGTGTCGTAGCTACACTGAAGTCATCTAAGGTCTCTGAAAAACATTTAACTCAACCTGTTTGTTTGAATAGTTTCTTATCCTCTGTGATGTTTATCAATCGATCAGAAATACAGAAAAGAGGAATGTCGTCCTTTGAGATTAGCAATTTGTGACATTATCTGACCATAAATGATTTGACCTGGTCTTGTTCTTGTTGCAGTGTGACATCTTTGAGACTGAGGTCAGGTAAACTAACATTTTTATTCTGTAACATCAAGATTTAAGATGTAAATTACTGAAAACCAGCCTCTATTATGACTAGTAAGTAATTGTAATTATTTTCTTATCATTTTTATTTAGACATGCACCATCTTGAAGTGGTCCATCACCTGTTTGCCTCAGTTAATCTTGCATTTATTCAGTTATATATATACCTAAATATATAATATATCATTTCGTTAGGATGCTTTCTGAGATTTGGACACAATATTGTGCTGAAAAGACAGTCAGTAGTTGCAAGAGGGACCAGTTTATCTCCCTAAAAACAATAATTGAAGACAGTTTTATCATAAGTATCTTTGTCCCAAAACAGCAAATTATTGGGAGTTGGTTGGTTCACTAATAAGTATTAAATTTGTCAGATTTCAGAACAGGAAGTGACATTTTTAGCGAAAATTCAAGTGTTCAATGCAGATTGTCTGTAATAGTGTGTTTGTGTAGATATAAAATCAGCCCTATCACTGTCATAATTGGTTCTACTAAAGTGATAATATTAAGTGTGTCAACATAGACCCTCTACTCTGTTGTGATGAGGTTTAAAAGGTTACTTCATTTTCAAAAGTACTTCAACAGCAATTAACAGTGAGCATTGGCCCTGGATGGATGGCCCTGGTCCAGTCCTGGTTGTGGCCTCAGCAATGATAAAAGATTTAAGAGCTCCAACCTTCAGGCAGGTTCCTCTCTGCGGACAGCCCCGAGAGAGCCCGGCATACAGAGACTTTATTCTGTTTAATTCATATCATTTCAAAGTATTGCTCAACTAGAAGTAAAAGTACTCAACAAAGGACATGAATGAATGTAGGTAAACAAGTATTCTTACTACCACTACTGCAGCAAATGCCAAAAATACTACAATACTGTTGTAACTGATACAAATTAGATACTATGGCAGCTTCTCTTGCTTCCACTAATGCAACTACTCCTACTCCAATACTACAACTATTACTACTACTACAACCACGACTATGGGACCGAAGCGCAGTGAAATAAATACATTAAAAAACAAAAATGTCTAGATACTTAAAACATTTATTTATTTATTTTATTTATTCAATGTTTAACCAGGTGGGTCAATTGAGAACAACTTCTCATTTACAATGACGACCTGGATAGGCAGCTTCAGTGAAACACATAAAACACAAACACAATTCACAAATCAAAGAATAAAACTTTAAGAGGGGAGGATAGAATAGTGGTTAAAAACATGTGCAGTGATCTTTTAAAATTAAACAGATTGAGAGAGAAACAAAAGAACCAAGTTTTAAATCCTGCTGTAGATGGTTCCAGTCACTTGCTGCAGAGAACTGAAATGAGTTTTGGCCTAAGGCTGTGCGAGCTTTGGTACTGACAGCTGTATGTATCTGTTGGAGCGGAGTGCACGGCTGGAGCTGTGGATATTTAGCAGTGAACTGAGATATGAGGGGGTCATACCCAGTAAAGCTTTGTAAATGAAAATGAACCAGTGAGTTTGTCTGCGGGTGTGAAGAGATGGCCACTTGAGCAGAGAGTAAAGCCTAAAGTGGTGAATGTTGAACGCTGCACCAGTAACAAAACGAATGGCTGAATGATAAAGAACATCCAGCTTGTGGAGCAAAGTTTTTGATGCAGATCTATAAAGTATGTCACCATAGTCTAAAATAGGAAGGACTGTAGCTTTAACTAGCAGCTCTTTAGCAGAGTGTGTGAAGGATGCTTTGTTACGGTATAAGAAGCCTATTCGTGATTTCACTTTAGTAAGCAGACTATTAATGTGCATTTCAAAATTTAGGGACGAGTCTAGCCATACACCAAGGTACTTATAATGCTTGACAAATTCTATTTCTGCACCGTCCAGGGTCACAATATTTAGACAGATATTCTGAGGGAGTTTTCTGCCAAAGATCATGCCTTTTGTTTTTTGCACATTTAGAGTTAAGTGAAGTTCAGAAAAAGCATGCTGCAGGAGAGTGAAGCTATTTTGAAGCAGAGATACTGGAAAAGCAGAAAGTCTGGTCTTCCTCCTCCTCGCCTGGCCGATTTTTCTTGTTTTGTCTGATTTTTCCTGTTGTTTTGTTTTTGTGTGTATATCACGGTGGCTGAGTGGCTCATGCCTCACAGCAAGAGGGTTTGGTTGGATCCCCGGGTCGCCCAGGCCTTTCTGTGTGGAGTTTTTCATGTTTCTCCCCGTGTCTGGATGGGTTTCCTCCGGGTACTCCGGTTTCCCCCATCAACGAAAACATGAACGCCCTTCGAGACAACTGTTGTTATGATTTTGGGCGTTACAAAAATAAATAAATTGAATAGATACACTAGTGTTAAGACAAGGGCTGTGCGTATAAAGGATTGTGTCGTCCGTGTACAAGTGTAAGTGAGATTCCCCCACAGCATGAATGATATTATTTATATAAATATTGAATAGAGTGGGTCCGAGAATGGAACCTTGCGGAAGACCTTTAACGAGAGGTAAAGGTTCTGATAAGAGCCCCTCCATTCTCACAGATTGTACACGCCCAGAGCAGTAGCCTTTAAACCAGGCTATAGCACTGTCTGAAAAACCAGTCTCTTTTAGTCTGTCCAGTAAGATGCCTTGGTCCACAGAATCAAAAGCCTTGGCTAGGTCCACAAAAATAGCCACACAATACTCCTTGCTGTCAATAGCAGAAACAATGTCATTTAGGACTTTCACTGCTGCAGTCAGACAACTGTGCCTCGCCCTAAAACCTGATTGCATCGGATTCAAAATATTTGTGACTCCAAGTGTTCTATAAGCTGTTCATCAACTAGCTTTTTGAATACTTTTGAAAGACAAAATAGAGATGGGTCTTTGAAGTCATTCTTTGAAGCCTCTCTTGTCGCTCATTGTGATGCAGTGAATCGTGTTATTATTATGCACACGGGGTTCTTTCAAGGATGTTAGCGTTAGCCTAGCCCTCGCTCTCTACACTGTGTTTAATTCATATTGCGGCTCACCCAGGGCACATTAGTGATGCTGCAGCAGTGGAACCTGACTCACAGCTGGGGCAGTTCTGTGGGGACCTGTGACTGCGGTTCAGCTCTGTTCAAATCAGATCACACAGTCGATGGAAATGTCATAGGCAGGTCCACGGGGAAATAATATATTTTTATTGAAGCATTATATCATCTTGTCCAGTTCAATATTTTGTTGGCTAGAGCTGCAACTAACGATTACATTAATAGTTGACTCAAACTATTATGTCTATTGTACACTGAGACTTAAAATATACTTTTAACAACATAAAGGTTGAAATAAGGAAATAAAGTTTTGATTTAATAATGCTACTCTCTCAAATGTCTCTATGGTTCAGATAACTCTTAAAATATGACTATGATTACTTTTTATAGTCCACTAGACTAGACTACAGTCGTAAGAACAGGCACTGCACCGTAAATATACAACCAACTAGTAACAACCCACTTTTCATCATTCCACCCTTTACTCGAGTAGTTTAATATTTCTTCCCACTTGTGGCTGTACTTAATGGAGACCAAAAATATTTATACATCTGTCTGTAACATCTGTCAAGGACAAAATGAGACCAGAACAAGTGAATGATGCAATAATAATAAATTTATTAATAATAAAAATGAAATAATAAAATAAAAATAATAAAATAAAATAATAAAAATTGCAAGAAGAAATAATAATAAAATAAAATAATAAAAATTGCAAGAAGAAATAATAATAAAATAAAATAATAAAAATTGCAAGAAGACTTAGTCTTCTTGCAAATGCACACAACAAAACAATGTGTCCACGACTCTCCGTAGGACTCTACGAACCCTCCGCAAAAAAGAGCGCTTCGGGGGTTTGGCCACTGGAGTGTCGTCCATGTCCTCTACTTGGAGGGTCAGATCTGTGTTTTCAGACCAATGGATGACTTCAGAGATGTCTGAATAATAAATCGGCTCATGCTCATCCCCGCTGCTGCCAGGTGCTGTGAGTGAGGGAGCACGAGATGTTTGTCCACAAAGGGACCCGACGCCAGAGTCTTGGTCAGTAGATGGATCTGGAGCATCTGTTTGGATGTTAAAAGTTGCGTCGGAGACACACTCTTGATCCTCCGGGGGACTTGGCAATGGATTCGCCACCGGACAGACCAACTTCAACTCCTCTGAGCTCATCAAATCCGTTTGGAAGTTAACTGTTGCGTCGGAGACACACTCTTGATCTTCCGGGGGACTTGGCAATGAGTTCGCCACCGGACTCACACTTGTGTTTTCAGACCAATGGATGACTTCAGAGATGTCTGAATAATAAATCGGCTCACGCTCATCCCCGCTGCTGCCAGGTGCTGTGAGTGAGGGAGCACGAGATATTTGTCCAGGAAGGGACCCGACACCAGAGTCTTGGTCAGTAGATGGATCTGGAGCATCTGTTTGGATGTTAAAAGTTACGTTGGAGACACACTCTTGATCCTCCGGGGGACTTGGCAATGAGTTCGCCACCGGACTCACACTTGTGTTTTCAGACCAATGGATGACTTCAGAGATGTCTGAATAATAAATTGGCTCACGCTCATCCCCGCTGCTGCCAGGTGCTGTGAGTGAGGGAGCACGAGACGTTTGTCCACAAAGGGACCCAACGCCAGAGTCTAGGTCAGTTGATGGATCTGGAGCATCTGTTTGGATGTTAAAAGTTGCGTCGGAGACACACTCTTGATCCTCCGGGGGACTTGGCAATGAGTTCGCCGCCGGACAGACCATCATCAACTCCTCTGAGATCATCAAACTGAAAAACACACACACACAAGTCAGTATCCACACACTATTTGAGTTTTAACATAAATGTCTGAGGTCTTTGCACACTTACTATCCCTGGAGCTGAGGGTCTTTCAGATGAGACATTGTGATGTAGGAGTGCTGGAGCGCCTGACTGGGAGTGAGTCTCTGCTCTCCAGTCACACTCAGCAACCCCTTCAGGAGGTCAATAAAGGCCTTCCTGTCCTCCACTTTGGCGGAGGAGTTTTCTGGATGACTCTGCACATTACAAAACAAACACTGGTTAGACTCAGTGAAACACAGATCTGCTTTATGAGGTGAGGGTTGATCGATGATGGAGACTTACACTGACGAGGCCATCCAAGCAGCTGGGGACATCATAGAATGTGTCCTCCTCTTCAGTGGTGGTGTCATTTGTGGCACAATATTCTTCTGGAGTCTATAAAATGACAAGCGTGTGAGTGAAATTGCTTTGGAAATCTCAAATCAAAATACAATAGTTCAATGTTCACTACAAACAAACAAGTACCAGAAGTCTCCATGTGTGCTGGTCTTCAGTAAAGAAGCTTGTGCTGTACTGTCCCGCCTGCAGCTGGTGGTCTGGGGGTAGTCCCAGTAAAGCCACCATGCGTTTTACAGCTTGGTACTCGCAGGTGACAGGGAACAAGTTGTCACCCAGATACAGGAAGGCCAGAACGCAGCCAAGTCCCCACACATCAATGGCCTCTGTGAACGGGAGACCAAGTGTGACCTCGGGAGCCCTGGAAAACAACACAATTAGACCAAGTTCAAACTAGTCCTGGTTTAGTCCGAGTTGGTCCTGGTTTAGTCCTGGTTAGTCATGGTCTCTGGTCACAATTTAAAGGAAACGTGCGAAAAAGCTGAGTTAAAAATGTTGCGTAAATGAAAATCTGCTGCTTGTGGTGAGATGTCATTATAAAAAGAGTGTTTTTTGGAAGTAAGTTGACTTGTATCTATACTATCTGTTGTTTTAGATCAATACTGCAGTTCACAATGACTTATGATCTGTATAATATTACTAAAAACAAGATCCTTTACACGTCCTAGCCCACTATATTCCTCCTGATATCCTCGTACCTGTATCCAGTCGGCTGGAGTTGGGATCCAAGTTCCGCTTGGGAGGTTTTTCTGGCCTCTCCAAAGTCAATTAACTTGACTCTTAAAGGCTCGTCCTCCAGGTTAGTGAACATGACATTATCAGGTTTAATGTCAGTATGCATGATACCGAGGCCTTTAAGTGCGTCTAAAGCCACCAACAACTGCAGAGACAAAAGACGAAGAAAGTTAGTGTCATTTGAATTGATAAAAAGTAAAAAATGTGGTTGAACTTAAAATTGTAAATAACTGGGATGCAAGAAATCGAATAAAAAGTGAGTTTCATATGAACTAGATCACTATAATTTGTAATGAATCCTTCAGTACCTGGTGGGCAATAGGCCGGATCTCGTTGAGTGCGAGCGGTTCACAGTCCCTGTTTATCATAAAAGAATACAGGTCTATTTCGAGCATTTCAAAGGCCACACAATGCAGACCCATGAAGTCGAACTGCTCCACAAAGTGCACGATGTTGGTGCGGACGGGGTCGAGGACACTGAGCTCCTCCATCATGGATATCTAAAGAGACACAACTCTGAGTTAAAACTGTGAAGTCAAATAGCATAATATTAAATACATAAAGTCACCGCCTGGATTAGACTCAGCAAATAGTTATTTTGATTGTTTAGTTCTACAGTAATATGTTTCATCTGGATTGTCTATTTGTCATTTTTGGGATACTCTGAAAATATTAGTCATGTTTTGTCCTTTTAATTCAATTAGTTTTTGGCTCCTCTACCACTTCTGCCAATACTAAATTAAATCTTTACAAAAAAATGTGAGTCAGGACAGAAACGTGTGACTCTTTTTGACCATCTTAAAATGAGACCAGTACATACCTCGCCCTCCATGCTTCCAAGCTGTTCATCTTTCAAGATCTTAACAGCCACAGTCTGATTACGGTCCGTGGCCCGGCACTTGGCTATGCGGCCGAAGCACCCCTCACCGATCCAGTCCTGGATGGCGTAAGCGTCGGTCAGTCCCAGCAAGGTTTGACCGATGGTGACCTCTAAACTGGGCTTAGGTGCTGTGGATGAGACAAGACTTCATCAGGGTTAAATCATATGCACTGAACATCTACCACTGTTATCTTATTAAAATCACATTTAGTACTCTCGCTACTACTACTACTATTACTACTACTGCTGCTACTACAGCTACTACTACTACTATTGCTACAACTACTACAGAAGAAAGTAAGAGTTACTTTCCACTCTGGATCTCAGTTAACATCGATTTTCATATCAAATTTACTTCCATATTGTGTTAAATGCACTTTTAGGGAAGTGGGTGGTTGTTTCTTACATTAAAACCTACATATTTCCACAAAAAGTTGAGTAGACGTGACAAGACACTGGTGTTTTATATCTTTCTTCAGTGAACTCAGTGTGATTTTTATGTACTTACCTGCTGCACCAGAGGTCTCATAGTTGTCCCAAGATGACATAGTTGCTACTACAATCAAACCTGGGTCAAAACAGATTTTCACCAAAAAATTGCTCTGAGCTCTCAAAACACGTGTGTCTCCGTTGAAGGCGTCAGTACAAATGACATATAAGTCATGTGCACTGACACATACTACCTACTACTGACCGCGGGAACAAACTAGTATTCTAGAATACGGCCCTCAAAACGCCACGGCGACGGCCAGTGGCATCACAGCACCATGACGATGTAATGATCCATGTAAATGTATAGGACATTTAAACAATAACATGTTTTCAACAGCTGATATGTGTAGAGTAGAGATCTAATATAGAGTTACCCTGATATATTTTATGGTTAAATAGACATTTTTAAGTCGATTCAAATCCTAATGGCGAGGGCTGAGCGATTATTAGGTTTTTTTTTCCTTCATATTAAATAGATATCTTTATAAATATAAAAACATTCAATGTTATATATATATATATATATAAACATACATACATATATATACACACACACACACACACTTATATATATACATACACACACACACACACACACATAAATCAGTCTCAATGTTCAAATGAATTTTTTTTGTCTTTTTAAAACAAATTAAAATGGCTCTTGGTAATAATTTCATGAACGTACTTGTAGCACTTAAGGTGTTTCTGTACCTTTTTGTAGTACAGTATTTGGATATGGCAACTTCCTTTCACTCTGGCATTAAGACCAGAGTGAAAAGAAGGATAGACCAGATCAGACAGACTCTAGATATGAAGGAGCCCAAAAGAATAACAGAGGACACATACAACACTTTGAGTTAAAGTGAAAAATCATTTTCATTAGTAGTAGAATTATGACTGGATTCAAATATTATTTTACAAAGAATAAAAGTTTGTTTTACAAACAAATAAAATACACCTGGGACAAATAAAATATACCCAGGTATGGTATAGTCCTTTAAGTCTGTTTCAATGTCTGTTACTTTCTGTTCAATGTTCTTTCAGTGTTCACTGTGTTTGTAACCAGTCAATTTACAAACTACCAGTTTGTTCGACTCTTTGAGCTGGGGCTTGACATCCAGTCCTGGAAAATGATCCTTTCTCCTCTGCATGTTGCAGTTCTGTCTGCAGTCCTCAATTCTGATCCAACAAAGAAACCTGACCTAAAGACAAGACTAGAATGAAGTCGCTTAAAATAATGCAGTATATCGCTATACGACTCTTTTGCTATTGTTTACATCAAAATAATATACATGATGTACAACAAATTTCAAAATATTCACTCTTATAAAATTACCATAAGAATAAACCAAAATAAATGGCTTAAATGTGGTAATTATTAGATATATAATTTTTTAGAGTGCATAGTCAATACGTATTTAAAATAACACAAAATAATTTTAAAGTGCATTACAAATACACTATGGCTTTTAGGTCTAATAATATGCACCAAAATAATAACAAAGTGACAAGAAATTGCACTCGACTTTCAGGGGTCATTTGTACAGCGCTCTGAACCACGTTAGCACAACAGGCTAACGGGAAGACGTGCTACAACCAAAACGAGCACAATTATGACACTTTTTAACAATCAAATACAAGTATTGTGCACAGCCCCTTTAGGTAACATGAAGGATTTAGTTCAACACCCCACAGCTAATCGTTTTGATCTCTAGAAAGGGTATTTCTATTGTAAAAAGACTATCGGAGGTTAGCATAAGGCTAGTGAAGGTTAGCATAAGGCTAGCGAAGGTTAGCATAAGGCTAGCGGGGTTGGCATAAGGCTAGCGGAGGTTAGCATAAGGCTAGCGGGGTTGGCATAAGGCTAGCGGAGGTTAGCATAAGGCTAGCGGGGTTGGCATAAGGCTAGCGGAGGTTAGCATAAGACTAGCGGAGGTTAGCATAAGGCTAGAGGAGGTTAGCATAAGAGCACAGCAACTTTATTTGAACAAACGTTTGTCACCAACATGAATGATGATGATACTTTAGTTAGTTTTTATATTGATTTGTGCTGCAAAGGGGCGCGCGCCTCTAGAGCTCAACCTTGACCTGATTGGATAATGTCAGTCAGACTAAACTGCTATTGGTTGCTCAGTGTGTTTATTTATTACATCTTTAAAACTTTTTTAAAATTTTTATTTATTTTTATCATATTTAAATGAACATATTTATTAACTTATATTTACATGTTATTTATCAATAATTATTCCCATTGTTATTTTAACCAAGTGTATCAATCTGTATTTGTTTTAAATGGCGTTTTTAACACTGGGTCACATACAGTAAACAATACAGACTTTTAATCAGTGTCAGTTTTCTTCTTCCAAAGTTTGAACTCTGCTCCAAACAGAGGATTAGCTGTAGACCTTTTGATTCAAAATCCCCAATCATATCACTGACGGTTAGACATGAACGATTCACCATCTCTAAGTTTATAGATTGATATCTCAGTCCTACTAATAACTCCTGTGGCTCCTCCTTATCAGAGCAGCTTTCTATAGACAGTACCTTTCTCGGGATATAAGTACTGGAAGTCTCCTTTGTAATGGAGCAGCGCACGTGCCTGCTGTCTGTATCCTCCTCCTCTGATATTAGATAAAACTTATTTCAGCTTTCTACCTGGTCGTCTGTGTAATCCTTCAGTCGTCCAGGTCTGATCCAGAGCAAAAGATGAAATGAAATCTGTCAACAACAACAACAAACAACAAACTTTATTTATAAAGCGCTTTTCATACAAGAAAAATGTAACACAAAGTGATTAACAGTGCATTAAAATCATAAAATTAATTAACAATAAAATAAATCAAAGCTTAAACAAGTAAATAAGACATAAGTAAAACATGGATATCAACATACACTAGCCAGCCTGAATAAATAGAGAAGTAAGCTAAAGTGATAAATACTAATCAAAAGCGATCCTAAAAAGATGGGTCTTGAGCCTGCTTTTAAAAACCTGAATGTTCTCTGTGGCCCTGAGGTCCTCCGGCAGACTGTTCCATAGACGGGGGCCATAAAACTGGAAAGAGGCCTCTCCATGTGTGTCCTGACTTTGGGGATGACTAGGAGCCTGCTGCCGGAGGAGCGCAGGGGCCGCGAGGGTTCATAGGATAAAAGCAGTTCTGTAAGATAAGAAGGCCCAAGACCATTAAGACATTTAAAAACCAGTAAAAGAACTTTAAAATCGATCCTGAAACACACAGGGAGCCAATGCAGGGATTCTAAAACCGGCGTAATGTGGCCCCGCCCCCTGGTCTTAGTCAGGACACGTGCTGCTGAATTTTGTAATAATTGTAGACCTGAAATCGCCTTTTTGGGAAGAGCAGAGAGCAGGACATTACAGTAGTCAATACGACTGGTGATAAAAGCATCAGCGTCTCTGTGTTGGCCCGAGAGAGAATGGGACGGACTCTGGATATGTTTTTCAAATGGTAAAAAACTATTTTTGTGATGTTTTTATTGAGGAAATTATTAAAATACCTAATTCATTTAATCAAAATTGATAAGGTTCATATTTTGTAAATTTTACATACTCCAAATTACTAGTTTTAAACTCATAATTAGTAGTTTTAAAAGTCCTATTTACGAGTTGTAAACTCATAATTACAAGTTTAAAACTAATAATTACGAGTTTAAAACGTGTAATTTCGACTTTCTGTGGGACTTCTTTTTTTCATGGCGGAAACGGGCTTCCGTACTATTGGGACTAGATAAAACTGAATGAGTTTTTCTGCTGATTATTTAACTGAAATTTAATAACTGAAATTTAAATGAATTAATTAAATATATTAATTATTAATTAATAAAACATACGTATTTATAATAACTCATATTTGTTTGCATGTTATATGTCAGTCATATGTGTGTAGTACATATGTATCGTGTACTAAAATCACAACGGACATTTTATTTTATATATTTAATATACACATAGATATAGTTTATAACTTAGCTATAATAATTATTTTTTAACTTAGCTTAAATTATTATTTTTTAACTTAGCTTAAATTCAAGTTTGTCAATCACTGCAGTGAATAAAAACAATCAAAAGAAAAGAGGAAAATAGCGCCATCTAGTGTAATAATTGATACACTGCCCTTGGTGGTTTCTCCAGTTCAAATTTAAAATGTAGCTATTTCAAACACTGAGTTTAACCATTTTATTCTTACACTTTTAATTAATCAATTTCTTATTTACATTGAATCAAATCCCAAGAAACTTCCACCATCCCCCACTATAGGACTTGTGTGTTTTGTTTACATGAAGGTGAAATAATTTTTAACACACAACTTGAACAGTTAAAGTTATAATAGTCCTATGAACTTATATTAGAGCAAAATAGAGTAAGTATTAAATTATAATCAATGTATTAACCACAGTAAACAACAATCACCAGACAGCCTGTGGCCTCAGAGGACCAGTTTATTGTTCACAAAAAAATATTTCATCAAGTGTAATATTGTTTCTATAGTAACACCAGGACATTAAATGTTTATCACAAAGGTACTTTTTAATTTAGAGTTCAAACACTCAAAGGATGATAAATCTTCATTCTTCAAACTAGAAGAGAATAATCATCAGAAAACGTCCTTACATTTGTCAAGATATTAGATAAATATTTTTGCTACAACAAACAACATTCTGCTTTCAGATTTTAGTCGTCACATGTAAAGACTCTTACCTCAAACACAGGGGAAAATGTACTCAGTCTCATCTTTGTCACCTGAAATTTGAGTAAAACAGTATTTTAGCTTCACTGCAAACTCTATCGGCTACATCATTTTAAGCCAATTTACATCAATAAATAAATCCATTTGACGTACTTGTCTGGTAGTAGTCATAGAGTCTAACCACAGCGGGCTTCAAGTTGTGCACTGGGAGTTCTTGTATCAGCAGTAACTCGTGATTGATGGGTATGTTCTTCAAAAGCTTTTGAGGGAAAAACAGACAAATTATTACATTGAAACTTTTTATTATTATTAGGTCAGTCAGACGCTTTTACTCACCTCAGTCAGATAGACCATAATGTGATCTTTGTCCTGCTCAACTCGCTCTACCAATAGTGACTTTTTCAGCTAAAAACACACAACAGATGTTAAAAAGGACAGAGACTTTTTAATGGAAAAATGTGACTATATGACAGGCTAAGATTTAAATCAAGAAACAAAACCAGGATGAAGCTGTAAGAGGAATATAAACAGGTCTAGACTAAGTGAGTGTGCACACTTTTGGTCCTGTTTTGGTCCTGTTTTGGTCCTGTTTTGGTCCTGTTTTGGTCCTGTTTTGGTCCTGTTTTGGTCCTGTTTTGGTCCTGTTTTGGTCCTGTTTTGGTCCTGGTTTGGTCCTGGTTTGGTCCTGTTTTGGTCCTGGTTTGGTCCTGGTTTGGTCCTGGTTTGAGCCCAGTCCTGATGAGGACTTGGTTTGATCCTGTTCTTGTCCTGATTCAGAGCCTCATTTATGATGTAGCGCTTGTGCTAAAACAAGTCTAAAATAGGACTAAAACTACCGTAAACCACAACCAAGGGTAAAATGATCAACTACAAAAGCTTTCTCTTTTCTACAAAATCTTAACCCATGTCCATTAAACTGTGACTAAACCAAGACCTAAATCTGGATTAAAGCAGAACTACACAAGGACAAGAACAGGGCCAAACCAGGACCAAACCAGGACCAAACCAGGACCAAACCAGGACCAAACCAGGACCAAACCAGGACCAAACCAGGACCAAACTAGGACTAAACATGGACTAAACATGGACTAAACCAGGACTAAAACGGGACTAAACCAGGACTAAAACGGGACTAAACCAGGACTAAACCAGGACTAAACCGGGACTAAACCAGGACTAAACCAGAGCTAAACTAGGCAAGGCAAGTTTATTTGTACAGCACAATTCATACACAAGGTAATTCAAAGTGCTTTACAGAATAAGAAAGACATTAAAATCACACAAATGAAAACATAAATAACCCACTCGTTTGCCCCTTTAAAAACTCTCTCTCTCACTCTTTAAACACTGTCTTGCTCAGTTTAAGAACTTTCCCATTACTTTACAAAAAACTTTCTTGTCACTTCTCAAATACTTTCCTGTCACTTTACTATGTCTAATAAAAGTCCATCAGTCCATGTTTCTTTTGTCATCATAAATTTACCATTAAAGGAGAAGAGGCAGAATAAAAACCTTTCAGTCGTCTGCACAGATAAACAGAACCGTTTTGAGCCTGGATTTAAATATTGTCAAAGTAGAGGCCTGTCTCACATCTTCAGAAAGACTGTTCCTGGTTTTAGCTGCATAAAACTGAAACACTGATTCTCCATGTTTAGTCCTGACTCTGGCACCAGCAGGAGGCCGGTCCCTGAAGTCCTCAGAGTGTGAGATGGTTCATGTGGCACTAACATGTCGGAGATGAACTTTGGACCTAGGCCATGGAGAGACTTATACACAAGCAGAGCTGCTTTAAAGTCTATTCTAGGACCAAACCAGGACTAAACCAGGACTAAACCAGGACTAAACCAGGACTAAACCAGTGCTAAACATGGACTAAACTAAATCTAAACCAGGTCTAAACCAGGACTAAAAATGTCAAATCAGCCTTTCAGTTTTGTGCAGTTAAAACCTGTAACATTCTTCCTGAAGATGTGACTCAGGCCTCGACTTTGACACTGTTTAAATCCAGACTCAAACTGTTCTGTTTATCTGTGCATGTGACTGAAAGGGTTTTATTCTGCACTTTTATCCTTTAATGTTCATTTTATGATGATTATTTATGTTTTGATTTGTTGTATTGTGATTTTAATGTCTTTCTTATTCTGTAAAACACTTTGAATTACCTTGTGTATGAATTGTGCTCTACAGATACGCTTGGCTTGTCTATGATAAATCTTTTTGAAACGCACAGTTCATAGTTTGCTTTAAAGTTACTATTTTAGCTCATCATACGGTCGTCATTCATTTTGCTTGTTCTGGTCGCTTGGATACGAGTCATTCACACTGAACCTAATGAGCAGTTTACCATTACCAGGGCTCCACATCTAAACTCCTCTCTCATTCTTGTCTGTTTAAACATTAATGTGTTGCTACTGTTTTCAGCATTATATTTATATTTTTATTTAGTTCTAGATACCTTCAGCCAAAGGGCAGAGCTTCCTCCAGCAGGTGACACCTCCTTCCTGGGTGTACTGTCCCATTGCAGTCTCCAGAAGAAACAGGGGAACGCCGCAGGTTGCCACAAACACCAAATAAGGCACCAAAAATGCACCTGAAATGGCAAAATACACATAAAAACATGATATTTTCAGTTAAAACACACATCATTCTCACTTACCTCCTCCATTTTTGTAGCAAAGATAAGGAAATCTCCAAACATTCCCGAGGCCGACTACATTTCCAGCCACAGCGAGAAGAAACTCCACTTTACTGGCCCAGTGTCCCCGCTCCTCTGGGCTCTCGTCTTTTGCAGTAAAGATATTCTTCAGCATAGTAAAAGTGATATCAGGAGGAAATGAATGAATGTGCGTAGTGGTGCAGTTCAGTTGACCTCGTCTCCACTGTCATTTAATGAGCAACTCCTTGAAATGTCACAGAGTTCTTGGTGAAAAGGTAAATTATTTCTCAAGAATAAATTACCATTGCTGAGTGAGAGACTGTTTGGCCTGATAAAGGAGTATGCCACAAGTACATGCACTATTATTTTGTATTTTATCTTCGTATCTTCTTCTTCTAGTCAGCCTAATTCATGAAAATAAACCAAATTGATAATAAAAACAGAGGAGCGTTGTTTTCCATCTTAGATATTTCTACAGTGGTTTTCTTTTCAGTTCTGCTTTCAGTGATTATTACCCAAGCCCTAAAGTAAAGGATTTTATAAGAAAAGTAAGATTTGTAATAGGCTAAGTACACTGTAAGTAAAGGAACAACATGCCTACATAACTGTTAATTTGATGTCTTATTGTATTTCAAGTATACATCACTTTTTCTCTTGACTTGCTCCGTCTGGTGACTGTGTAAAAGGGATTGGACGGGTCATAAGTTCTGTAGATTGTCTTTGTTGGCCACTTCAGTCCATCATGTCCCTCTCCAGTTTTCAAACATAGACCTGGATGCTCGTCTTCAGTCTCTACAGCACATATGCAGCTGGGATCCATGAGTGCACTGTGTGTTTTTTCCCCATCCACCCTGTTGTATTTGTTATAATGGGAATTGTATAGAATTTGGATTTCCTGTGTTAACTTTTCGTGCATCAATATATTCCACCTTTGTGCTGCTTGTAGTGAATTTTGTTCTTCACTTTGTTCTCTGTCTGTAGCGTGCACAAGATGGTCTTCTCTGCAGTGATCAATACTGGAGCTGAAATCCAGTTTTGCACCAGTTTAGCTCCAGTTTTACTCCAGTTTTGCATCAGTTTTGCACCAGTTTAGCTCCACTTTTGCTCCAATCTTGCACCACTTTTGCTTCACTTTTGCTTCAGTTTTGCACCCGTTCAGCTCTAGTTTTACTCCAGTTTTGCACCAGTTTTGCACCAGTTTAGCTCCAGTTTTTCCCCAGTTTTATGCCAGTTTAGCTCCAGTTTAGCCCCAGTTTAGCTCGGGTTTAGGTCTGGTTTTGCTCTAGTTTTGCTCCAGTTTTCAGAATCAGAATCCTTTTATTGCCATCGTTTGAACACAGTTCACAAACTAGGAACTTACTTCAGTGATAAATTGCAACATAAAACACACTGAATAATAAATACAAATAGAAATAAGGGCATGCACGAAGTTAAAAGATATGGTTTAAAAATCTAATAAAATACTTCTTAAAGTGACCGGTGTTATAAAGTGTCCAGTTTTGTGCAAATATTATAAAGTGTTCATGAGACAAACAGCAAAGGGGAAGAAACTGTTCTTATGTCGAGAGGTTCTGGTCCCAATGGACCGTAGCCTCCTGCCAGAGGGAAGTGGCTCAAATAGTCCATGTCCAGGGTGAGAAGTGTCAGCTGCTCTACGGCCTGCTCACCCCTGAGTCCTGGAGACAGGTCCTGTAGAGATGGAAGGCTGCAGCCAATCACCTTCTCAGCAGAGGCACAATGCGCTGCAGTCTCTGTCTGTCCCTGGCCCCATTGAACCACACAGTGATGGAGGAGGTGAGGATGGACTCAATGATGGCCGTGTAAAACTGCACCATCATCTGGACCGACAGCTTGCGTTTCCTCAGCTGCCGCAGGTGGAACATCCTGTGCTGGGCTTTCTTGATGAGGGAGCTGATGGTCGGCTCCCACTTGAGATCCTGGGTGATGCAGGTGCCCAGGAAGCAGAAAGAGTCCACAGTGGTGATGGGGGAGTCCGTCAGGGTGAGGGGAGGCAGGGGGGCTGTGACTTTCCTGAAGTCCACAATCATCTCCACTGTCCTCTGGGCGTTAAGCTCCAGGTTGTTGCTGCTGCACCAGGACACCAGCCGGTCCACCTCCCTCCTGTAGGCAGACTCATCGCCGTCCGAGATGAGTCCAATGAGGGTGGTGTCATCCGCAAACTTAACCAGTTTGACGGAGTCGTGGCTGGAGGTGCAGCAGTTGGTGTACAGGGAGAAGAGCTGGGGAGAAAGTACACAGCCCTGTGGAGATCCTGTGCTGATAGTCTGAGTGTCCCAGACATTCTTCCCCAGCCGTACGTGCTGCCTCCTGTCCGTCAGGAAGTCAGTGATCCACCTGCAGGTGGAGTCAGGCACGTTGAGCTGAGCTTGTCCTGGAGCAGAGCAGGGAGGATGGTGTTGAACGCAGAGCTGAAGTCCACAAACAGGATCCTGGCGTAGGTTCCACTTTTGCACCAGTTTAGCTCCAGTTTAGACTCAGTTTAGCCTCAGTTTAGACTCAGTTTAGACTCAGTTTAGACTCAGTTTAGACTCAGTTTAGCCTCAGTTTAGACTCAGTTTAGACTCAGTTTAGACTCAGTTTAGCCTCAGTTTAGACTCAGTTTAGACTCAGTTTAGACTCAGTTTAGCCCCATTTCAGCTCCAGTTTAGCCCCAGGGGCTTGCATTTTACTCCAAAAAAGTAAAAAAAAAAGGTGACATCAGAGTTGCTCCTTCACCATTTACTATTATTCAGACAGACAAACCGATGCATCTCCCTGGAAAAAACAAGAGTTATTTAAAATATTCATAGTAAATATCATGTTAAAGCTGTGGACTTTTGAGTTTCGTTTTGTCAGTTCATTTCAGGATGTTTCTGCTGGACATGTGGAGAGTGTCGTAGCTACACTGAAGTCATCTAAGGTCTCTGAAAAACATTTAACTCAACCTGTTTGTTTGAATAGTTTCTTATCCTCTGCGATGTTTATCAATCGATCAGAAATACAGAAAAGAGGAATGTCGTCCTTTGAGATTAGCAATTTGTGACATTATCTGACCATAAATGATTTGACCTGGTCTTGTTCTTGTTGCAGTGTGACATCTTTGAGACTGAGGTCAGGTAAACTAACATTTTTATTCTGTAACATCAAGATTTAAGATGTAAATTACTGAAAACCAGCCTCTATTATGACTAGTAAGTAATTGTAATTATTTTCTTATCATTTTTATTTAGACATGCACCATCTTGAAGTGGTCCATCACCTGTTTGCCTCAGTTAATCTTGCATTTATTCAGTTATATATATATACCTAAATATATAATATATCATTTCGTTAGGATGCTTTCTGAGATTTGGACACAATATTGTGCTGAAAAGACAGTCAGTAGTTGCAAGAGGGACCAGTTTATCTCCCTAAAAACAATAATTGAAGACAGTTTTATCATAAGTATCTTTGTCCCAAAACTTTTTTATACACAGCAAATTATTGGGAGTTGGTTGGTTCACTAATAAGTATTAATTTTGTCAGATTTCAGAACAAGAAGTGAAATTTTTAGCCTAAATTCCAGTGTTCAATGCAGATTGTCTGTAATAGTGTGTTTGTGTAGATATAAAATCAGCCCTATCACTGTCATAATTGGTTCTACTAAAGTGATAATATTAAGTGTGCCAACATAGACCCTCTACTCTGTTGCGATGAGGTTTAAAAGGTTACTTCATTTTCAAAAGTACTTGAACAGCAATTAACAGTGAGCATTGGCCCTGGATGGATGGCCCTGGTCCAGTCCTGGTTGTGGCCTCAGCAATGATAAAAGATTTAAGAGCTCCAACCTTCAGGCAGGTTCCTCTCTGCGGACAGCCCCGAGAGAGCCCGGCATACAGAGACTTTATTCTGTTTAATTCATATCATTTCAAAGTATTGCTCAACTAGAAGTAAAAGTACTCAACAAAGGACGTGAATGAATGTAGGTAAACACGTATTCTTACTACCACTACTGCAGCAAATGCCAAAAATACTACAATACTGTTGTAACTGATACAAATTAGATACTATGGCAGCTTCTCTTGCTTCCACTAATGCAACTACTACTCCTACTCCAATACTACAACTATTACTACTACTACAACCACGACTATGGGACCGAAGCGCAGTGAAATAAATACATTAAAAAACAAAAATGTCTAGATACTTAAAACATTTATTTATTTATTTATTTATTCAATGTTTAACCAGGTGGGTCAATTGAGAACAACTTCTCATTTACAATGACGACCTGGATAGGCAGCTTCAGTGAAACACATGAAACACAAACACAATTCACAAATCAAAGAATAAAACTTTAAGAGGGGAGGATAGAATAGTGGTTAAAAACATGTGCAGTGATCTTTTAAAATTACACAGATTGAGCTTTTAAAAACAGAGAGAGAAACAAAAGAACCAAGTTTTAAATCCTGCTGTAGATGGTTCCAGTCACTTGCTGCAGAGAACTGAAATGAGTTTTGGCCTAAGGCTGTGCGAGCTTTGGTACTGACAGCTGTATGTATCTGTTGGAGCGGAGTGCACGGCTGGAGCTGTGGATATTTAGCAGTGAACTGAGATATGAGGGGGTCATACCCAGTAAAGCTTTGTAAATGAAAATGAACCAGTGAGTTTGTCTGCGGGTGTGAAGAGATGGCCACTTGAGCAGAGAGTAAAGCCTAAAGTGGTGAATGTTGAACGCTGCACCAGTAACAAAACGAATGGCTGAATGATAAAGAACATCCAGCTTGTGGAGCAAAGTTTTTGATGCAGATCTATAAAGTATGTCACCATAGTCTAAAATAGGAAGGACTGTAGCTTTAACTAGCAGCTCTTTAGCAGAGTGTGTGAAGGATGCTTTGTTACGGTATAAGAAGCCTATTCGTGATTTCACTTTAGTAAGCAGACTATTAATGTGCATTTCAAAATTTAGGGACGAGTCTAGCCATACACCAAGGTACTTATAATGCTTGACAAATTCTATTTCTGCACCGTCCAGGGTCACAATATTTAGACAGATATTCTGAGGGAGTTTTCTGCCAAAGATCATGCCTTTTGTTTTTTGCACATTTAGAGTTAAGTGAAGTTCAGAAAAAGCATGCTGCAGGAGAGTGAAGCTATTTTGAAGCAGAGATACTGGAAAAGCAGAAAGTCTGGTCTTCCTCCTCCTCGCCTGGCCGATTTTTCTTGTTTTGTCTGATTTTTCCTGTTGTTTTGTTTTTGTGTGTATATCACGGTGGCTGAGTGGCTCATGCCTCACAGCAAGAGGGTTTGGTTGGATCCCCGGGTCGCCCAGGCCTTTCTGTGTGGAGTTTTTCATGTTTCTCCCCGTATCTGGATGGGTTTCCTCCGGGTACTCCGGTTTCCCCCATCAACCAAAACATGAACGCCCTTCGAGACAACTGTTGTTGTGATTTTGGGCGTTACAAAAATAATTGAATTGAATAGATACACTAGTGTTAAGACAAGGGCTGTGCGTATAAAGGATTGTGTCGTCCGTGTACAAGTGTAAGTGAGATTCCCCCACAGCATGAATGATATTATTTATATAAATATTGAATAGAGTGGGTCCGAGAATGGAACCTTGCGGAAGACCTTTAACGAGAGGTAAAGGTTCTGATAAGAGCCCCTCCATTCTCACAGATTGTACACGCCCAGAGCAGTAGCCTTTAAACCAGGCTATAGCACTGTCTGAAAAACCAGTCTCTTTTAGTCTGTCCAGTAAGATGCCTTGGTCCACAGAATCAAAAGCCTTGGCTAGGTCCACAAAAATAGCCACACAATACTCCTTGCTGTCAATAGCAGAAACAATGTCATTTAGGACTTTCACTGCTGCAGTCAGACAACTGTGCCTCGCCCTAAAACCTGATTGCATCGGATTCAAAATATTTGTGACTCCAAGTGTTCTATAAGCTGTTCATTAACTAGCTTTTTGAATACTTTTGAAAGACAGGGCGAAATAGAGATGGGTCTTTGAAGTCATTCTTTGAAGCCTCTCTTGTCGCTCATTGTGATGCAGTGAATCGTGTTATTATTATGCACACGGGGTTCTTTCAAGGATGTTAGCGTTAGCCTAGCCCTCGCTCTCTACACTGTGTTTAATTCATATTGCGGCTCACCCAGGGCACATTAGTGATGCTGCAGCAGTGGAACCTGACTCACAGCTGGGGCAGTTCTGTGGGGACCTGTGACTGCGGTTCAGCTCTGTTCAAATCAGATCACACAGTCGATGGAAATGTCATAGGCAGGTCCACGGGGAAATAATATATTTTTATTGAAGCATTATATCATCTTGTCCAGTTCAATATTTTGTTGACTAGAGCTGCAACTAACGATTACATTAATAGTTGACTCAAACTATTATGTCTATTGTACACTGAGACTTAAAATATACTTTTAACAACATAAAGGTTGAAATAAGGAAATAAAGTTTTGATTTAATAATGCTACTCTCTAAAATGTCTCTATGGTTCAGATAACTCTTAAAATATGACTATGATAACTTTTTATAGTCCACTAGACTAGACTACAGTCGTAAGAACAGGCACTGCACCGTAAATATACAACCAACTAGTAACAACCCACTTTTCATCATTCCACCCTTTACTCGAGTAGTTTAATATTTCTTCCCACTTGTGGCTGTACTTAATGGAGACCAAAAATATTTATACATCTGTCTGTAACATCTGTCAAGGACAAAATGAGACCAGAACAAGTGAATGATGCAATAATAATAAATTTATTAATAATAAAAATGAAATAATAAAATAAAAATAATAAAATAAAATAATAAAAATTGCAAGAAGAAATAATAATAAAATAAAATAATAAAAATTGCAAGAAGAAATAATAATAAAATAAAATAATAAAAATTGCAAGAAGACTTAGTCTTCTTGCAAATGCACACAACAAAACAATGTGTCCACGACTCTCCGTAGGACTCTACGAACCCTCCGCAAAAAAGAGCGCTTCGGGGGTTTGGCCACTGGAGTGTCGTCCATGTCCTCTACTTGGAGGGTCAGATCTGTGTTTTCAGACCAATGGATGACTTCAGAGATGTCTGAATAATAAATCGGCTCATGCTCATCCCCGCTGCTGCCAGGTGCTGTGAGTGAGGGAGCACGAGACGTTTGTCCACAAAGGGACCCGACGCCAGAGTCTTGGTCAGTAGATGGATCTGGAGCATCTGTTTGGATGTTAAAAGTTGCGTCGGAGACACACTCTTGATCCTCCGGGGGACTTGGCAATGGATTCGCCACCGGACAGACCAACTTCAACTCCTTTGAGATCATCAAATCCGTTTGGAAGTTAACTGTTGCGTCGGAGACACACTCTTGATCCTCCGGGGGACTTGGCAATGAGTTCGCCACCGGACTCACACTTGTGTTTTCAGACCAATGGATGACTTCAGAGATGTCTGAATAATAAATCGGCTCACGCTCATCCCCGCTGCTGCCAGGTGCTGTGAGTGAGGGAGCACGAGATATTTGTCCAGGAAGGGACCCGACACCAGAGTCTTGGTCAGTAGATGGATCTGGAGCATCTGTTTGGATGTTAAAAGTTACGTTGGAGACACACTCTTGATCCTCCGGGGGACTTGGCAATGAGTTCGCCACCGGACTCACACTTGTGTTTTCAGACCAATGGATGACTTCAGAGATGTCTGAATAATAAATCGGCTCACGCTCATCCCCGCTGCTGCCAGGTGCTGTGAGTGAGGGAGCACGAGATGTTTGTCCACAAAGGGACCCGACACCAGAGTCTTGGTCAGTAGATGGATCTGGAGCATCTGTTTGGATGCTAAAAGTTGCGTCGGAGACACACTCTTGATCCTCCGGGGGACTTGGCAATGGATTCGCCACCGGACAGACCAACTTCAACTCCTCTGAGATCATCAAATCCGTTTGGAAGTTAACTGTTGCGTCGGAGACACACTCTTGATCCTCCGGGGGACTTGGCAATGAGTTCGCCGCCGGACAGACCATCATCAACTCCTCTGAGATCATCAAACTGAAAAACACACACACACAAGTCAGTATCCACACACTATTTGAGTTTTAACATAAATGTCTGAGGTCTTTGCACACTTACTATCCCTGGAGCTGAGGGTCTTTCAGATGAGACATTGTGATGTAGGAGTGCTGGAGCGCCTGACTGGGAGTGAGTCTCTGCTCTCCAGTCACACTCAGCAACCCCTTCAGGAGGTCAATAAAGGCCTTCCTGTCCTCCACTTTGGCGGAGGAGTTTTCTGGATGACTCTGTACATTACAAAACAAACACTGGTTAGACTCAGTGAAACACAGATCTGCTTTATGAGGTGAGGGTTGATCGATGATGGAGACTTACACTGACGAGGCCATCCAAGCAGCTGGGGACATCATAGAATGTGTCCTCCTCTTCAGTGGTGGTGTCATTTGTGGCACAATATTCTTCTGGAGTCTATAAAATGACAAGCGTGTGAGTGAAATTGCTTTGGAAATCTCAAATCAAAATACAATAGTTCAATGTTCACTACAAACAAACAAGTACCAGAAGTCTCCATGTGTGCTGGTCTTCAGTAAAGAAGCTTGTGCTGTACTGTCCCGCCTGCAGCTGGTGGTCTGGGGGTAGTCCCAGTAAAGCCACCATGCGTTTTACAGCTTGGTACTCGCAGGTGACAGGGAACAAGTTGTCACCCAGATACAGGAAGGCCAGAACGCAGCCAAGTCCCCACACATCAATGGCCTCTGTGAACGGGAGACCAAGTGTGACCTCGGGAGCCCTGGAAAACAACACAATTAGACCAAGTTCAAACTAGTCCTGGTTTAGTCCGAGTTGGTCCTGGTTTAGTCCTGGTTAGTCATGGTCTCTGGTCACAATTTAAAGGAAACGTGCGAAAAAGCTGAGTTAAAAATGTTGCGTAAATGAAAATCTGCTGCTTGTGGTGAGATGTCATTATAAAAAGAGTGTTTTTTGGAAGTAAGTTGACTTGTATCTATACTATCTGTTGTTTTAGATCAATACTGCAGTTCACAATGACTTATGATCTGTATAATATTACTAAAAACAAGATCCTTTACACGTCCTAGCCCACTATATTCCTCCTGATATCCTCGTACCTGTATCCAGTCGGCTGGAGTTGGGATCCAAGTTCCGCTTGGGAGGTTTTTCTGGCCTCTCCAAAGTCAATTAACTTGACTCTTAAAGGCTCGTCCTCCAGGTTAGTGAACATGACATTATCAGGTTTAATGTCAGTATGCATGATACCGAGGCCTTTAAGTGCGTCTAAAGCCACCAACAACTGCAGAGACAAAAGACGAAGAAAGTTAGTGTCATTTGAATTGATAAAAAGTAAAAAATGTGGTTGAACTTAAAATTGTAAATAACTGGGATGCAAGAAATCGAATAAAAAGTGAGTTTCATATGAACTAGATCACTATAATTTGTAATGAATCCTTCAGTACCTGGTGGGCAATAGGCCGGATCTCGTTGAGTGCGAGCGGTTCACAGTCCCTGTTTATCATAAAAGAATACAGGTCTATTTCGAGCATTTCAAAGGCCACACAATGCAGACCCATGAAGTCGAACTGCTCCACAAAGTGCACGATGTTAGTGCGGACGGGGTCGAGGACACTGAGCTCCTCCATCATGGATATCTAAAGAGACACAACTCTGAGTTAAAACTGTGAAGTCAAATAGCATAATATTAAATACATAAAGTCACCGCCTGGATTAGACTCAGCAAATAGTTATTTTGATTGTTTAGTTCTACAGTAATATGTTTCATCTGGATTGTGTGAAAAATTGTCTATTTGTCATTTTTGGGATACTCTGAAAATATTAGTCATGTTTTGTCCTTTTAATTCAATTAGTTTTTGGCTCCTCTACCACTTCTGCCAATACTAAATTAAATCTTTACAAAAAAATGTGAGTCAGGACAGAAACGTGTGACTCTTTTTGACCATCTTAAAATGAGACCAGTACATACCTCGCCCTCCATGCTTCCAAGCTGTTCATCTTTCAAGATCTTAACAGCCACAGTCTGATTACGGTCCGTGGCCCGGCACTTGGCTATGCGGCCGAAGCACCCCTCACCGATCCAGTCCTGGATGGCGTAAGCGTCGGTCAGTCCCAGCAAGGTTTGACCGATGGTGACCTCTAAACTGGGCTTAGGTGCTGTGGATGAGACAAGACTTCATCAGGGTTAAATCATATGCACTGAACATCTACCACTGTTATCTTATTAAAATCACATTTAGTACTCTCGCTACTACTACTACTATTACTACTACTGCTGCTACTACAGCTACTACTACTACTACTACTATTGCTACAACTACTACAGAAGAAAGTAAGAGTTACTTTCCACTCTGGATCTCAGTTAACATCGATTTTCATATCAAATTTACTTCCATATTGTGTTAAATGCACTTTTAGGGAAGTGGGTGGTTGTTTCTTACATTAAAACCTACATATTTCCACAAAAAGTTGAGTAGACGTGACAAGACACTGGTGTTTTATATCTTTCTTCAGTGAACTCAGTGTGATTTTTATGTACTTACCTGCTGCACCAGAGGTCTCATAGTTGTCCCAAGATGACATAGTTGCTACTACAATCAAACCTGGGTCAAAACAGATTTTCACCAAAAAATTGCTCTGAGCTCTCAAAACACGTGTGTCTCCGTTGAAGGCGTCAGTACAAATGACATATAAGTCATGTGCACTGACACATACTACCTACTACTGACCGCGGGAACAAACTAGTATTCTAGAATACGGCCCTCAAAACGCCACGGCGACGGCCAGTGGCATCACAGCACCATGACGATGTAATGATCCATGTAAATGTATAGGACATTTAAACAATAACATGTTTTCAACAGCTGATATGTGTAGAGTAGAGATCTAATATAGAGTTACCCTGATATATTTTATGGTTAAATAGACATTTTTAAGTCGATTCAAATCCTAATGGCGAGGGCTGAGCGATTATTAGGTTTTTTTTTCCTTCATATTAAATAGATATCTTTATAAATATAAAAACATTGAATGTTTTATATATATATATATATATATATATATATATATATATATATATATATATATATATATATATATATATATATATATATATAAACATACATATATATACACACACACACACACACTTATATATATACATACACACACACACACACACACACACCCACACACATAAATCAGTCTCAATGTTCAAATGAATTTTTTTTGTCTTTTTAAAACAAACTAAAATGGCTCTTGGTAATAATTTCATGAACGTACTTGTAGCACTTAAGGTGTTTCTGTACCTTTTTGTAGTACAGTATTTGGATATGGCAACTTCCTTTCACTCTGGCATTAAGACCAGAGTGAAAAGAAGGATAGACCAGATCAGACAGACTCTAGATATGAAGGAGCCCAAAAGAATAACAGAGGACACATACAACACTTTGAGTTAAAGTGAAAAATCATTTTCATTAGTAGTAGAATTATGAGTGGATTCAAATATTATTTTACAAAGAATAAAAGTTTGTTTTACAAACAAATAAAATACACCTGGGACAAATAAAATATACCCAGGTATGGTATAGTCCTTTAAGTCTGTTTCAATGTCTGTTACTTTCTGTTCAATGTTCTTTCAGTGTTCACTGTGTTTGTAACCAGTCAATTTACAAACTACCAGTTTGTTCGACTCTTTGAGCTGGGGCTTGACATCCAGTCCTGGAAAATGATCCTTTCTCCTCTGCATGTTGCAGTTCTGTCTGCAGTCCTCAATTCTGATCCAACAAAGAAACCTGACCTAAAGACAAGACTAGAATGAAGTCACTTAAAATAATGCAGTATATCGCTATACGACTCTTTTGCTATTGTTTACATCAAAATAATATACATGATGTACAACAAATTTCAAAATATTCACTCTTATAAAATTACCATAAGAATAAACCAAAATAAATGGCTTAAATGTGGTAATTATTAGATATATAATTTTTTAGAGTGCATAGTCAATACGTATTTAAAATAACACAAAATAGTTTTAAAGTGCATTACAAATACACTATGGCTTTTAGGTCTAATAATATGCACCAAAATAATAACAAAGTGACAAGAAATTGCACTCGACTTTCAGGGGTCATTTGTACAGCGCTCTGAACCACGTTAGCACAACAGGCTAACGGGAAGACGTGCTACAACCAAAACGAGCACAATTATGACACTTTTTAACAATCAAATACAAGTATTGTGCACAGCCCCTTTAGGTTACATGAAGGATTTAGTTCAACACCCAACAGCTAATCGTTTTGATCTCTAAAAAGGGTATTTTTTATTGTAAAAAGACTATCGGAGGTTAGCATAAGGCTAGTGAAGGTTAGCATAAGGCTAGCGGAGGTTGGCATAAGGCTAGAGGAGGTTAGCTTAAGGCTAGCGGAGGTTGGCATAAGGCTAGAGGAGGTTAGCATAAGGCTAGCGGAGGTTGGCATAAGGCTAGCGGAGGTTAGCGTAAGGCTAGCGGAGGTTGGCATAAGGCTAGCGGAGGTTGGCATAAGGCTAGCGGAGGTTAGCATAAGGCTAGCGGAGGTTGGCATAAGGCTAGCGGAGGTTAGCATAAGAGCACAGCAACTTTATTTGAACAAACGTTTGTCACCAACATGAATGATGATGATACTTTAGTTAGTTTTTATATTGATTTGTGCTGCAAAGGGGCGCGCGCCTCTAGAGCTCAACCTTGACCTGATTGGATAATGTCAGTCAGACTAAACTGCTATTGGTTGCTCAGTGTGTTTATTTATTACATCTTTAAAACTTTTTTAAAATTTTTATTTATTTTTATCATATTTAAATGAACATATTTATTAACTTATATTTACATGTTATTTATCAATAATTATTCCCATTGTTATTTTAACCAAGTGTATCAATCTGTATTTGTTTTAAATGGCGTTTTTAACACTGGGTCACATACAGTAAACAATACAGACTTTTAATCAGTGTCAGTTTTCTTCTTCCAAAGTTTGAACTCTGCTCCAAACAGAGGATTAGCTGTAGACCTTTTGATTCAAAATCCCCAACCATATCACTGACGGTTAGACATGAACGATTCACCATCTCTAAGTTTATAGATTGATATCTCAGTCCTACTAATAACTCCTGTGGCTCCTCCTTATCAGAGCAGCTTTCTATAGACAGTACCTTTCTCGGGATATAAGTACTGGAAGTCTCCTTTGTAATGGAGCAGCGCACGTGCCTGCTGTCTGTATCCTCCTCCTCTGATATTAGATAAAACTTATTTCAGCTTTCTACCTGGTCGTCTGTGTAATCCTTCAGTCGTCCAGGTCTGATCCAGAGCAAAAGATGAAATTAAATCTGTCAACAACAACAACAAACAACAAACTTTATTTATAAAGCGCTTTTCATACAAGAAAAATGTAACACAAAGTGATTAACAGTGCATTAAAATCATAAAATGAATTAATAATAAAATAAATCAAAGCTTAAACAAGTAAATAAGACATAAGTAAAACATGGATATCAACATACACTAGCCAGCCTGAATAAATAGAGAAGTAAGCTAAAGTGATAAATACTAATCAAAAGCGATCCTAAAAAGATGGGTCTTGAGCCTGCTTTTAAAAACCTGAATGTTCTCTGTGGCCCTGAGGTCCTCCGGCAGACTGTTCCATAGACGGGGGCCATAAAACTGGAAAGAGGCCTCTCCATGTGTGTCCTGACTTTGGGGATGACTAGGAGCCTGCTGCCGGAGGAGCGCAGGGGCCGCGAGGGTTCATAGGATAAAAGCAGTTCTGTAAGATAAGAAGGCCCAAGACCATTAAGACATTTAAAAACCAGTAAAAGAACTTTAAAATCGATCCTGAAACACACAGGGAGCCAATGCAGGGATTCTAAAACCGGCGTAATGTGGCCCCGCCCCCTGGTCTTAGTCAGGACACGTGCTGCTGAATTTTGTAATAATTGTAGACCTGAAATCGCCTTTTTGGGAAGAGCAGAGAGCAGGGCATTACAGTAGTCAATACGACTGGTGATAAAAGCATCAGCGTCTCTGTGTTGGCCCGAGAGAGAATGGGACGGACTCTGGATATGTTTTTCAAATGGTAAAAAACTATTTTTGTGATGTTTTTATTGAGGAAATTATTAAAATACCTAATTCATTTAATCAAAATTGATAAGGTTCATATTTTGTAAATTTTACATACTCCAAATTACTAGTTTTAAACTCATAATTAGTAGTTTTAAAAGTCCTATTTACGAGTTGTAAACTCATAATTACAAGTTTAAAACTAATAATTACGAGTTTAAAACGTGTAATTTCGACTTTCTGTGGGACTTCTTTTTTTCATGGCGGAAACGGGCTTCCGTACTATTGGGACTAGATAAAACTGAATGAGTTTTTCTGCTGATTATTTAACTGAAATTTAATGACTGAAATTTAAATGAATTAATTAAATATATTAATTATTAATTAATAAAACATACGTATTTATAATAACTCATATTTGTTTGCATGTTATATGTCAGTCATATGTGTGTAGTACATATGTATCGTGTACTAAAATCACAACGGACATTTTATTTTATATATTTAATATATACATAGATATAGTTTATAACTTAGCTATAATAATTATTTTTTAACTTAGCTTAAATTATTATTTTTTAACTTAGCTTAAATTCAAGTTTGTCAATCACTGCAGTGAATAAAAACAATCAAAAGAAAAGAGGAAAATAGCGCCATCTAGTGTAATAATTGATACACTGCCCTTGGTGGTTTCTCCAGTTCAAATTTAAAATGTAGCTATTTCAAACACTAAGTTTAACCATTTTATTCTTACACTTTTAATTAATCAATTTCTTATTTACATTGAATCAAATCCCAAGAAACTTCCACCATCCCCCACTATAGGACTTGTGTGTTTTGTTTACATGAAGGTGAAATAATTTTTAACACACAACTTGAACAGTTAAAGTTATAATAGTCCTATGAACTTATATTAGAGCAAAATAGAGTAAGTATTAAATTATAATCAATGTATTAACCACAGTAAACAACAATCACCAGACAGCCTGTGGCCTCAGAGGACCAGTTTATTGTTCACAAAAAAATATTTCATCAAGTGTAATATTGTTTCTATAGTAACACCAGGACATTAAATGTTTATCACAAAGGTACTTTTTAATTTAGAGTTCAAACACTCAAAGGATGATAAATCTTCATTCTTCAAACTAGAAGAGAATAATCATCAGAAAACGTCCTTACATTTGTCAAGATATTAGATAAATATTTTTGCTACAACAAACAACATTCTGCTTTCAGATTTTAGTCGTCACATGTAAAGACTCTTACCTCAAACACAGGGGAAAATGTACTCAGTCTCATCTTTGTCACCTGAAATTTGAGTAAAACAGTATTTTAGCTTCACTGCAAACTCTATCGGCTACATCATTTTAAGCCAATTTACATCAATAAATAAATCCATTTGACGTACTTGTCTGGTAGTAGTCATAGAGTCTAACCACAGCGGGCTTCAAGTTGTGCACTGGGAGTTCTTGTATCAGCAGTAACTCGTGATTGATGGGTATGTTCTTCAAAAGCTTTTGAAGGAAAAACAGACAAATTATTACATTGAAACTTTTTATTATTATTAGGTCAGTCAGACGCTTTTACTCACCTCAGTCAGATAGACCATAATGTGATCTTTGTCCTGCTCAACTCGCTCTACCAATAGTGACTTTTTCAGCTAAAAACACAACAACAGATGTTAAAAAGGAGAGAGACTTTTTAATGGAAAAATGTGACTATATGACAGGCTAAGATTTAAATCAAGAAACAAAACCAGGATGAAGCTGTAAGAGGAATATAAACAGGTCTAGACTAAGTGAGTGTGCACACTTTTGGTCCTGGTTTGGTCCTGGTTTGGTCCTGGTTTGGTCCTGGTTTGGTCCTGGTTTGGTCCTGGTTTGGTCCTGTTTTGATCCTGGTTTGGTCCTGGTTTGGTCCTGGTTTGGTCCTGGTTTGGTCCTGGTTTGGTCCTGGTTTGGTCCTGGTTTGGTCCTGTTCTGGTCCTGTTCTGGTCCTGTTCTGGTCCTGTTCTGGTCCTGTTCTGGTCCTGTTTTGGTCCTGTTTTGGTCCTGGTTTGGTCCTGTTTTGGTCCTGTTTTGGTCCTGGTTTGGTCCTGTTCTGGTCCTGTTCTGGTCCTGTTCTGGTCCTGTTCTGGTCCTGTTCTGGTCCTGTTCTGGTCCTGTTTTGGTCCTGGTTTGGTCCTGTTTTGGTCCTGTTTTGGTCCTGGTTTGGTCCTGTTTTGGTCCTGGTTTGGTCCTGTTTTGGTCCTGGTTTGGGCCTGGTTTGGGCCTGGTTTGGTCCTGGTTTGAGCCCAGTCCTGATGAGGACTTGGTTTGATCCTGTTCTTGTCCTGATTCAGAGCCTCATTTATGATGTAGCGCTTGTGCTAAAACAAGTCTAAAATAGGACTAAAACTACCGTAAACCACAACCAAGGGTAAAATGATCAACTACAAAAGCTTTCTCTTTTCTACAAAATCTTAATCCATGTCCATTAAACTGTGACTAAACCAAGACCTAAATCTGGATTAAAGCAGAACTACACAAGGACAAGAACAGGGCCAAACCAGGACCAAACCAGGACCAAACCAGGACCAAACCAGGACCAGACCAGGACCAAACCAGGACCAGACCAGGACCAGACCAGGACCAAACCAGGACCAAACCAGGACCAAACCAGGACCAAACTAGGACTAAACATGGACTAAACATGGACTAAACCAGGACTAAAACGGGACTAAACCAGGACTAAAACGGGACTAAACCAGGACTAAACCAGGACTAAACCAGGACTAAACCGGGACTAAACCAGGACTAAACCAGAGCTAAACTAGGCAAGGCAAGTTTATTTGTACAGCACAATTCATACACAAGGTAATTCAAAGTGCTTTACAGAATAAGAAAGACATTAAAATCACACAAATGAAAACATAAATAACCCACTCGTTTGCCCCTTTAAAAACTCTCTCTCTCACTCTTTAAACACTGTCTTGCTCAGTTTAAGAACTTTCCCATTACTTTACAAAAAACTTTCTTGTCACTTCTCAAATACTTTCCTGTCACTTTACTATGTCTAATAAAAGTCCATCAGTCCATGTTTCTTTTGTCATCATAAATTTACCATTAAAGGAGAAGAGGCAGAATAAAAACCTTTCAGTCGTCTGCACAGATAAACAGAACCGTTTTGAGCCTGGATTTAAATATTGTCAAAGTAGAGGCCTGTCTCACATCTTCAGAAAGACTGTTCCTGGTTTTAGCTGCATAAAACTGAAACACTGATTCTCCATGTTTAGTCCTGACTCTGGTCCAGCAGGAGGCCGGTCCCTGAAGTCCTCAGAGTGTGAGATGGTTCATGTGGCTCTAACATGTCAGAGATGAACTTTGGACCTAGGCCATGGAGAGACTTATACACAAGCAGAGCTGCTTTAAAGTCTATTCTAGGACCAAACCAGGACTAAACCAGGACTAAACCAGGACTAAACCAGTGCTAAACATGGACTAAACCAGGACTAAACCAGTGCTAAACATGGACTAAACTAAATCTAAACCAGGTTTAAACCAGGACTAAAAATGTCAAATCAGCCTTTCAGTTTTGTGCAGTTAAAACCTGTAACATTCTTCCTGAAGATGTGACTCAGGCCTCGACTTTGACACTGTTTAAATCCAGACTCAAACTGTTCTGTTTATCTGTGCATGTGACTGAAAGGGTTTTATTCTGCACTTTTCTCCTTTAATGTTCATTTTATGATGATTATTTGTGATTATTTATGTTTTGATTTGTTGTATTGTGATTTTAATGTCTTTCTTATTCTGTAAAACACTTTGAATTACCTTGTGTATGAATTGTGCTCTACAGATACGCTTGGCTTGTCTATGATAAATCTTTTTGAAACGCACAGTTCATAGTTTGCTTTAAAGTTACTATTTTAGCTCATCATACGGTCGTCATTCATTTTGCTTGTTCTGGTCGCTTGGATACGAGTCATTCACACTGAACCTAATGAGCAGTTTACCATTACCAGGGCTCCACATCTAAACTCCTCTCTCATTCTTGTCTGTTTAAACATTAATGTGTTGCTACTGTTTTCAGCATTATATTTATATTTTTATTTAGTTCTAGATACCTTCAGCCAAAGGGCAGAGCTTCCTCCAGCAGGTGACACCTCCTTCCTGGGTGTACTGTCCCATTGCAGTCTCCAGAAGAAACAGGGGAACGCCGCAGGTTGCCACAAACACCAAATAAGGCACCAAAAATGCACCTGAAATGGCAAAATACACATAAAAACATGATATTTTCAGTTAAAACACACATCATTCTCACTTACCTCCTCCATTTTTGTAGCAAAGATAAGGAAATCTCCAAACATTCCCGAGGCCGACTACATTTCCAGCCACAGCGAGAAGAAACTCCACTTTACTGGCCCAGTGTCCCCGCTCCTCTGGGCTCTCGTCTTTTGCAGTAAAGATATTCTTCAGCATAGTAAAAGTGATATCAGGAGGAAATGAATGAATGTGCGTAGTGGTGCAGTTCAGTGGACCTCGTCTCCACTGTCATTTAATGAGCAACTCCTTGAAATGTCACAGAGTTCTTGGTGAAAAGGTAAATTATTTCTCAAGAATAAATTACCATTGCTGAGTGAGAGACTGTTTGGCCTGATAAAGGAGTATGCCACAAGTACATGCACTATTATTTTTTTATTTTATCTTCGTATCTTCTTCTTCTAGTCAGCCTAATTCATGAAAATAAACCAAATTGATAATAAAAACAGAGGAGCGTTGTTTTCCATCTTAGATATTTCTACAGTGGTTTTCTTTTCAGTTCTGCTTTCAGTGATTATTACCCAAGCCCTAAAGTAAAGGATTTTATAAGAAAAGTAAGATTTGTAATAGGCTAAGTACACTGTAAGTAAAGGAACAACATGCCTATATAACTGTTAATTTGATGTCTTATTGTATTTCAAGTATACATCACTTTTTCTCTTGACTTGCTCCGTCTGGTGACTGTGTAAAAGGGATTGGACGGGTCATAAGTTCTGTAGATTGTCTTTGTTGGCCACTTCAGTCCATCATGTCCCTCTCCAGTTTTCAAACATAGACCTGGATGCTCGTCTTCAGTCTCTACAGCACATATGCAGCTGGGATCCATGAGTGCACTGTGTGTTTTTTCCCCATCCACCCTGTTGTATTTGTTATAATGGGAATTGTATAGAATTTGGATTTCCTGTGTTAACTTTTCGTGCATCAATATATTCCACCTCTGTGCTGCTTGTAGTGAATTTTGTTCTTCACTTTGTTCTCTGTCTGTAGCGTGCACAAGATGGTCTTCTCTGCAGTGATCAATACTGGAGCTGAAATCCAGTTTAGCTCCAGTTTAGCTCCAGTTTTACGCCAGTTTTGCATCAGTTTTGCATCAGTTTTGCATCAGTTTTGCTCCAGTTTAGCTTCACTTTTGTTTCAGTTTTGCACCAGTTTAGCTCCAGTTTTACTCCAGTTTTGCACCAGTTTAGCTCCACTTTAGCTCCAGTTTAGACTCAGTTTAGCCTCAGTTTAGACTCAGTTTAGACTCAGTTTAGACTCAGTTTAGCCTCAGTTTAGACTCAGTTTAGACTCAGTTTAGACTCAGTTTAGCCCCATTTCAGCTCCAGTTTAGCCCCAGGGGCTTGCATTTTACTCCAAAAAAGTAAAAAAAAAAGGTGACATCAGAGTTGCTCCTTCACCATTTACTATTATTCAGACAGACAAACCGATGCATCTCCCTGGAAAAACAAGAGTTATTTAAAATATTCATAGTAAATATCATGTTAAAGCTGTGGACGTTTGAGTTTCGTTTTGTCAGTTCATTTCAGGATGTTTCTGCTGGACATGTGGAGAGTGTCGTAGCTACACTGAAGTCATCTAAGGTCTCTGAAAAACATTTAACTCAACCTGTTTGTTTGAATAGTTTCTTATCCTCTGCGATGTTTATCAATCGATCAGAAATACAGAAAAGAGGAATGTCGTCCTTTGAGATTAGCAATTTGTGACATTATCTGACCATAAATGATTTGACCTGGTCTTGTTCTTGTTGCAGTGTGACATCTTTGAGACTGAGGTCAGGTAAACTAACATTTTTATTCTGTAACATCAAGATTTAAGATGTAAATTACTGAAAACCAGCCTCTATTATGACTAGTAAGTAATTGTAATTATTTTCTTATCATTTTTATTTAGACATGCACCATCTTGAAGTGGTCCATCACCTGTTTGCCTCAGTTAATCTTGCATTTATTCAGTTATATATATACCTAAATATATCATTTCGTTAGGATACTTTCTGAGATTTGGACACAATATTGTGCTGAAAAGACAGTCAGTAGTTGCAAGAGGGACCAGTTTATCTCCCTAAAAACAATAATTGAAGACAGTTTTATCATAAGTATCTTTGTCCCAAAACTTTTTTATACACAGCAAATTATTGGGAGTTGGTTGGTTCACTAATAAGTATTAATTTTGTCAGATTTCAGAACAAGAAGTGAAATTTTTAGCCTAAAATCCAGTGTTCAATGCAGATTGTCTGTAATAGTGTGTTTGTGTAGATATAAAATCAGCCCTATCACTGTCATAATTGGTTCTACTAAAGTGATAATATTAAGTGTGCCAACATAGACCCTCTACTCTGTTGTGATGAGGTTTAAAAGGTTACTTCATTTTCAAAAGTACTTCAACAGCAATTAACAGTGAGCATTGGCCCTGGATGGATGGCCCTGGTCCAGTCCTGGTTGTGGCCTCAGCAATGATAAAAGATTTAAGAGCTCCAACCTTCAGGCAGGTTCCTCTCTGCGGACAGCCCCGAGAGAGCCCGGCATACAGACACTTTATTCTGTTTAATTCATATCATTTCAAAGTATTGCTCAACTAGAAGTAAAAGTACTCAACAAAGGACGTGAATGAATGTAGGTAAACAAGTATTCTTACTACCACTACTGCAGCAAATGCCAAAAATACTACAATACTGTTGTAACTGATACAAATTAGATACTATGGCAGCTTCTCTTGCTTCCACTAATGCAACTACTACTCCTACTCCAATACTACAACTATTACTACTACTACAACCACGACTATGGGACCGAAGCGCAGTGAAATAAATACATTAAAAAACAAAAATGTCTAGATACTTGAAACATTTATTTATTTATTTATTCAATGTTTAACCAGGTGGGTCAATTGAGAACAACTTCTCATTTACAATGACGACCTGGATAGGCAGCTTCAGTGAAACACATAAAACACAAACACAATTCACAAATCAAAGAATAAAACTTTAAGAGGGGAGGATAGAATAGTGGTTAAAAACATGTGCAGTGATCTTTTAAAATTAAACAGATTGAGCTTTTTAACAACAGAGAGAGAAACAAAAGAACCAAGTTTTAAATCCTGCTGTAGATGGTTCCAGTCACTTGCTGCAGAGAACTGAAATGAGTTTTGGCCTAAGGCTGTGCGAGCTTTGGTACTGACAGCTGTATGTATCTGTTGGAGCGGAGTGCACGGCTGGAGCTGTGGATATTTAGCAGTGAACTGAGATATGAGGGGGTCATACCCAGTAAAGCTTTGTAAATGAAAATGAACCAGTGAGTTTGTCTGCGGGTGTGAAGAGATGGCCACTTGAGCAGAGAGTAAAGCCTAAAGTGGTGAATGTTGAACGCTGCACCAGTAACAAAACGAATGGCTGAATGATAAAGAACATCCAGCTTGTGGAGCAAAGTTTTTGATGCAAATCTATAAAGTATGTCACCATAGTCTAAAATAGGAAGGACTGTAGCTTTAACTAGCAGCTCTTTAGCAGAGTGTGTGAAGGATGCTTTGTTACGGTATAAGAAGCCTATTCGTGATTTCACTTTAGTAAGCAGACTATTAATGTGCATTTCAAAATTTAGGGACGAGTCTAGCCATACACCAAGGTACTTATAATGCTTGACAAATTCTATTTCTGCACCGTCCAGGGTCACAATATTTAGACAGATATTCTGAGGGAGTTTTCTGCCAAAGATCATGCCTTTTGTTTTTTGCACATTTAGAGTTAAGTGAAGTTCAGAAAAAGCATGCTGCAGGAGAGTGAAGCTATTTTGAAGCAGAGATACTGGAAAAGCAGAAAGTCTGGTCTTCCTCCTCCTCGCCTGGCCGATTTTTCTTGTTTTGTCTGATTTTTCCTGTTGTTTTGTTTTTGTGTGTATATCACGGTGGCTGAGTGGCTCATGCCTCACAGCAAGAGGGTTTGGTTGGATCCCCAGGTCGCCCAGGCCTTTCTGTGTGGAGTTTTTCATGTTTCTCCCCGTGTCTGGATGGGTTTCCTCCGGGTACTCCGGTTTCCCCCATCAACCAAAACATGAACGCCCTTCGAGACAACTGTTGTTATGATTTTGGGCGTTACAAAAATAAATAAATTGAATAGATAAGGACAAGGGCTGTGCGTATAAAGGATTGTGTCGTCCGTGTACAAGTGTAAGTGAGATTCCCCCACAGCATGAATGATATTATTTATATAAATATTGAATAGAGTGGGTCCGAGAATGGAACCTTGCGGAAGACCTTTAACGAGAGGTAAAGGTTCTGATAAGAGCCCCTCCATTCTCACAGATTGTACACGCCCAGAGCAGTAGCCTTTAAACCAGGCTATAGCACTGTCTGAAAAACCAGTCTCTTTTAGTCTGTCCAGTAAGATGCCTTGGTCCACAGAATCAAAAGCCTTGGCTAGGTCCACAAAAATAGCCACACAATACTCCTTGCTGTCAATAGCAGAAACAATGTCATTTAGGACTTTCACTGCTGCAGTCAGACAACTGTGCCTCGCCCTAAAACCTGATTGCATCGGATTCAAAATATTTGTGACTCCAAGTGTTCTATAAGCTGTTCATTAACTAGCTTTTTGAATACTTTTGAAAGACAGGGCGAAATAGAGATGGGTCTTTGAAGTCATTCTTTGAAGCCTCTCTTGTCGCTCATTGTGATGCAGTGAATCGTGTTATTATTATGCACACGGGGTTCTTTCAAGGATGTTAGCGTTAGCCTAGCCCTCGCTCTCTACACTGTGTTTAATTCATATTGCGGCTCACCCAGGGCACATTAGTGATGCTGCAGCAGTGGAACCTGACTCACAGCTGGGGCAGTTCTGTGGGGACCTGTGACTGCGGTTCAGCTCTGTTCAAATCAGATCACACAGTCGATGGAAATGTCATAGGCAGGTCCACGGGGAAATAATATATTTTTATTGAAGCATTATATCATCTTGTCCAGTTCAATATTTTGTTGACTAGAGCTGCAACTAACGATTACATTAATAGTTGACTCAAACTATTATGTCTATTGTACACTGAGACTTAAAATGTACTTTTAACAACATAAAGGTTGAAATAAGGAAATAAAGTTTTGATTTAATAATGCTACTCTCTAAAATGTCTCTATGCTTCAGATAACTCTTAAAATATGACTATGATAACTTTTTATAGTCCACTAGACTAGACTACAGTCGTAAGAACAGGCACTGCACCGTAAATATACAACCAACTAGTAACAACCCACTTTTCATCATTCCACCCTTTACTCAAGTAGTTTAATATTTCTTCCCACTTGTGGCTGTACTTAATGGAGACCAAAAATATTTATATATCTGTCTGTAACATCTGTCAAGGACAAAATGAGACCAGAACAAGTGAATGATGCAATAATAATAAATGTATTAATAATAAAAATGAAATAATAAAATAAAAATAATAAAATAAAATAATAAAAATTGCAAGAAGAAATAATAATAAAATAAAATAATAAAAATTGCAAGAAGAAATAATAATAAAATAAAATAATAAAAATTGCAAGAAGAAATAATAATAAAATAAAATAATAAAAATTGCAAGAAGAAATAATAATAAAATAAAATAATAAAAATCGCAAGAAGACTTAGTCTTCTTGCAAATGCACACAACAAAACAATGTGTCCACGACTCTCCGTAGGACTCTACGAACCCTCCGCAAAAAAGAGCACTTCGGGGGTTTGGCCACTGGAGTGTCGTCCATGTCCTCTACTTGGAGGGTCAGATCTGTGTTTTCAGACCAATGGATGACTTCAGAGATGTCTGAATAATAAATCGGCTCACGCTCATCCCCGCTGCTGCCAGGTGCTGTGAGTGAGGGAGCACGAGACGTTTGTCCACAAAGGGACCCGACGCCAGAGTCTTGGTCAGTTGATGGATCTGGAGCATCTGTTTGGATGTTAAAAGTTGCGTCGGAGACACACTCTTGATCCTCCGGGGGACTTGGCAATGGATTCGCCACCGGACAGACCAACTTCAACTCCTCTGAGCTCATCAAATCCGTTTGGAAGTTAACTGTTGCGTCGGAGACACACTCTTGATCCTCCGGGGGACTTGGCAATGGATTCGCCACCGGACAGACCAACTTCAACTCCTCTGAGCTCATCAAATCCGTTTGGAAGTTAACTGTTGCGTCGGAGACACACTCTTGATCCTCCGGGGGACTTGGCAATGAGTTCGCCACCGGACTCACACTTGTGTTTTCAGACCAATGGATGACTTCAGAGATGTCTGAATAATAAATCGGCTCATGCTCATCCCCGCTGCTGCCAGGTGCTGTGAGTGAGGGAGCACGAGATGTTTGTCCACAAAGGGACCCGACGCCAGAGTCTTGGTCAGTTGATGGATCTGGAGCATCTGTTTGGATGTTAAAAGTTGCGTCGGAGACACACTCTTGATCCTCCGGGGGACTTGGCAATGGATTCGCCACCGGACAGACCATCATCAACTCCTCTGAGATCATCAAACTGAAAAACACACACACACAAGTCAGTATCCACACACTATTTGAGTTTTAACATAAATGTCTGAGGTCTTTGCACACTTACTATCCCTGGAGCTGAGGGTCTTTCAGATGAGACATTGTGATGTAGGAGTGCTGGAGCGCCTGACTGGGAGTGAGTCTCTGCTCTCCAGTCACACTCAGCAACCCCTTCAGGAGGTCAATAAAGGCCTTCCTGTCCTCCACTTTGGCGGAGGAGTTTTCTGGATGACTCTGTACATTACAAAACAAACACTGGTTAGACTCAGTGAAACACAGATCTGCTTTATGAGGTGAGGGTTGATCGATGATGGAGACTTACACTGACGAGGCCATCCAAGCAGCTGGGGACATCATAGAATGTGTCCTCCTCTTCAGTGGTGGTGTCATTTATGGCACAATATTCTTCTGGAGTCTATAAAATGACAAGCGTGTGAGTGAAATTGCTTTGGAAATCTCAAATCAAAATACAATAGTTCAATGTTCACTACAAACAAACAAGTACCAGAAGTCTCCATGTGTGCTGGTCTTCAGTAAAGAAGCTTGTGCTGTACTGTCCCGCCTGCAGCTGGTGGTCTGGGGGTAGTCCCAGTAAAGCCACCATGCGTTTTACAGCTTGGTACTCGCAGGTGACAGGGAACAAGTTGTCACCCAGATACAGGAAGGCCAGAACGCAGCCAAGTCCCCACACATCAATGGCCTCTGTGAACGGGAGACCAAGTGTGACCTCGGGAGCCCTGGAAAACAACACAATTAGACCAAGTTCAAACTAGTCCTGGTTTAGTCCGAGTTGGTCCTGGTTTAGTCCTGGTTAGTCATGGTCTCTGGTCACAATTTAAAGGAAACGTGCGAAAAAGCTGAGTTAAAAATGTTGCGTAAATGAAAATCTGCTGCTTGTGGTGAGATGTCATTATAAAAAGAGTGTTTTTTGGAAGTAAGTTGACTTGTATCTATACTATCTGTTGTTTTAGATCAATACTGCAGTTCACAATGACTTATGATCTGTATAATATTACTAAAAACAAGATCCTTTACACGTCCTAGCCCACTATATTCCTCCTGATATCCTCGTACCTGTATCCAATCGGCTGGAGTTGGGATCCCAGTTCTGCTTGGGAGGTTTTTCTGGCCTCTCCAAAGTCAATTAACTTGACTCTTAAAGGCTCGTCCTCCAGGTTAGTGAACATGACATTATCAGGTTTAATGTCAGTATGCATGATACCGAGGCCTTTAAGTGCGTCTAAAGCCACCAACAACTGCAGAGACAAAAGACGAAGAAAGTTAGTGTCATTTGAATTGATAAAAAGTAAAAAATGTGGTTGAACTTAAAATTGTAAATAACTGGGATGCAAGAAATCGAATAAAAAGTGAGTTTCATATGAACTAGATCACTATAATTTGTAATGAATCCTTCAGTACCTGGTGGGCAATAGGCCGGATCTCGTTGAGTGCGAGCGGTTCACAGTCCCTGTTTATCATAAAAGAATAGAGGTCTATTTCGAGCATTTCAAAGGCCACACAATGCAGACCCATGAAGTCGAACTGCTCCACAAAGTGCACGATGTTAGTGCGGACGGGGTCGAGGACACTGAGCTCCTCCATCATGGATATCTAAAGAGACACAACTCTGAGTTAAAACTGTGAAGTCAAATAGCATAATATTAAATACATAAAGTCACCGCCTGGATTAGACTCAGCAAATAGTTATTTTGATTGTTTAGTTCTACAGTAATATGTTTCATCTGGATTGTGTGAAAAATTGTCTATTTGTCATTTTTGGGATACTCTGAAAATATTAGTCATGTTTTGTCCTTTTAATTCAATTAGTTTTTGGCTCCTCTACCACTTCTGCCAATACTAAATTAAATCTTTACAAAAACATGTGAGTCAGGACAGAAACGTGTGACTCTTTTTGACCATCTTAAAATGAGACCAGTACATACCTCGCCCTCCATGCTTCCAAGCTGTTCATCTTTCAAGATCTTAACAGCCACAGTCTGATTACGGTCCGTGGCCCGGCACTTGGCTATGCGGCCGAAGCACCCCTCACCGATCCAGTCCTGGATGGCGTAAGCGTCGGTCAGTCCCAGCAAGGTTTGACCGATGGTGACCTCTAAACTGGGCTTAGGTGCTGTGGATGAGACAAGACTTCATCAGGGTTAAATCATATGCACTGAACATCTACCACTGTTATCTTATTAAAATCACATTTAGTACTCTCGCTACTACTACTACTATTACTACTACTGCTGCTACTACAGCTACTACTACTACTATTGCTACAACTACTACAGAAGAAAGTAAGAGTTACTTTCCACTCTGGATCTCAGTTAACATCGATTTTCATATCAAATTTACTTCCATATTGTGTTAAATGCACTTTTAGGGAAGTGGGTGGTTGTTTCTTACATTAAAACCTACATATTTCCACAAAAAGTTGAGTAGACGTGACAAGACACTGGTGTTTTATATCTTTCTTCAGTGAACTCAGTGTGATTTTTATGTACTTACCTGCTGCACCAGAGGTCTCATAGTTGTCCCAAGATGACATAGTTGCTACTACAATCAAACCTGGGTCAAAACAGATTTTCACCAAAAAATTGCTCTGAGCTCTCAAAACACGTGTGTCTCCGTTGAAGGCGTCAGTACAAATGACATATAAGTCATGTGCACTGACACATACTACCTACTACTGACCGCGGGAACAAACTAGTATTCTAGAATACGGCCCTCAAAACGCCACGGCGACGGCCGGTGACATCACAGCACCATGACGATGTAATGATCCATGTAAATGTATAGGACATTTAAACAATAACATGTTTTCAACAACTGATATGTGTAGAGTAGAGATCTAATATAGAGTTACCCTGATATATTTTATGGTTAAATAGACATTTTTAAGTCGATTCAAATCCTAATAGCGAGGGCTGAGCGATTATTAGGTTTTTTTCCCTTCATATTAAATAGATATCTTTATAAATATAAAAACATTCAATGTTATATATATATATAAACATACATATATATACACACACACTTATATATATACATACACACACACACACACACACACACATAAATCAGTCTCAATGTTCAAATGAATTTTTTTTGTCTTTTTAAAACAAATTAAAATGGCTCTTGGTAATAATTTCATGAACGTACTTGTAGCACTTAAGGTGTTTCTGTACCTTTTTGTAGTACAGTATTTGGATATGGCAACTTCCTTTCACTCTGGCATTAAGACCAGAGTGAAAAGAAGGATAGACCAGATCAGACAGACTCTAGATATGAAGGAGCCCAAAAGAATAACAGAGGACACATACAACACTTTGAGTTAAAGTGAAAAATCATTTTCATTAGTAGTAGAATTATGAGTGGATTCAAATATTATTTTACAAAGAATAAAAGTTTGTTTTACAAACAAATAAAATACACCTGGGACAAATAAAATATACCCAGGTATGGTATAGTCCTTTAAGTCTGTTTCAATGTCTGTTACTTTCTGTTCAATGTTCTTTCAGTGTTCACTGTGTTTGTAACCAGTCAATTTACAAACTACCAGTTTGTTCGACTCTTTGAGCTGGGGCTTGACATCCAGTCCTGGAAAATGATCCTTTCTCCTCTGCATGTTGCAGTTCTGTCTGCAGTCCTCAATTCTGATCCAACAAAGAAATCTGACCTAAAGACAAGACTAGAATGAAGTCGCTTAAAATAATGCAGTATATCGCTATACGACTCTTTTGCTATTGTTTACATCAAAATAATATACATGATGTACAACAAATTTCAAAATATTCACTCTTATAAAATTACCATAAGAATAAACCAAAATAAATGGCTTAAATGTGGTAATTATTAGATATATAATTTTTTAGAGTGCATAGTCAATACGTATTTAAAATAACACAAAATAGTTTTAAAGTGCATTACAAATACACTATGGCTTTTAGGTCTAATAATATGCACCAAAATAATAACAAAGTGACAAGAAATTGCACTCGACTTTCAGGGGTCATTTGTACAGCGCTCTGAACCACGTTAGCACAACAGGCTAACGGGAAGACGTGCTACAACCAAAACGAGCACAATTATGACACTTTTTAACAAACAAATACAAGTATTGTGCACAGCCCCTTTAGGTTACATGAAGGATTTAGTTCAACACCCCACAGCTAATCGTTTTGATCTCTAGAAAGGGTATTTTTATTGTAAAAAGACTATCGGAGGTTAGCATAAGGCTAGTGAAGGTTAGCATAAGGCTAGCGAAGGTTAGCATAAGGCTAGCGGGGGTTAGCATAAGGCTAGCGGGGTTGGCATAAGGCTAGCGGGGTTGGCATAAGGCTAGCGGAGGTTAGCATAAGACTAGCGGAGGTTAGCATAAGGCTAGCGGAGGTTGGCATAAGGCTAGCGGAGGTTAGCATAAGGCTAGAGGAGGTTAGCATAAGAGCACAGCAACTTTATTTGAACAAACGTTTGTCACCAACATGAATGATGATGATACTTTAGTTAGTTTTTATATTGATTTGCGCTGCAAAGGGGCGCGCGCCTCTAGAGCTCAACCTTGACCTGATTGGATAATGTCAGTCAGACTAAACTGCTATTGGTTGCTCAGTGTGTTTATTTATTACGTCTTTAAAACTTTTTTAAATTTTTTTTATTTATTTTTATCATATTTAAATGAACATATTTATTAACTTATATTTACATGTTATTTATCAATAATTATTCCCATTGTTATTTTAACCAAGTGTATCAATCTGTATTTGTTTTAAATGGCGTTTTTAACACTGGGTCACATACAGTAAACAATACAGACTTTTAATCAGTGTCAGTTTTCTTCTTCCAAAGTTTGAACTCTGCTCCAAACAGAGGATTAGCTGTAGACCTTTTGATTCAAAATCCCCAACCATATCACTGACGGTTAGACATGAACGATTCACCATCTCTAAGTTTATAGATTGATATCTCAGTCCTACTAATAACTCCTGTGGCTCCTCCTTATCAGAGCAGCTTTCTATAGACAGTACCTTTCTCGGGATATAAGTACTGGAAGTCTCCTTTGTAATGGAGCAGCGCACGTGCCTGCTGTCTGTATCCTCCTCCTCTGATATTAGATAAAACTTATTTCAGCTTTCTACCTGGTCGTCTGTGTAATCCTTCAGTCGTCCAGGTCTGATCCAGAGCAAAAGATGAAATTAAATCTGTCAACTGGTTATGAGAGCTGGAAAATATCCTCAAGAAATTAGCAGAGAATAGGTAGTTAGCCCCTGTTCTCCTTTTCCAGGCTCTGATGAATGTTGAAGCAAAGACGAACAGCATCTCCCTCTAATGTCAGACCCTGAATAATGGAAATCACCAGGTTTATATAGTTTGAGATGAGCAGAGGACACACATTTCAAAGTAAAGACGTGGTCAGACGAGCTCCTGGAGACGTTCATGAGCTGGATCACCTCAGGATGGAACATGTGGAGTCAAAACAATACAAGGCGTGATATATTTCAAAGGAGAGAGATCTCAAACACTGTCTTTGACGTTTTAGTTACAAGACCAAGTGATTTCTAAAAGGTAAAATAGTCACACAGTATTTCAATTTCCTTTACACCCCTCTCTTCAGACAGATATAAGTCAGTGTCCAGCAGTAACCTGACCACAACTGAAGAAGAAGTGTCTTGGACGAGCAGCCAAACGTCTTCACTCCTACAACGATTTGTCCAGTTGACAGATTTCATTTCATCGTCTCTACCTGATATAAGCACCTTTAACATTAGCTTCATATTAAAAACAGTCTTAGTTTTGGTGTTTTTGTTTTTCTTTTCTGACCTTTGAATAGCTCCCCCTACAGGACAGGGCAGGACAAACACTCAACTCAAACAAAACTAAACTTGTCCAACTGTTTTACCCTTTAAACTCTGACGCTCCAGAGGGAATCACTGTGAAGACGCACGCTGAGGTTTGTTTTATTCTCTCACAAATGTACATGTTTACTTATTTAGGTGTTAGGGGTTTGATCTCTGCTACTAAAATGACATACTGCCTTTGTTTCCATGAGCAAGACGTCAATTTTGCCTGTAACTGTAGCTGGAATGCTCCCAAATGGCTTGATTAATCACTCATTATTGATGTTTTTTCCCCCCATTTTTTGCAAAATGTTCATTTCATTCAATATCTACATGTAAATTAAGTATTGGTGCAAAAGAATGAATGAATGAATCTCAAGTTTGTGGCCAGTGATGACAGAACAAACATAATCACTGCGATATCAAAGGTAAATATATTTTTCTTAAACTGTAACCTTTTTTGCAGACATATACTTGGAGTTTGAAGTGCAGCTGTGCCACATCCTCATGCACAGTTACAGTTTTCCTCCACAGATCATGACGTCTCAGTGCCACACACAGACACAACAGTTAAAACATAATTACACACAATTACAAAACACACAAACTAAAGATAAACCCGTGATTATCCTGAAAAAATGACAAACAGGATCCAGGACTAAGCTTGGATAAAACAACTTTTTTTTTTTTTTTTTTTTACTTGAACTTAAAAATAGTGGTTCAATCTTGGTTTTATTTAGTTCTTATTGATGCTTTGCAGTGACATCATGCTGGGGGTGTGCTACATATGTCTATGGAGGAATGTTCAGCAGTTCATCCATGACACAATGCACAGATTAGCAAACAATCTGAAAAGGTTAAACTGAAAACTTTTATTTTAGGGCTGCAGAATTTTGGGGAAAATCCAATTGTGATTTTTTTTGGACAGAAATTGTGATTGTTATTTGATTTGCGATTTATGTTTAAAAAGTGGGATGTTGCTATTTATTAGCTAATCCTTCTGCCTTTATGAAAATACACAAGGTTCAAATCCTTCCAAATGGCCGATCTGACCATTCAATGGTCATTGCCAAATTGTCTCCAAACAATATTCCATTAAGAGCCACTAGATGGCGTCTCAATATCACTTTACTTAAAAACTTAGATTATTGTGATTATATAAGAATACAAATAAAACAATTTTTATTTTTTAATTCAGCCCCTGAAGTTGACCCACGGACATTATGGTACGCTCTTAAGGGTTGCATTCGTAATGCTACGATTTCTTACTCATCACATATTAATAAGATAAAGTTAGAGAAAATTAAACGATATGAGCACATTTGACAAGTATTAGAACAAAAACAACATCGAGTGGGATTCTCTGACAACAGAGCAGAAATGATTGAGGTTGTTAAATCAAAGTTCTACACACTTCTCTGAGCCAGAGCTGAATTTGACATTCATAGAGCTAGACAAAACCATTATTTTAATAGTACCAGAAATAATTCACTTCTTGCAATTAAATAAATCCTCAAAACACAGTAATATACCCACTATTAAAGCAAACAATGAAACATTAACAAATCCTAAAGATATAAATAATGAGTTTTACTCTTTTTATCAAACACTATATTCATCCACAATTGAGTTAAATAAAGCAGGACGTAAAAAATTTCTACATGACTTAAGATTAACTTCATTATCTCAAGAAGAAAGTACAAATCTGAAGAGTAAAATTTCACTGAATGAGCTTCATGCTGCTCTAAATAGCATGAAACAAGGTAAATCTCCAGGTTGGGATGGTCTCCCTCCAGAATTTGATCTTACATTTTGGAATGATTTAGGACTTTTGTTCTTAAAAATGATTTGGACCTCAATTGAGAAAGTTTCCTTCATTAATGATGCGAATCAAGCAATAATTAGTCTTTTACCTAAACCAAAGATCAAACTCTATGTAGTAATTATAGGCCTTTATCACTTCTTAATACTGATGTTAAAGTTTATGCCTGAATCCTGGCTCATCGCATTGACCCATATATGTCAAAATTGATTAATTGTGACCAAACTGGTTTTATCAAAAATCGATTGGCATCTGATAACATAAGACGATTACTTCATATTATCCACGCCGCCACTGAAATCCCATCTGACTGTGTTATTTTATCTGTTGATGCTGAAAAAGCTTTTGATCAGCTTGAATGGGAGTATCTCTGGATGGTTATGGATCATTTTAAACTGGGACATACTTTCATCAATATGGTAAATGTACTATACACGGATCCTTCAGCTGTGGTGAGAAGTGGAAGTATTACGTCATCTTCTCTTCGTATATCTCGATCATGTCGTCAAGGGTGCCCTTTAAGCCCTTTAAGTCCTTTAAGTCCTTTTCTTTTTGCCTCGTCTTTAGAACCCTTAGCTCAAAAAATAAGACAAAATAACTTTATCTCTCCTATAAGCTTTAATAATACTAATCATTACATCTCTCTATATTGTGACGACATTTTATTATATATAGATAAAGCATCGACCTCTATCCCACATAGACTTGAGACATTTAAAGAGTTTGGTTCATATTCTGGATATAAGATAAATTGGTTAAAATCGGCTTTACTTCCTCTTAATTCATATTCCAACCTTGTATCACTTCCGTCTATAATTCTGAGAGTGGAGCATTTCAAATATTTGGGTGTGGAAATCTATCCATCACTAAATGTAATTGCTTCTACAAACTTTATAAACATTTTAGACCAGGTAACTCTTGACTTACAATGATGAACGAAAAATTGTGTCGTTGCAGGAGATTTCTTGGGCTGATCCATGAAGAGCAGAACATGGCACTTTTAGCCTCAAATATTGACATTATGGAGTATTTAAACACACTGAGCTGAGTGCAGACACCATGGACCAGGACAGGAGCTTCAGGATCAGTGGTGAATATATGACTGATGTTTTTCTTCTCCAACAGTAAAACCAACATTTTATTTTTTCTGTCTCAGTATTTGCACTCCTTGGTCCTTGGTGAGAGCTTCTATTTAATATAATTCACTTTTACACAACACAGTCCCTGCAATTTCCCCACTGTGGGACAAATAAATGTTCTTTTATCTGACCTTATTTGGAAAAGGAGCATCATTTTAGTCAGACAGAATTACACAATTTTAATCAAAAGTCAAGTAATTCAAAAGTTATTGGGTAAAATAACAAAGCAAAAATCTAGTTTGTTAAAAAACTGAAATGTAAATCATTATTGTTCATCTCAAATGTTTGTAAGCATTTTTGTTTCATGAGATGCACAAAATTTAACATTTTACAGAGAGACGATAGCGCCGCTCAGTGGACAGAAGGAAAAACACATGTTCAGTGTGTGGAAGTTTGTGCAGATCAGATCATTTTGTCTAAATGTGTTTTATTTCGTCAGGTTTTGTGCTTTTGTGTTGAGATCTTTGGCTAAAACCCGGGATTAGATCTTCATTGACTTCTCCAAAACTGAACAGGAAACACAGAGGCTCATGAAACAAAAAGGACAACTCTAACAACAGGATGAAGGTCGTCCAACATTTTAGGACTTAAACCCACACACATTGACCGATTCTATAGATTTGAATGTTGGTTATGCTTCTTTAAAGAGAGTTGTTTCAGATGAAGTGACTTTTCCTCACATTTGTGCTGCCGTCCTTGAAATGAACATGTCTGTATCAGTAAATCTGCCTTTTCAGACCTTTTGCACTTTATTAGGAGTTTGATCCCAGTTTATATCCTGTTCTGGTTCTAGTTTAGTCCTGGTTTAATCCATGTTTTGTCATGGGTTTAGTCAAGTTTAGTCCAAATTTGATGTGGTATACGCTCTACACTCTCAAATGGCACAAAATCAGGTCCCCATGACTTATTATTAGATCAAAAACATGATTTAAAGTTCAGATATGGCTTAAAACATATGGCTTAGGATAAAAAGGACGGAAACCCACAATGAGTGTGTTTTCCAGCGTGAAATGATCCTAATAAAGACTCCCCACCTCCTTTTTATTACTCTATCATTACATGTGAATTACAGTGATTAGTAAACGCTTCATTCACATTAACTGTCTCTTTCTGACATGTTTTATGTTGTACCCTGCTTTCCTAGATGGAATCATAGAAATCTGCAACAAATTATCGCTTAATTTAAAGAAGACAAAAGTTATGCTTTTTGGAAATTCAAAAATTAATACAGAGCTACCAATTCTGATTGATGTTCAAATTGAAAGTGTAAATGAGATAAAATTTTTGGGTGTTATAATAGACAATAAATTATCATCGAAAGCCCATATTAGACAAATAAAAAGCAAAATCTCAAGAAGCCTCGCAATAATAAATAAAGCAAAAAACTACCTTGATCAAAATGCCCTACGTACTTTATACTGTTCCTTAGTACTCTCATACTTCACTTATTGTGTTGAAGTGTGGGGAAATACTTACCAATCTACACTTAATCCACTAGTTGTATTACAGAAACGTGCTTTGTGAATCATCCATAAAGTCGGATACTTGGAGCACACACATGCTCTATTCATATATTCAAAGCTCCTAAAAATTCCTGATCTTGTAAAATATGTTACATTAACTATACTATTTAAAGCTTCCATAAACGTGTTACCGAGTAAGCTGCAAGTTTTGTTTACAGCCAAAGAGAGAACATACAATCTTAGAGAATATGAGAAATTCAAATTGCCTAAAGTTAGAACTACTCGAAAAAGTTTCTGTGTATCGGTATGTGGTGTTAAACTTTGGAACAGTCTGGATATACACATCAAGCAATGCCACAGTATCAGTACATTCAAGCATCGATATAAAAATATGATCTGGTCACAGTATCTAGAGGAAGAGTCTTAATATAATTTCAGTAATCTTGCAATGCTGGCTTGTATCTACCATTTCTTTACCATTGTCGTATTTATTGTCCATTACTATTGCTGTATTGCTGTTCATTACCATTGTTGGTATTTACTGTCCGTTACCATTGTTGGTATTAATAACTTTCCTTACCATTGTTGGCACCTTATCCAATATGATGTAACACTTAAGTTGCATGAGACTAACTCATAGTCCTCAATGTAATCATGTAATACAATCATGAAAAGGAAGTAAAGTATGCTAAAATTAAGAAATAATAACAGAGGGGGTGGGATTAAATAAATTTTCTTCTTCCCACTCCTTTTTTGGGCAATCGGAGGTACTCTTTTTTTTTTGTGTGTTTTGCTTGTCTGTTTTTGTTTATTTTTCCTTGTCTCTTGTATCATTGTGTTGATTGATATCGATTGTGGCTGCCGAGGCTATGGAGGAGAAAAGATGTCCATTTGCCCAAGACAAATAAAAAAAAAAAAATACTAAAAAATAATAATAATAATAATTAGGAAGACAAATTACAATTAATTTGAACTTTGTTCAGTCTTAAACATTCTCTCTCTCTTTCATTTGTTTGTTTGTTTATTATTTAATGAAGGGACAATGCATATTAAGAACAGAGGCATGAGGAACGAATCCCACACCTGTAAATATGCAGGATTATAGCCAGTGCTCATTTTCATCCTTTGTCCCTTAAGAGAAAAAAAAAACCAGCCACACCACAGCTTATAAAAACAATAAGTACAAAATACAAAGTACAAAATACAAACCCTCTTTCATATCTTAAAACTCATCCATAGACCACTGCCCTCAGATCAGCAGATCTCACAAACTTACAGTACATACATTCACAGTCCACTCATACACCACATCCACCTATAATCACAGACTACACCTTAATAAGATAAACATTATACATCCATGAGAAAACACATTTGCAATTCTATATACAGTACATGTACAATAATGTCTTGTGCAGACAAAAACACAGCATTACCACTAAAATCCATTCAAGTTAGTGATTATGTGGACAAGTTTGATTGAACAGCCATGACTTGAGTTGTTCTGAAAATGAGCTGAGAGTGGGCAGCTCACGTATTGTTACTGGGATAGTATTCCAAGTTTGAGAAGCTCGAAAAGAGAAAACATTCTGTCCAAAAGTGCTTTTTCTAGATGGAATCATACAGTCACCTCTGGAACCTGCTCTTGTAGATCTAATTTGAGGTTTTTTGACAAACTCTTGCAGAACTGTAGGAGCCAACCCGTGCAGAATCTTATACACAAGTGTGCAGTCAGTTTGATCAGTCATAACCTAATATGTTGTTTTAGAATTAAACAATGAGGATATGACTTTGTTTTTTTGTCTAACATTTTGAGGGCCTGTTTATAAACCGTTTCAACAGGTTTCAGAGTGGTCTTACATGCTGAAGTCCAGTCATACAGTACATCATATGAGGGACAATCATTGCATTAAAGTTTAGAAGCATCCAGTGTTAAATTAGCTCTAATATGTCTCAAATTTGACACATTAAATCTCATGCTGTTTGAAGTTAAGTTTTGAGTCAATCATTACTCCAAGATATTTAAATTCATTAACAGTTTCAATTATTGTTCCATTTATCAATACAGGAGGATTATCATCATAAACGTCATTCTTAGAAAAGAACAAACCGTTTTAGACACATTCAGTACGAGCTGTGACCTCTGTAACATTCTGAAACCTTGTTCTTGCAGATGTTAGTTCCTGAGTTGTATTTTTTGCATGAACATAAATAATTGCATCATCTGCATATAACTGACACTGTACATTGGATGGACAACTGTGTGGAAAGTCATTAAGAGCCTTGAAAGGCGCCTAACAAATAAAATGTATTATTATTATTATTATTATTAATGTAAAGGCAAAATAATAACGGAGATAGAGCTGAGCCCTGAGGAACGCCAAGCTGGTTTTTACAGGTTGCAGATGCTGAGTTATTCACTGTAACAAATTGTCTTCTGTGTGTTAAATATGATTTCATCCATTGCACAGTGCTTGAGGAAAGGTTAAAATAAGATCATTTATCCAGCAGAATTTGACAATTGACCGTATCGAACGCTTTCTTGAGGTGGAGGAACACTGCTCCAATAACGCCTCCTCTGTCAATGTTCAGTTTGAATTTTTCCAAAAGAAAGCATACGGCTGTTTCTGTAGTGTTTTCTGAAACCAAATAGCATTTCATGTAGATTAGACGAGCTATAGTTTAAATGTCTTGTAAGTTGTTCTGTTACTTTCATTTATGTCAGTTTGTTTTCCTTGTGTTTGCAGATGTCGATGGTTCTCTCCACTGGTCCCTCCTCTCCTCTTAAACTGCATCAATTTCACTTTAGAAATAGAAGCAACGACAAATAATACAATACTGCCACACAATATTCAACTGGGTAACATTTCTTTTTACAGAATACCCTTATTTTTCCACGCCCATACACTTTTACCATCTTAAAGTCCTTATCTGTAATCAGACCCGACCCAGAGTCTGATCTGAGCCTAAACCTCACGTCTCTGTGCGCTGATGTTGACAAGCACAATTCATTTCATAAAATCATTCTTTTTACTTATACTTGCATTTATTTCCAGCTACTTTGTGAAGGGACACTTTTCAAACACAGTGATTCTGGACAGAAAAGTGCTTTTTTTTTTTTTTGAGTTTGCTCCAGACCCAGAGACTCTCAGTGAGGTCAGTTTCTAATTACATTTTTAGGATTTATGATTAAAATGATTCACAGCTTGTAAAAATGAGATTAAATTTAGATTTTAAAATGACTGTATTATATTCAAAAATGTAAACGTCTGTTGATTATTGTAGTTTGTGTCTTGCAGCTTAAAAACAGTCGACAAATTGACTGTGTTGATAAAAAACGGGTAAGAAAAAACACTAAAATAACCTAATTTTATGTGTTGAGTTATTTAATATGAGCTGTGTTCAGTTATTTAATATGGGCCGTCTCCTGAAATATGAACACAGCCCATATTAAATAACTGAACACATAAACTGAGGTTATTTAATATGGGCTGTGTTCATATTTCAGGAGACAAACCTGTCGTTCTCCACAATTTACTCTAAATAAATCAGTGCAGAACCTGAAGCCTGCGTTTGTTAAAATCTACGACCGCTACCGACCAAGTAACAACTCACCCGTAAGTTTTTATTGTATTATTTTTATTGTAACGTGTCTTTTCATGTGGTCCACAGGTGTCCAAGCAGAGACAGAGCGCACAAAATCAACTTGAGACACAACTTACAACTTAAATTACAGTTTTCAGATGCATTGTCTTTGGTAGTTTTTCCAAGTGCCCCTGATTTTGGTTTTAAAAACACAATTCAATCAAACCTCAGATAGCACCAAAGAACATGTTTGGATCAGGTTAATGGAGTTAGTACGACACACGCTGAAAACGCTATAATAATGTACAAACTTTGAAAAATGAACATATTACAAATTACAAAACGACTACGTAAAAACAAATGTGAAATTATATATTTACAGTGTCTTGATCCAAGTACAAAAAACTACAAATATCACAAATAATAGAAAATTTACATCTATTCCAAAACCATTTAAGTATTTGACTTTGTTTTGTCTTTCAGAATTATCTTTAAACAGGAATTCAGTCTTTCAGGCACAGTTCATACAGTGTAATACAGTACCAGGTTTAGGTTTAAAGACGCAGTACGGCACATTTGTGTTTCTTACAGCGGTGGGACGGGACTCGCTGCAGCTTAAATTAGCTCAAGTCAAAATATAAAATGTATTTCACACGGAAACGGTTGATTTAATGTAGGTTTTTGCCGCTCATCTGTCTCCACGTCTGAGGTAAAAGAGTAAAACGGTTTGTGTGTTTTTACGTCTAAATCGTCCCTGTTTTATCAGAGGCACGTGTTGTGTTTACAGCAGGTCTACCCTTCTTCTTTAAGCCTGATACAAGTTTGTCGAATATAATAAATACACAGTTCACTTGAAATGACTTTAGATGTTCCAAAAGGGAAAAGAGAAGTTGGTGTTACATCCCAGCGACGTAAAGACTTAACAGAAATGATTGACGTTTGTGCTCATGATCAGTGACACCGCACCTCTCAAACCCGAGCTCTATCTCTCAGCCTTGATCTTGTAGCGGAGGACGAGGTACGTGGCCAGGCGCAGGATGAGGAAGAAGATGCCCAGAACGATGAAGTCCAGGTAGAGCTTAGCGTCCTGCACGTCCATCAGCTGCAGGACGTCCTCCGGCTGCTGGAACCGGCACGCTTTCCCCGGACACTCCAGCTCCGAGCGGTTCATGCCGTAGATGGACAGGATCACTCCCTCAAAACCATACCTGAAAACACCGGCAGGAGTATCGCAATCACTACACAGTTTCCCATGAATGTTCCGCAGTATGGCATTAACTGTACTACCTATGTTTCATTTATTCAATTACAGGTTAAGAGTACAGGTGTTTTATTACTCAAAAATGCTCAAAAACCATGGATTCTTTGCAGATCTGACCTGAAACTTGGCCTAGTGGCGCCACCTGCTGGTCCACATGGAAATATAATCAAGTTTAAAGCCTTACTGTCAAACATTCCAGGTAAAATGTTGGATCGCAGTGTGACTCTGAAGTGCTGTACGTTTGCAATTTGTTTTCTCCACCGACAAAACCCACAATGTCGATGAAACGTTCTGCACCCCGACAAAGACGCCAAAAGCCCAAGGAAGAAACTAACTGTCGCAGAAAAAGTTCAATTCTGGACACGCTGAGGGAAGGTAGAAGTTATGCACCTGTAGGGGGCGCCATTACGGAATAAATTAATCTTCGGTTCGTTACATAAAGGAGGAAAATAACATAAGGACGACAGCAGCAATCATTTTTAACAAGGAGCAAAAAGGTTTGTAACTGCAACAAGACGATCGTGCGGATGGATCTGCTTTAGTTTTGTGGATCAGTGACTACAGGAAAAAAAACATTACGGGACATTACAGCGATGCCAGGACGAAGAGGCGGGGTCAGAGGAAGAGGCGGGGTCAGAGGAAGAGGCGGGGTCAGAGGAACTGTGAAATACACCTGAGTCACTATTAATCATTTCTTATGTGTCCAACCTCGTAGGCCGATCATTAAAATTACATTTGTTACAGTATTTCTAAAAGCTGTCATTTTTATTTACAGTACAGTGTAGTATTTGGTTTTGTTCTATAATATTGCACTTATTTTTTTAAAATCTACGAAGGTTTGAACTTTGAGAGAGTTTAAACAAGAAATGTTAATGTGAAATGAAAATGTTAATGTGAAATGAAAATGTTAATTCCTGTGTGAGAAAAGTGTATAAAGTGTGTGGTGAGGGGTTTTACAGACAAAAACGTAGAGAATAATCGTAAAAAATAAAGCTGATACTTTGCTGATTTCTCCTTTTGCAGGTTATTTTTAGAACATAACCCCCGCGATAAATGACTGTACACGCTAAATCTGCTAAATTAATTGAGCTAATTGTATTTAAAGCTCCACCATGTAACTCTTTAGCCAAAAATAGACAAAAAAAAAATGATGTTCTTCATTTCAGACGCTTCTATTGCAGAAAAAACTAGAAAAAAATATGTGTCCATACTGTGTGTGGGCTCGCATCTCCACAAACCTGACTGTTACTTGGCCTGTCTCTGTGGAAATGTGGTTCCTTTGGCTTTAATAAAACTTATTTCCATGGAGAATGTTAACGCCTGTGTGAGAAAAGTGTATAAAGTGTGTGGTGAGGGGTTTTACAGCCAAAAACATAGAGAATAATTGTAAAAAATAAAGCTGATACTTCACAGATTTCACCTATTGCGGGTTATTTTTAGAACGTAAACGAAGGACCACAGTAAATGCTACTCAGCCTGTTGTTCTCTAGATATAAAGTCTGTTCTTGGTCTCGGATTTTGTAAAATAAATTTCCCCCAAAAAGTGCAACTTATATATGTTTTTTTCTTCATTATTCTGCATTTTTTGGCCGGTGCGACTTATACTCCAGAGCGACGTATAGTTTAGAAAATACAGTCCACTGAGCAAGAGAAGTTAAGAAACACTGGAAATAAAATGCCAATTCAATAGCCCAAAATCCACGTGAAAAACCATGTGACGGGTTTTACGTCCGAGGGTTATGTTTAAAGTTAGTGTAGGGGACATTCTGGGACACACCTGATGTAAGACATATACGAGCTCCACTGAAGATACTTGGGGATCGTATCAAAGGTGACAAAGAAACCGGAGAAGAGCAGCACTGGGACGGAAGTGACGGGACCGATAAATGTGGCAACCTGAAAAAAAAGAAGAAAAAAAACAAAAGAACAAAAGACTAAGTACAAAGACTGAAAGATTTAGCTGGAAATTGTTTAGAAAAACTCAAAAAACATGTGATTTTGATTAAGATAAGATGCAATATTAATGAGTAAATACAAAATCCTGCACTTTTTTCAACACATTTGTAAAGGTTTCGATTCGATTCAACTGTTTTTAAATCGCACATTTAAGACACAACTTAAGCTGCTAAAAGTGCTTCACGTAAACAACAACGAACAAAAACAGATGAACATAAAACATGACACTGAGGAAAAGAAAAATAAAACAATAAAACCCTAAAATATCCTGCGGAGCTTGAACCAAACACCACAGAGATGAGGAGGATTTTTAGTCTGGTCTAAACTACAGGGTTAGCAGGTTTTATTCATGTAACTCCAGGGAAAATGTCGTTTAAAAAAGGAAAAAAATACACTGCATAGTTTATTGTCGTCTGTACAATTGGGTTATTCTGATTACCGTAAATTTTGGACTATAAGCCGCTACTTTTTTACCCACGCTTTGAACCCTGCGGCTTATACAACAGTGCGGCTAATTTATAGATTTTTACTGCCTAACGGCCTCTAACAGTAAATGCAAAAGTGAGACATGGGGAAAGATTATGAACTGATGCTTTTCAGACACAGTTAAAAAAAAAGTCCTAAATTAAAAAAGTTCCTAAATTAAAACACAAAAAACCCTCTGTGTAAATATCACATGTTACAACACAAAAACCTGCGGCTTATATTTGTACAAAATTGATTTTCTTTTCAAATTTAGCTGGTGCGGCTTATATTCAGGTGCGCTCTATAGTCCCAAATTTACGGTATTTCATTCGATTTTTGTTCCAATTGTGATTAATCTCCCGTCTTGTCACATACAGTGGAGTATAAAATCTATAAAGTCAGTGTTGGTTCTACTTTATGCTTTTTATTTCCTTTCCATTGTGGTTTTCTTGTTCTTAACATTGTCGGTCTGTTTTTTTCTTTCTATTTCAATTCAGAAATGCCTCATGTTGCTTATAGTAACACTGTGCATCTTAATTATTGACCTTTTGCTGCATTTATTGTCATGAGTCTATGTGTTTGTATATGTACATGTGTATAGGTGTATATATATATTTTATTTGTTTTTCTGTTCAACTGAATATGAAGTTTAAACAAAGCATTTCATTTATGTTCTAATGGAAGACGAGGGTGGGACTTAATACGTTTTCTTCTTCCCGCTCCTTTTCCAGCTTGTATAGGAACAAATCTGCGCTCGGAATGAATAAATAAATTAAACGAATGAATGAAATGAGTCTAGAACCTGCAGAGAGGTGGAGGCGGCTCCGACCAGCAGCCCCAGAGACTGAGCCACCAGAGACGTGCAGATGGACAGAGCGATGAAGAGCAGGAACCGAGCGGCTTCGGGGGGCTGCTCCGTCATCCAGTACACGATAGTGCAGTACAGGACCGGGCACAGCACCTGGGGGACGACATAAAGTATTAACGAGTGGGTTTAGATGTTTATTTAGTGAACTCCAAAGTGAAGGACGAGTTTGAAGTCACCTGAAAGGGTATGTCCGCCATGGTTTTTGCCAGACAGTACGCTTTTAAACTGTACCAGTAGTTCAGATGTTCTCTCAAAAACACAGGCATCTCCAGAGGGACTGACGGGAAACAAAAGTAAATGTAACTCGAGTATTTTTTCTGTTGCAAAGGAGGTTCATGGTTCAGTGGTGGATCTAAAACGCACATGTTAAGACGGTCGGCATGAGCGCTCCAAACATGAGGAAGAGCATCGAGAAGAAGAGGAAGCCGGTGTTGTTTAAGACTTTGTTTGCATCGTTTCCAATTTTGAGATACAGTAAACCTGTTACCACACCGACCAGGATGTGTGAAATGATCCTGAGGTGGGTCAAAACCTGCAGGTGGGACGAGGAAATGTTATTATGTCTGTAGATATATGTCAGTGTGACTTATTTAGCGTTAGATTTATTCGAAAATATTTACCTGATCTCTGCATATTGTTATAAACGTCCTTTTGAACAGAATATAGAACTGTTTTAAAGTGCTGGTTGCAAAAGTATGGCTTTCCATCTAGACAAAAACAACACAATATTATAATTACAAATACAAATAAGGAAAAGAAACCAGTGTTTACAGCTGATCTGATTTAATTATCACGTGATATAAGTCTGAAGCTTCACATTCGATTCCTCAGAACCAAAATGATGCCAAATTGTGACTATGACGGCAAGAGATTTATTCAGAAATGTCTTATATGTTGTCATCTTTGAAAAAAAAAAGATAAAAAGGATTCTAGGACACATTTATATAAAACTATAATCAGTTTTCAGTCTTGTGAAGTTACCAGATACATATAATCGTATGGAAATGTAGTTTTAATGCTAAATAAAAGTCTATACTCGGTGCTTAATCTTTACTCGTGCACCTTGTGGTTGGTCGTGGTACAGATCTGGTGTCCATTGTTTTGGTTGAGGCTTTTCGTCTCGTCCAGAGCACACAATCCGCTCTGAACCGCTTCAAACAGCACCGGGTTCATGTTCCCATACTCTCCAGAGGCCACTTCAATGACTGCACGGCAAAACAATAAAGAAGTTAATAATACATATGCTTTTTATTTCATTTGATTTATTTTCTATAGATCTGCCTTACTAAAGTCAGCGGGGTTGTGGTAGGTGGGACAATGCAGGCCCAGGGTCTTCAGGTACGGGATGAGGTACGGCACCGAGCCTTTGTAAACACACTGGCCCTCACTGAGGATATAGAGCTGTGGACGAACACCAAAACACAGAATTAAACACTCATATTTAAACATTATTAGGGCTATAACTGTCACAATAGTCTATAAAAACACTTAGGTCCAAGTTATTTAGTAAAATGTGCATAATAATCTGTGTTTTACCTTGTCAAACATCTCAAACAGTTTGGCGCTGGGCTGGTGGATGGTGCAGATGATGGTGCGTCCTCCCTGAGCCAAAGAGCGCATCAGTGACACCACCTGGTGACACGAGACACTGTCCAAGCCACTGAAAAGTACACAGATACTTCACTGAGAAGTACTTCACACATGAAAAATACACAGATACTTCACTGAGAAGTACTTCACACATGAAAAATACACAGATACTTCACTGAGAAGTACTTCACACATGAAAAATACACAGATACTTCACTGAGAAGTACTTCACACATGAAAAATACACAGATACTTCACTGAGAAGTACTTCACACATGTGTCCTGTGCTCAGGTCAAGAACCAGGACGGAACAGGACTAAACTAGGACTAAACCAGGACTAAAGCAGGACTAAAGCAGGACTAAAGCAGGACTAAAGCAGGACTAAACCAGGACTAAAGCAGGACTAAAGCAGGACTAAAGCAGGACTAAAGCAGGACTAAAGCAGGACTAAAGCAGGACTAAAGCAGGACTAAAGCAGGACTGAACCAGGACTAAACCAGGACTGGAAATGGACAATCATTGTTTCAGTTTTCTGCAGTTTAAACCTTGAACATTTTTAACCTGAAGATGTGACTCAGGCCTCGACTTTGACAATATTTAAATCCAGACTCAAACTGTTCTGTTTATCTGTGCATGTGACTGAAAGAGTTTTATTCTGCACTTTTCTCCTTTAATGTAAATTTCATGATGATTATTTGTGATTATTTGTGTTTCGATTTGTTGTATTGTGATTTTAATGTCTTTCTTATTCTTTAAAACACTTTGAATTACTTTGTGTATGAACTGTGCTGTACAAACAAACAACTTGACAAAACAGATAATAGACATATTTTGACCCCTGGAACCCTTATACTATAGATTTATTTTTACACCAAGTGCCAACTAAATACATAAACTAAACCAAGATCATAACCTCGACAGAGACCACCACTGTTCTTATGTAGACTTCTTTATATGCAGTTCTTATTAGTAATGTCATATTCACAGGAGCATAACTCATAAGTAATTCCCACTGTGGTAGGTCTCAATGGTGATTAAAAATAAACAAACCACATGCAAAGAAGAAAATGCACTTCAAACATGAGGCTAAAAATAAGACTAACCTTGACTAACTAAATCTAAGACAAAACTTATCCAAAAAGGAAACAAATAAACATAAAAACAGCAGTACAAATATACAGTAATTATAGATGGTGTCTGACCTGGTGGGCTCGTCGAAGAACATGACAGGGGGGTTGTTGACGAGCTCCAGAGCGATGGCCAGTCTCTTACACTGCCCCCCAGACAAGGCACTCGTCCTGGTGTGGGCACAGTCCAACAGGCCCAAGGCAGTCATTATCTCAGCCACCTGCAAATATCACCACAGAGGGAGAAATATCACCACAGAGGGAGAAATATGACCCACGGAGGGAGAAATATCACCACGGAGGGAGAAATATCACCACAGAGGGAGAAATATCACCACAGAGGGAGAAATATGACCCACGGAGGGAGAAATATCACCACAGAGGGAGAAATATGACCCACGGAGGGAGAAATATGACCACAGAGGGAGAAATATCACCACAGAGGGAGAAATATGACCACAGAGGGAGAAATATGACCCACGGAGGGAGAAATATCACCACAGAGGGAGAAATATCACCACAGAGGGAGAAATATCACCACAGAGGGAGAAATATCACCACAGAGGGAGAAATATCACCCACAGAGGGAGAAATATCACCCACAGAGGGAGAAATATCACCCACGGAGGGAGAAATATCACCCACGGAGGGAGAAATATCACCCACAGAGGGAGAAATATGACCACAGAGGGAGAAATATCACCACAGAGGGAGAAATATGACCACAGAGGGAGAAATATGACCCACGGAGGGAGAAATATCATCCACAGAGGGAGAAATATCACCACAGAGGGAGAAATATCACCCACAGAGGGAGAAATATCAAAAACATCACTATAGCAAAGCCTGTTTAATATAAGATACCGGTACTAGAGTTTGATCACTTTATAATAACTACACACAATAATAAAACATAAAGAAAGGCCTAATTCATAATGAGCAAATAGTTTATAAAGAATTATTCAAACTACTAACTAACTAACTACTTAATTAATACCCTAACTCTTAACTCCAACTAACCCTAACGCTTTAATTAAGTTGTTCGTCATCACTTTTTATAGAATATTCAGTCAGAGTCAGAAGGATTTAATGAGTCCCACACAGGTAAAGTGAACAATGAAGCAACAGAATCTGAAGAAAGGATGGGAAAAAAGTCCTGAGACGTGCACAGTTTTTATAATGTCTCTTAATGTACGTGTGTGGGGGGCGGCTCATCTTCTGGTCTGCACGGCGTTACACATTAAGAAACTCGAGGCAAAGTCGAACAAGGTGAGTGTTCTATAACCCTCTCATTGCTAGAAAATACCTTACAATAAACTATTTGTTCACCGTGAATTACATCTTTCTCCACGCTTTACTAAGGCTATTTAAGGTGAAGTTATTATAAAGTGTAACCCAATTCCCCTGTAAATTAAGATGATAAATATACTAGACCTGTGACTGACGCTAAACCACAGAAATGACATTATTACAAGAGGATATAAGCCATTAATCCAGCTGCATTTTAGGCGTTTTTTAGGCAACAACCAACATAAATAATAAAACGTGATTGACATTTGCTCTACTCACCAGTTTTTTCTTCACATGCATCGTTTCATTCAACTTCAAGTTTGCTGAAACCTGCAATAAATGTAAAATGATGATCATAAACGTGTAATGCAGAAGGTATTTAACACAGGCCTGCTCTTGTCACTTTCTGGCATTTGGGTAAAGTCTATAAAAATATAAAAACATATATCGGCCCTTGACTTTAGGTACATTATACGTTAGTCTCACCATCATGGCTTCTCGCGCGGTGAGGTGCGGCAGCAGCATGTCGTCCTGCATTATGTAACACGACATTTTTCGAAACTTTCTTAAGTCTCGCGGTTTCCCGTTCACCAGGATCTGACCTTTCATCCCGGTTTCTCTGCACAGACACACAGAGTAATATAAACACCACATAACCAAAAACCTGGCAGTGAATTTAGCAAAATGTGGTGTAAAATATCTCTTTTTTTATAAGATTTATGCGTCTGATGACACATAGTTCCTATTAAATAAACTAATAAAATAAAATAAACTCAAACATTGGCTGCAGTTACTCTTATTTTTGGAGTTATTAGACTATTATTACTCACATCAGAGTTTGTGGTTTGCGTTTAAATATTGTTTAAAGGTCCAGAAATCAAATAATGATCAGATTTTGGCGTGGATGTAACCGCAACACCATATATTATCACATTTAGTTTTAATTCTTTCATTCTTCGCACCATAAAAACTACACATGTTTCATCTTTTATCTAACGCTTCATTTATCGTTTACTGTGACTTGAGTTGGAAATGTTGGAGCCTTGCCAAAAAAACAGATAACTGCAGCCCTATGACCCACGTGAACCAGCTACCCTCCAGTTTACAGTTTACCGCTTACCCCACTGCACCACCAACCTAAAGAATATCATTAAATCCTGAACATTCCTCACTTTCAGCCAGTAACTATGCCCTACGCTGCCATACGTTTGATTTCTGGGTTATAAATCACGTTTACCTGTATCCAGCCAGTATGTTCATTAATGTGGACTTGCCGGCGCCTGAGGGACCCATAATTCCTACGAGCTCTCGGCTGCAGAATTTTCCAGACACAGACTTGAGCAAGGCTTTAAAACCTGCGAAAAGAAACATATAGTAACAGGCACAAACATCACACTCTTGCACCAATTAATAATAAAGTCCATCGTACGAAATCAAACATTATATTCAACTCAACCATTAATAAAACAGTCATTTATAAAGTCTCTCTGTGCACTGTTTTGGTCTGCACGAGGGAAATACTTTGGAAAATTGCGTTCTAATTGCAACACTGCTGACATGTCCACAAACTGTTAACAAATTGGCTCAACTAATTTAAATAAATATGGGTTTTCTGAGCTCCTATCGTTGAGGTTACAGTGCATGAATATTTAACTACGCACAAGTTTAGTGAAATCAGCGGAGCATTTCCTACATCGTTTCTCGCCGAGTTTTCACAAATATAATCACTGCTGTTGAATATTTGCGTTAAATCGGCTTATTCCAATGCAACGTCTTCAGGTTTATCTATGAAACTGTACAACTGTTAAATAAAGACGAACAAATAACAGACTCATAGCAGAATTACCGATAAAAACTACAGTCTTCGTATGTTTTAAGTGCAAAAATAAACCTTTGTTCAACTCTTGGAACAATTATTTTCTTATTGGTCCCTTTGTTCTTGGAGTTAAAAACATTCTTATAAAGTTTTATTTGACTGAACACTCAAATCTGTCAAATAAACACTAAACATAATCGCTGTAAATCAAACGCATCATATGTTTTTCTTTGAGGTTTTGTCGAGGAATGTAAATGTGTGATATACGACACACAGGAGCCTCGGAGCGCTGGCTCACCTGGCTTCACCTAGATTCACCTCTCCTCTGTTTGGTCCCTTCCGTCTCCCCGTAGTTTTATTGTTAATTATCTCGTCTGTCTCGGGCAAAGACGTGCCCCAGAGAAGCTTCAAGAACAGCAATAAACATGTCCAGCTTTTAACGTCCGTGGGACAGATAAATGTGGAGGAGCAGGTGGATGTGTGGCACCTTATTTGTTTAGAGGCTCAGGTGGTACATCAGTGGCCTTAAAAGTAGAAAGTTTGTAGTTTCATCCCAGCTCTCGGGCCTGTGCATGCTATTTTAGAATCGTTAAATAAGACATTTCACTGACTTTGTGTAATTATCAGTTTGCGTTAATCAAATTGGGCAGGATTTAATATTAATGCCTTAATCCGAGTGCGTTTCCAGACCCTCAACGTCACATTTCTTGCATCATTTATTCCTTTTGTACTTCTGGTGCCCCTGTCAGTCACACCACATTCAGCTGCAGTTAAGGTGGGAGAAGTGTCTTGCCCAACCACACAATGACATTATGCACTGATCTAAGAGGTTTGCACCGCCCCTTTAACTTGTACCCCCTGTGACCCCCCCCCAGTGTTTGTAAATCTCACCTGTCCTCCTCCACCACGGCCCCTTCTGGACGCTGTATGAGAGGTCTTTAAACTCCAGATCGACAGCGGGGCGTTTGGGCAGATGGTTGAAGCGGTGCGGCTTGGTCATCTGGTTGTTGGTTTTCTTCAGATGGGTCGTCATGGCGCTGTCCTGATGCTGGATCTGTCCGTTACCGTTACATACGACAGGGTCATCTACGCTCACAGAGTCCAGCTCCAGGCCTCTATTGTCCAGGGCGGGCATCTGTGTGAAATAAGGAGTGGTGGTGATCGAGACAAGGTAAAACGCCGGGCGCACAGACATGGTGAGCCTTCAGTCTGCTCTGCTCGAAAGACTCTGCTACAAGAAGGAAAAAAAAGGTGCAACAAAGAGAGAATTCACAAAGCAGCACCTGAGGCTTCAGGGTTACTGCTGCGCACAAGAGCAGAATAATGACATGATTTACTGAGGCCAAGTCACAGCTTGACTTCAGCATCAACAACATTCACACAGTCAAAAGTATAAATACACTATAATACTTGTCTCCATGAAGATAGATGAGTTTAATGCCATACTGTGGAACGTCTGTGTGATCCTTCAGTCATCCAGGTCTGATCCATAGTAAAAGACAAAAGTTAAATCTGTCAACTGGACAAAAAGTTGTAGGAGTGAAGACGTCTGGCTGCTCGTCCAAGCTCTTCAGTTTTGGTCAGATTACTGCTGGACACTGACTTGTATCTGTCTGAAAGGAGAAGCTAATGACACTGAAACTTTCTTCTGTTTGCTTTTGGTCTCCATCTTCCATCATCATCCATCCTCAGACCCAAAGCAAGCAAAGAAAACAAAGAGAACAACAGAGCTATCAAGGATGCCAATAAATGTGAAAACACCCATTAAGAGTTGAATAAATAAGACAGTGGGCTTCCACTTTGGCCTAATGGAGTGAGCAGATCGCCTGTGGCATCTCCGCTTTATTTTCGTCGATATTAAACCCCTCCGGACCAGACGAAGCTTCAATAACATCACAACACGTTGGCTGAGTTGGCGGTGACATGACTACCAAAAAAGATACTCACAAATATACGCAGAAAACTATTCAGACAGCTTCAGCTCCTTCAGCTAACATTTCGGCGGAGGTTAGCAAAATGGCGGACACTGGACAGGTGGAGGATGGAAGGGTGGAGAATTCCTCTGTCACAGTACGAATCTTGCAAAACGAAGAGAAGTGCCTGGTTCTGGAGAACCGGAGCCTCAGACAAAATCTGTGGATTATGGGAATCACAGAGGGCGGCGAGGGTGGCAACGCCAAACGCAGATAACTTTGATTCTCCTCCACTCATCGACCATAGGACCAGAGCCCCGCAGGACAGGTGACCGTCCTCGTCCACATGCACTACTGCGCTGATAAAGAACAAATATTACGACTCTCCAGAGAGAAAGGTGGACTTTCATACAACGACGCCCCACTGTACACTGTTCCCAGACATCTCCCCAGAAGTGAATCGGCTCCGAGCATCATTCAACCAGGTAAAGGCCAAACTACACGTAGTAGGGGCCCCGGACAGTTTATATTATCCAGCGACGCTGACGGTAAATGTGAAGGGATCTACACACGTCTTTACTGAACCACGGGAGGCGGAGAAGTTTGTTCGAAACATTGCACCAGCAGCTGACAGTGTCGAGGACAACTAAAAAAGTGAACCATACAGGAAAGGGAAAAGGCAAAAGGGAAAATAAAATATATATATATATATATATATATATATATATATATATATATATATATATATATATATATATATATATATATATATATATATATATATATATATATATATATATATATATATATATATATATATAAAAAAGGAAAAAGCTCCCTGAAAACTCCAGTAATAAGTCTGGTCTGGGGGGGTTACTTAGTTTCCTCTTAAGACCTCCAGTTGTTTTTGAGTTTCTGCCCTGGATGCAGTATGTATGGAAAAAGAGGGTTGTGTGGGTTCTATCTTTTCTTTGCTTTTTGTTTTTTTCCTCTCCTTTACTCCCCGGGGGCAGGGGAACGGGGTTGCAGGATGATCTCTGATAGTCTATGGCAGAAAACAGTGAGAATCATCTCTTGGAACTGTGAGGATTAAATAGAGCAGTGAAGTGGGGCAATATCTTTTCCCATTGTGAGAAACTAAATACAGATATTTAGTTTCTTCAGGAGATGCATCTTAAAGACAAAGACCACAATAGACTATGTAGGAAATGAAAATGGAGAGGGTAAATCTATCATTCCCATTTCAATGCTAAAAGTAGAGGAGCTGCTATAGTTATTAAAAAGTCAATACCGTTTGTTGCAGATAAAATAATAACAGACAGTAGGGGCAGAGATGTTATTGAGACAGGGAGGCTTTACAATAACCCAATTACACTGATAACTATATACACTCCTAATACTGATGATTATGTTGTCTTTTCTTCCAGCAATACCGAAAATGAACACACACAAGTTTATTATAGGTGGGGCAACCTGGCACTCGACCCGCAGCTGGAGAGATCGTCGAGGAGATTCTGTCCAAATCAGGAAAAACTATTTACATTTCCATGGACACCTATAAGGTAGTAGATCCCTGGAGATCATTGTTCCCTGATAAAAGTGAATACTCTTATTTTTCACCAGTTCATCATTCCTTCTCGAGAATTGATTTCTTCCTTAGCGATCCAGTATTTTTACAAATTACAGTTGGGCAAAAAACAAATAAAGTATGGAGATTTAACAATTCTCTATTATTGGATCAGATAAGCAAGAAATTGAGAAACACCACTAATAACACACCAGATTTAACGAGATGTACCTTATGTGAGACTCAAAAAGCTTATTTACGTGGTCAGCTGATTTCATGGAGCAGTTTCAATTACAAAAAGAGAAGAGAAAAAGAATCCAATATTACAAAATCAAAGAAATAGATCAACTATGAGAGTCTCCAGACTGAACTTAATCTATTATACACTTCTGAAACAACCAAACTATTAACACAACTGAGACATAACTATTCTGAACATGGAGAGAAGGTGGGCAGACTATTAGCATTTCAAATTAAAGAACAAGAGGCATCGAGATCAATTATTGAAGTCAGGACTAGTTCAAGCCAAATAACAACAGATCCAAAAGAGATTAATGACACGTTGAAACAATATTATGGTGAACTGTATACGTCTGAATCAAAGGGGGATTTTAAATTAATTGACAACTTTTTTTTTAAGACCTCAGTATTCCTCAAGTTAGTGCTGACCACAGAGCCATATTAGAAAAATCAAAGAAGAAATAAAAGAAGTAACACTTAAAATGCAAACGTCAAAGGCCCTGGTCCTGATGGATATACTGCTGAGCTCTACAAAACATTTAAAGATCAGATCAGATGTTTAATGAGGCTCTGGTTAGAGGTTTGCTACCTCCATCATTCTATGAAGCTCGTATTTCACTCATACACAAGTCTGCTAAAGACCCTTTAGAGCCCAGTTCATACAGACCAATAAGTTTGTTAAACGTCCATTATAAAATTCTAGCAAAGCTCTTGGCCACACGTCTAGAGAATTTACTTCCTACTGTCCTATCTCAGGATCAGACGGGTTTCATAAAAGACAGACACCTGTTTTTCAACATTAAGAGATTACTAAATATCATTTATGTCCAAGAAAATAAAAATGATCAGGAGCTGCTGCTCTCTTTGGACGCAGAAAAGGCCTTTGACAGGGTCGAGTGGGACTTCCTTGTGTCCGCTGTGGGCGGGACCAGGCCTCACTGTGGGCAAGACCAGGCCTCACTGTGGGCGGGACCAGGCCTCACTGTGGGCAAGACCAGGCCTCACTGTGGACGGGACCAGGCCTCACTGGCTCATACTTTCTGGAGTTGTCCAAAAGTATCCCCCTATTGGACAAAAGTATTTCATGTACTGTCAGATGTTTGTGAGCTGGATCCTGACCCTGTGCTCGCTCTGTTTGGTTTGTCCTCAGTTGGTACAAACCTTCGGAATGAACAAAAATAATTTGTTAAATTTGTAACATTATTGGCTAGAAGACTTATTTTATTGAACTGGGAAAAAAAAAAAAAAAAATCCAATTTACGTTAACCTACTGTATGAAGTAATGAAATATGTCCAACTAGAAAAAATTAAATTTGAACTTAGAGGGAAAGTGGACACTTTTCACTTGACATGGGATGTGTTTTTGGTGTATTTTGTCAGACAAGTGAATCTGCAAATGTAGAATATGCAACATGAACCCCCTCCCTCTTTTATTTATTTTTTCATTATACATCTGTTGTCTTCTTTATGAAAGTACTTTGTATTGTTTTTTCATTATATACTTTGTTTTAAAGTAAAACTTGAATAAAATAAAAAAAATAAATACAGAAATAAATAAATAACATTAACGGAAACAAGTGCAGAATAAAAACCTTTCATTCATACACACAGATAAACAGAACTGTTTTGAGCCTGGATTTAAACATTGTCAAAGTCGAGGCCTGTCTCACATCTTCAGGAAGAATGTTCCAGGTTTTAGCTGCATAAAACTTAAACGCTGATTCTCCATGTTTAGTCCTGACTCTGGCACCAGCAGGAGGCCGGTCCCTGAAGTCCTCAGAGTGTGAGATGGTTCATGTGGGAGATGTTCTTTGGTGCTGGTCCATGGAGAGACTTGTTCACACTGAGCTGCTTTAAAGTCTCTGAGCCACAGGAGCCAGAGACCTGAGCCACAGGACACATGTGTGAAGTACTTCCTGGTTCTAGTCCTGACCCGAGCAGCAGTGTTCTGGATGTTCTGTTCTGTCTTAAGACATAGATCTGAGTGTCATCTGCAGAGTTGTGGTAAGACACATTATTGCTGTGTATTAACTGACCTAACAGCAGCATGTAGAGATTGAACAACAGGGGTCCCAGGACTGACCCCTGGAACACCCCGCAGGTCAGGGACATTTTATCTGAGACACATTTTCCAATTTCAACAAAGAACTGCCTATTTTCTAGATAGGACTTGAACCAGTTTAGTGTCGTACTAGAGATGCCCTCCCAGTCCTCTAGTGTAGTTAGCTCCTCCTTCAGACAGATATAAGGCAGTGTCCAGCAGTAATCTGACCAGAACTGAAGAAGCAACTTGGACGAGCAGCCAAACGTCTTGACCTCTACAGCTTTTTGTCCAGTTGTCCAGTTGCCTTTATTACAATGGGACAGTGTTGGCACAATAGTTCAATTTTAAACCCACTTTTGATACTAATACTTCTCAAGATAAATCAGTAGTTTCTCAAGTATGACTCTGTGATATAAACCCAATACAAATCATTTTAAAACTATTCAGATTTGAGTATCAATACTTCAAATGAGTATTTAGTTTTGACACTAGTACTCTTAGTGTCTGGGTATCCACTTTTTGATAAATGTAACTAAACCATCTCCATTTCCAGGTATTTTAAATGTGATTCATTTGGGGACAATTCCGTTATCCTGAAATAGATGTCCCTATGGTCCATATACGAGCAGCACAATGGACAGAATTAACAATCGCTCTAAACTATGACCTTTATAACACCCAGGTTATTATTAAACCTCTTTCTAAGCTGCTTTTGTGTCTTGGTTTTCCCCATATTTTGACATATATATACATACATTGAGTTATTTCCAGTAAAGAGTCATCTCATTTTACACTATTCTGACTGTTCTGGTCTGAGTCATTGTCCAAGCCTCAGTCCATTGTCGGATATTATCTGTCCACATTCATAAACGTCTCCCCTGACTCTCTTTGCTTATATCCTTTTCAGTTGCATATTTTAAAGGCTTTTACGGGAAATCCCTGATAATGGACTAGCAATGGTAACAACAATCATAAAATAAATGTACTACGCCTTGAACAATTCAGGAAAAAATGTCTAATTGCAATTTTTTTCACATGTCAAGGAGCATTAATATTTGTGAGAACAATAAAATATCAACTAATACAAGAATCCCATGAATCACAGAACGTGTTTATAAAAGTCTAAACAACAGATTTTATACATAAAAAGTATTGTACTATTCAAGATTTGCTTATCGTGATCGTACAATCGCAATTCTGATTTAACTGATAGACTAATCTTGCAGCCCTATATTATACTCAACTATATACTATTATTTAAAGATGCATTATGTCACTTTTCTTTTCTGGTGGAGGGTCCAGCATCTGCTTGTCTTTATAGAGATGTACCTAGAATGCCCTCAACTATGGTGTTAATCATATCTGACTCCATCCATCCATTTTCTTCTGCTTTATCTGGGGTGAGGTCAAGGAGGCATCAGTCTACGCTTCCCTTTCCACACACACTTCCTCCAGCTTTTCCCGGAGAATCCCAAGGCGTTCCCGGGTCAGCATGTGTGTCCTGGGTCCCCGCACTTCGTTCCACCCTCAGTACGACCTGTGTGACTGATCTCCTCACTCTAACTCAAAGGGAGCACCCAGCCTCCCTGCAGAAGAAACTCATTTTGACATTTATATCTGCGATTCTCTTGTCCTTTCAGTCATCGCCGAAAGCTCAGTTATTAGTGTTTGTATTGATTGTGAGAAGGTTCTCCTCTCCGTGTGTATTAAATGTATGTCATGCTGTGGCTGTGTAACATCTCCATGGTCCAAAGCAAGTCCAAAAAGTTCCATATTGCACCTTATGTAACGCTCAGCTCCCGTCTAGAGCGAGTACATGAACTTAAACCGATGACACTGTTACTTCAGCTTGGGAGACCTTCACACAGAATAAGTTTCCTGGGAAAAAAAAAAAAAGCTATGCCCTCAGTGACCGTGGAACCAAATATATAACCTCCGTGAGATGACAGAAGATTACAGCGATGAGGTCTTTATAATCCTCTTTGTTCACCAGACACTACTGTATTCTGGTTCTCAGGTCTCAGGTGGTACCATCGGTGCTGCAGTCATTTGTGCTTTTTGAGACAGAGGGCTCGTCTAATCCTCAATAATCCGTTTTAGGATTAAAATCAGATTTCTTTTGTGGATCTGGTGGAGCAGAAGGGGCCAAAGAGTTGCCAGTTTGGGAAAAAGTTCTGCAGATTCACTGTTAAGGAAAAGCCCGTGTACAGTATGAGAAGTGGATTTGAGTGAGGCAACGTGTTACGAGTCGCGTGGTTTGGACTTCTTTAGGCTTTGGGAGCAGACGGTTCACAGAGGCGACCAGTAAAAGAAGAGAACTCACTGACCTGGGATCAGACCACTTCAGATTAAACACATTTCTGAACATCTGAATTAAAAGACCATTCAAACTCAATCATAAGATCACAGGATTCACACAAAACTCAGATATAAAGTTTAACGTGGCCTTAATTAAACTGTTTTTTTCTCAGTTACATCAGAAACAAATCAAATATTACAAATAATAAAACATGATAAAGGAAGTGTATTTGCTGTGTGGTTTGCATTATTTTGTTTTTTAACCTTAAGTAAACTCTTTTTTTACATGTAAAACAAAAAAAATACAGACTGAACTATCCACAGAGACACTGATTCCACCAAACAAAGTTAAACATCAGATCTGTGGAGAGGCGCTCAGTAAGAAAGTCAATAATTCAAGTATTTTAGCTACAAAACACCTGTAAATGAATAAACGCAAGATAAATTTAATGCCATACGGTGGAATAACATCTCAACGGAGACAAACAGATGGTTAACTTTTATATAATCTTGATTTTAACTTAAAATCACATTATGCCATAAAAAGACGCCTGAGATTATCGTCACTTATTCTCATTTTTGATCTGGTCTGGTCACTTCTCGTTCTACAGATTCATTCCACGTTCAGTCTAAACACGTCATATTGTTTTAGCTGCGCAGAGAAGTGTCATTACCGAGACAGAGAGGAACGAACGCACATAAACAACATCTTAAAGCGTGCAGACATGTACACGGGGGAATAAACACACATGAACACTTCCTCGTTGGTTAATAACTACTTTTAAGTTTGTGATTCACCTTCTGTTTACAGCACCGTAAAGCGCACACAAAGCTGAAAACAGACGAGCACAAAGGGAACAAGGGACAATTTTACTCAAATCAAATCATTTTTCTTATTGTGAGCAGCAAACTGAATGGTGGTTGTGTTAATTCATAGTAATAGTAGAGTATAACAATAAAAACATCAGTCATAGCAGTAGCATCCGTCGCTATGGTAACGGTTGCACTAGTATTACATAAAGGTAACGCTGATCTAGAGGCGGGTTTGATTAAGTTTTACCTATAAAAAAACAATGTTATTCAAGTAGAAGGTCAAAGAATTTACCTGAAACGTAGGATTTGAAACTACTACTCAAGTAAAAGCAGCTGTAAGAATAAAAAAAACCTTGTAAAATCTATTTGTTTATCATCCATCCATCCATTTTCTTCCTCTTATCTGATGTCGCGGGGGCAGGGGTCTAAGCAGGGACTCCCAGACTTCTTCCCTCACCCCAGACACGTCCTCCAGCTCCTCCAGTGAGACCCCAAAGTTGATAAAATATGTGTTTCTACGGTACAGTTATCTAATTCAACTCTGATTACTCTCATTTCGAGCACCAACATTTCAGACAAGAGTAAGGAAAGTGTCCCACGCTGAGGACCACCGCGAGGGGCAGGTTTTATATTTCGATTACTACATTTACCCTTGTGATATTGAAGCCTGCGGTTACATAACTCAACATGAGGATTTAGGATCAAAGTTGGAGAAGTGGGTTAGCAGAGCCGCTCTCCCATGACTCCACAAGATGCTAAGTCACAGGAGAAAAAGCCACAGTCACACACACATTCCTGAGCACACACCGGCTCATTACAGCTGTACTTATAACATAGTAACGCAAACTGAATACGTCTGTGTGATCCCTCAGTCGTCCAGGTCTGATCCACAGCAAAAGACGAAGTTTAAGTCGTCCATTTGGCGCATTTAAACTTCGTCGTTTGCTACAAAGTGAGTACGAAGTAACGGAGCTCGGTGCTTAGAATGAAGTGATTTCTTGGTAAAACAAAAACAAAATGTCAAGACGTGCAAATTAGATACAGTAAGAAGAGCTGCAACATCATCAAAACATCAAGACAAGGCCAGATTCATAGAAGCATCCTCCAACTTTTTAGGAAACGGGGAAGACGAACAGTTTGTTTCTTGCTCCAGTTGTGATCTGCAGTTTGTGAATGAGGTGGTTTCAATTGAACAATCCCAAAAAAGACAAAAACGACTCTCGACATAGGGTCAAGGAGCGTTAAAACATTTGATAATTTCATGTTAATAGCCTTGATTTGAAAAAAAAAAACAAAACAAAAAAACTATAGGAAAACATGGTATCCCCCAAAATGCTCCATGCTCCAGCCCGTTTATCCACTTACACGGGATTAAATTATACTTTTAGAACTTGAAAGGTTTAATATTTTTGTGACACTTCTCTTTCTGTGTGTTAGTGTTGTAATGCCCAATGCTTTGAAAAAACAGATAACACACTAAACTAAAACTAAACAAACTAAAAATGACCATTAAATATATTTTTAAGCAGTAACAGAGGGATAACTACTGCACTTTGGTATAAAAAAAACACACAAAATTATCAACAAATATCAACAAATGTGAATAATGAGATTTGCTTTTCGTAAATTTTAAATAAAAATAAATAAGTTAAACATGCTGGTGGCAGTGGTTTAATCACAGACTCTGCACAGGGACAATCTGCAGATCTGCCACAGAAAGTTTCAGGAACCAAATCCACAAAAGAAACATAAACTGTTCTTACTTTGCGCAGAGTCCTGTGTTTGCGGCTCTTTCTTGTCTCTATTTGGTGCAGTTTTCCTCAGTCTCCTCCAGTCACTGCCTCATCCACAGCAGCGCGAGAGACGCACGAGGAGGAGGGCGGGGGACGCACGAGTGAACCACGGACACAGGAGCGCGCGCCTTATGAGTGCGCTCATGGTCACGTGCTCAGGTGAGGTACGGGGTCATGTTTTATGTTTTACTGGAAGGAAGATGTTTGTATTATTTCACTTTATCTGCGCAGTCTCCTGGGACCAGCCCCACTGTGCCAGAAAATGCTCTAAAACAGAACAGTCAAACACATTTTCACCGAGGGCCAGATGTAAAATAAATCTAACAATTTCTTTTACTTGTTAATTAACTGTTTGTTTATTTATTACTTATTGTCTTGATGTAAAAACATGGCTGTGTAACTGTGTATCTCTGGATAAATTGAGATTTTAAGACCATCATACCTTTTAATTTAAGTGTCGAGGGCCAGTTAAAATGATGTGGAGGGCCACATTTGACTCGTGGGCCTTGAGTTTGACACATGTGCTCTAAAATGTTCCTGTTTTAAACTAATTATGACTTTTATTGACCCGAGCCAGTGTCGAGGTGAGGGGCACTGTTCCTGAGTATAAGGGTCACTTAAAACATTATTATTATGTGGGTTTCACGAGGAAAAAGTCATAAGAATATCGAAATTCAAGTAGTAATTTCATGAGAAAAAAGTCAAAGCCAGAAACGGTTATTTAATTTAATTTAATTGTATTTCATTTTATTTTATTTTATTTTATTTATTTGTTGTTTTTTTATTTTTTTTATTTCATTTTATTTTATTTATTTGTTTTTTTTATTTTATTTTATTTTATTTATTTGTTTGGTTTTTTATTTTATTTTATTTTATTTATTTGCTTTTTTATTTCATTTCATTTTATTTATTTGTTTTTTAAATTTAATTTAATTTTATTTTATTTTGTGGTGTAGTTCATACTTACACACACAGGAGGTGGAGGTGGTGCAGTTCATACTACAGTTCATTCATTTTATTTTATTTTTTTTATTTTATTTATTAGTTTTTTTTATTTCATTTCATTTTATTTTATTTTATTTTATTTATTTGTTTTTTTATTTTATTTTATTTCATTTTATTTTATTTATTTGTTTTGTTTTGTTTTGTTTTGTTTTGTTTTTTTATTTTATTTTATTTTATTTTATTTTATTTTATTTATTTGATTGATTGAGAGAGTGCTAATGAACAGATCAAATTCAACATGAACATAAACACACCGGGTTATAGCCAAAGGATCGTTTTCATCTGTTGTTCCAAAGGCTGAGGTCACAAAAGGGTCAAAACAAAAATTGCACATTCCACACATTGCACAGTTCTTATAATTTCAGTCAGTTTATCCACACATTCAAGACACTTACATTTTACACCCAGTCCCTTCATATTTTGCACAAACCTGTAAATATGTCTCTATAGAAAACTCAAAATCACATTGTTTCTATAGATGATGCGTATTTGGTTTGAATATAACTTTTTTTTTTTTTTTGAGCTTTAAAAGAATTGACAAGAATTTGGTAAGTTCTTAAAAGAGGGTGAATAAAACCGGCCCAAGGGTTGACCCCTGTGGGACACCAACATCACAGTCACAATCTAAACACGAAGATTTTACACCATCAACTTCCTCATACTGTTTCCTGACTAAATTTACAATTTTATGAGAATAAAGGTGTAATTTTACAAGAACAAAGTCGTAGTCAACATAAAGTTAAAATTTTGTCCAGATTTAGGGGCAAGATCAATTCGCCACCACGACCAGAGTGCAAAAGAATGACCCTTATTTGAGTTAAAAGATTAAATTAAAACCTACGTAGGACAGTAGAACTTTGTATTGCTGAACATTAACAACTGTTGAATCATTTCCCCAGGTGTAAGAGTCTTTGCACACACTGTACCTGAAACATCCATGGATACAGGACGTACACTGAGCTCCAGAGCCTGGACTGAGGAACAAGGACAGTACGCAGTGTCAATTCTGCATAAAAAACTCGGGATCAGGGACTGAAACCAGCTTCTGCTCTGTGTCTTGGACTAAACTATAACCATTTGAAGACAGAAACAGGACAGAGCAGTGACAACAGAGATTAGACAACATTATTATCGGTGTGTAAAACCAGAGCTGCCCAGTGCACACGGCTCCACAGGCTCATAACGAGGAGCTGAAGTTATCTACCATCAGCACAGGTTTGAACAGTGACTGTGTGCAAAGTGTCCACGTTTACAACAGTAGAGAAGTGAAGTGAAGCGGAGTGTGGAGTTTTCAAAGAGGAGTCCGGTCATTCCACAGGGGAAAATGTGGCCTAAATCATTCAACAGTTTGTGATTGACGTGTACAAGTGCAGAGGTGTCAGAGGTGCAGATCTGTTTAAGAACATACAAACTTGTGGGACTTGTAAAATGACAGTATTCCAAAATTTGATATATTTAATGGGCATTTATGTGAAATTTTAACTCATCCAACTCTTTTACAGTCTGTGTCTGTGTTCATTTTTAAGTCTGTACATGTTGACTTTTTTGGCTACAACTTTATTCTCATAAAATTCTGACTTTATTCTCGTAAAACAATGAATTTATTCTCGTAAAATGACATCGTTTTCTGGCTTTGACTTTATTCTCATTAAAGTACGACTTAAATGTCAAAATGTTCTGACTTTATTCTTGTAGAGCATAGTAATATTTTTTAATTGACCCTTATTCTCCGTCGTAGTGATTGTTTCTTCCACAGTCATATATTTTTCTTTCTTTCTTCTTCTTCTTCTTCTTATTATTATTATTATTATTATTATTTATAGACTTATTTTTCCAAAGCTGATTGTATTTTTGATCCACTGAACATTGATAAAAGTCTCTCATCAGCCGACAGAGCTAAAAGTTTAATCATAAGTGTAAAATCAAAGTCTGACTAGAGCAAAGTAATAAGCACAGAGCCACTGGTGACTATAGCGCCCCCTGTACATGCAAATTCCACCATAAAATGCAAAAAGTCAATTCGACCAACATCATATTCTTTATCGTTTGGACTGTGGGAACATAAACATTTTTCTAAATCTATTTACAGAGACAGAAATCACATTATGCCACATTTGTGAAAATTGACTCAAACATTATTTAAGTCACTCCAATCGAAAACGTTAATTGTTTTACAGCTTTATGTTGCGTTTGCTCGTTAAAGCCATTGACCCTTTCCCCGGTAAATGCAGAATGACATCTCTCTGTATTTTTTAAACAGATTGATATGAGTCTGGTCTCCACGTCCTCTGTTCCCGGTCAAACGTGATCGTCCAATCAGATTTGCTCTTTTCAGTGACACGTGTGAAACGAAGGAGCTCATTGGTCACCTGTGATTCACAAATTCACCTCAGATTAACACAGTTGATTGATAGATTCTGCAGAAAGTCGTGATGTTTTTCATTTGGCACAGTTCACTTTGGAAACAGGGCGAAGAGCAGACCATGACCCTCATCCTCGTGTGCAGCTTTAATGTTTAAATCCTGATTCTTGCAGCTTTTTTTTATATTTTACCAACCAACTGATGACATTAAAATCATGTCATTTGTCTAAAGAATGGCTGTTTCTATTATCATTCTGTTTCTTGTGCACGTTTAAGCCTCATTGAAGCCACACACCTCAGTCACATGTTCACTCCGAGGGTCTTATCTCGATCAGAAGTGACAGGTGTAGATTTACTGTGTGTTTATGTAACTTTTTTTTAAAGACGTGTGGACGTTTGGGATTAACACCGAAATCTTTAGGCTAAACCATCATAAATGCATCACAAAAGAAGATCTAATGTGTCCAATTTGTGCAGCAAGTCATTTAAAATACAAGAAAAGAGTAGATAGAAATAGAAAAGTAAAGAAATACCAATTAATAAAAGTTAATTATTGCTATAAAATGAAATACAGAAGAGGAGAGGCTGTTTTTTTTTCACTGATCGGACACTAATTTTTGTGTGTTTGTCTTTAAAGGCACACTACGCAGCTTTTCTGGAGAAGAATCCGGCACCTGCTTGTCTCCATGAAGATGTTATTGTGTTGCCTAGACTGGAATGTTCCACAGTATTGACTTTAACGTGTCTGGGGTTTATTCATCGTTACTCAACTCTATGAAACACATTGGTCACCTGTGATTAGACTCGTGTGGGGCTGTTCCTCCAGAGCTGATCTCTTGTTGTCATGCGTTTCCTCCTCAGTGTTGCTTTAGTGCATTCCCGGCGTCTTGAGGATGTAACCGTGGCGACAGGCCGGGACTCGCTGCATTTCTGAGGGTGAAGCGACGACCGGACGTGACGGTGACAGGTCCGGACTTGAACGCCACACGGTCCCCAGTGACTCCGCTCTGCACAATGTGGCTCTGTCCCTTTAACTGTGTCCAGAGGTGGAAATGTCCTGAACACACCTGGAGAGACACTCAGGTGAGAAGACGCAGGTGAGAAGACGCAGGTGAGAAGACGCAGGTGAGAAGACGCAGGTGAGAAGACGCAGGTGAGAAGACGCAGGTGAGAAGACGCAGGTGAGAAGACGCAGTTACGCTCAAATACGAGGAGTCAAACTATAATTATGACACAACCCTTTTCATTTCAAGACAGTCACATATAACATACAGCACACACAGGCACATCAATTAATGCAGTTCATAAGAAAAACAATCATTCGACATTTGATATTGCACCATTCCCATAATTAGCATATTTTACACATTCCCTGGGGCCTAAAAGTGTAAACGTGGGTATTGCACATTCCCTGGGTGCGTATAATACTGCACAGTCCCTAATGGCCATACAGTAGAACATTATTTCTTCAAGTTTAGCAAGGAAATTGAAAGGGGAATAAATAAGTGCTTGAACCTGTTTATTCTGCTGGTTGGGGCCCTGTACCTTCTTCCTGAGGCATTGACTCAAACTGGTTGTGGAGGATGTGAGTCGGGTCATTACGTATTTTACTCCCCAGTTTCACTAGTGTCTCTTGAAAGATCTCCTGAAGACGACAGGGGGCCATGCCAGTTATTTTACCCGCCCTTTTAGTCAAGCTTAAGATTTGAGCTTTCAGTTTGACAGACAGGCTGCCAAACCAGGTAGACATCCCATAACGAATAATAGACTCAATACATGCTCGATAAAAAAGAAGCTTTACATTTTTGTCCACTTTGTAAACCCTCAATCTTCTTAAAAAACAAAAAAACAAAACAGGCACTGACTGATTTGTGAGCAAACAAATTCTACGTGCTGAGAATCAAAATAAACCCCCAAATACAACAACACGTCACCTGCTCTATATTCTGACCCTTAACTGCAACAAAACTGTGATCACCAACAAAATTAATAATTAATATTTATGAATTGAATTAATAATAAATAAATAATATGTGTCTCTGTCCCACCTGGAGAGACACTCAGGTGAGAAGACGCAGTTACGCTCAAATACGAGGAGTCAAACTATAATTATGACACAACCCTTTGTATTACAAGACAGTCAAGATAAAAAATAAATAAACAAATGAATAAAAAATATGTAGAATAAAAGCAGAGGCAATATTAAAACTGAGCTATAATTAAAACAGCAAAAGACAAAGTTTAAATTTGTCAACTGGACAAATCGTATCAAGTTTACAGATTTAAATTTCGTCTTTTGCTATGGATCAAAACTGGACATCTGAGGGATTACACAGATAGAACTAAAACACACTTTTTCTGTCTATTGTGCAGTACAACAATAGAAATGAGAAAGTATGACACAACTATTCTGTGAAATGTTATCTCTTGAAAAAGTTACATGACTAAACCAGTAACCCATTTCTCTTCAGCTCACTCTCACTCTCCCAGTGTGATGTCAGAGCGAAGTGTTTATAAATGGACAGAGTCTTTTGTGAGGAAAAATGTGTATTCAAACTCTTAGAAAAGAGTGAAACGTCACTGCCACGCCTCACTCCTGTCTGGAGAACGTCCTGGGACATTTCTGCCGGGATGTTACATAAAACAGAGATTTTCCTGAATGAAAATGAATTGTCCTGGTTTTCTTGATAATACGTCAAACTGTTATTCACTTTATCTTTCAAATATAAGTATGTGTTTGACAGTAAGAGAGATTTTAACTATTATCACTATAGTAAACCATCAAGGAAGTGAAAACAAACAGTAAAATAAACAACATTTTACACACATTTTAATAATTTGATGAAAATTGTGAAGCACCAGTTTAATCCAGTTTAATCCAGGTGACAAATGACATCCGCCTGAACACTGATGCAAAGTCTCAGTCTTAATCCTGTTAGATCTGAGCGCTGCTTTTGGCACTGTGGATCATGGGATTCTCTTACAGAGACTAGAGGACTGGGAGGACATCTGTGGTACGTCACTAAACTGGTTCAAGTCCTATTTAGAAAACAGGGAGTACTTTGTTGAAATTGGAAAATGTGTCTCAGATAAAATGTCCCTGACCTGTGGGGTGCCCCAGGGGTCAGTCCTGGGACCCCTGTTGTTCAATCTCTACATGCTGCTGTTAGGTCAGTTAATACGCAGCAATAATGTGGCACACACAACTCTGCAGATGACACTCAGATCTATGTCTCACTGCAGCAGGTGAATATGAACCAGTGGATTCACTCACTGCATCAACAGATCAGTGTGTGGAGGAAAAACAACTTTCTCCAGATAAACTCAGACAAGACTGAAGTCATCATCTTTGTCCCACAGAAACATAGAGAAAGTGTCAGCATCACCTCCAGTCTCTCTCTCTCTAAAACCTTCAACTCAGGCGAGAAATCTAGAGGTAATAATGGACTCAGACTTGAACTTTAACAGCCACATCAAATCAATAACATCTGTAGCTTTTTACCACCTAAAAAACATAGCAAAAATCAAAGGTAAACTGTCAAAACCAGACTTAGAGAGACTTATCCATGCGTTTGTCTCCAGTAGGTTAGACTACTGTAACGTCCTGCTCACTGGCCTCGCCAAACGAGCCTTAACACAGAACAGAACATCCAGAACGCTGCTGCTCGGGTCCTGACTAGAACCAGGAAGTACGAGCATATAAGTCCTGTGCTCAGGTCTCTGCACTGGCTTCCTGTAGCTCAAAGAATAGACTTTAAAGCAGCTCTGCTTGTGTATAAGTCTCTCCATGGCCTAGGTCCAAAGTTCATCTCCGACATGTTAGTGCCACATGAACCATCTCACACTCTGAGGACTTCAGGGACCGGCCTCCTGCTGGTGCCAGAGTCAGGACTAAACATGGGGAATCAGTGTTTCAGTTTTATGCAGCTAAAACCTGGAACAGTCTTCCTGAAGATGTGAGACAGGCCTCTACTTTGACAATATTTAAATCCAGACTCAAAAAGGTTCTGTTTATCTGTGCATACGACTGAGAGGTTTTTATTCAGCACTCTTCTCCTTTAATGGTAAATTTATGATGATTATTTGTGATTATTTATGTTTTGATTTGTGTGATTTTAATGTCTTTCTTATTCTGTAAAGCACTTTGAATTACCCTGTGTATGAATTGTGCTATACAAATAAACTTGCCTTGCCTAATCCATGAACATTTGTCTCATGTCATACTATGTTGTGGCCACTAGAGGGCAATATAATTTTTAAAAACTTCACACTACCAGGAATAATATCTTATCTTTCATCCTTAGAAAATGTGTGTTTTCTGGGAGATAAACCCTTTTGTTTTTCTGTTTAATCCGTGCATTTTTCATTCACAGTGTAGCGTTTTGTGTGGATCATGTTGAGACATTTTGGAGCTGGTTCAGATCACTGTGCTCTTCAAACTAACACATATTTGATGTTGATAAGTTGAACTGTTCCTCAGCAACACCCATAGAGCATATCTGACCTAAACCTGAACCTAACCCATATCTGAAGGACTTTACTGATGCTTCATTTGTCTTCGCTTTGACAACATTATGGTCTCTGTCCGTGGTCCTGGACGTCACGACTTTACGGGTCAAAATCCCACTTTTGTCCACGATATATTTAAAACTCTTCTGATAATAATCTGTTTGTCCGTCCCGCTCCTGACAAAGAAAACAAACCTGACCCATTTCCATTAAATTCATCAAACACTAATATCAGTCACCAACACCCACAGCTGAAGTTATTGTTACGTAACTGATGTTAATGATTAGCAAAGATATGGAAAAGTCAACACTAATCACTCCAACTGTGACAGAATATAAAGCTCATTTTCTGTGGCCACATTTTACACTGACAACATGACTCCTGTCGTTTTACTCCTGCTGCCTCTTCTCCTGCTCCCAGGGGCTCGACTCGAGGGTAAGTCCACTACTAAAGCTGCACCGTGTAACTTTTCTGCCAGAGGAGCCATTATCTCCATAAAGGTGTTACTGCTATGGCATTAAACTCGTCTTTATCCTCGGAGACAAACACTAAATCAATAACAGGTCGGCTCTGTGGACAGGCAGCCCTGCTCGCAGAAAGAATTTTTAAATAGTTTTTTTGGCAATTAAAACACTTTTCAAAACAGATAACTGTGAGACAGGTAAGTTTAACGTGAGACAGGTAAGTTTAACGTGAGACAGGTAAGTTTAATGTGAGACAGGTAAGTTTAATGTGAGACAGGTACTTTTAACCCTCTGGTGCACAGCGGTCACTGCAGTGGACAGTTACTAAAGCAACTTTCTCTTTAATGCGTTGGTTTATGGTGGAGCCTCTGGAGTGCTCTCTGCTGCCACACTCCATTGAGATCAATTCAGTGGTCAGTCGGTGTAACTGCAAGTAAATTTCCTCTGATTGGTTTTCTTATTCAGGCCTAAACATTTTCCAAAAAATGTTGAAATGTTTTTCAAAGCATAAAAAGAAACGTGTTTGTATATTTACAACAGAACAAAAGTTAATTCATATTTACAGGCAGTTCACAATGTCACAAAATCTTGACCAAGGCTTTCATAATTCATGCATCAGAGGGTTAATGCCAGTTACATTGTGCACATTTGATGCTCCTATAAAGTCTTTATTTCATATTTTTGGTTGTTTTTGTGCAGAATCCGAGTCTCTTCCCATTGAGATCCAGGTGATGAACAGTGTGACGAACGCTCCGGCTCAGACCTACAGCGCGTCTGTGGTGAAAGGAGGAATCCTGCTCGGAGCCATGAAGAGACTCATGGCGTCCAACGCAGGGTTTAAGTACGTCACATTTTAAAATTCATATTAATCTGATAAATGGACCTTTTATTTTTACTGTTATTTATCGTTTGCACCTTTAGATTCACATTCGAGGAGAACCTAAACTTTGGCCCTTTCCTGGTCAGTGTGAACGGTTTGGCTGGTGACCCTGAGGACCACACATACTGGGAGCTCCTGGTCAAGACTCCCACGGGCGACACGCTCCGACTGGATGTGGGTGAGTTTGTGCAACCAGGGAAAAATACTGTAAGTCACGTTCTGAATGATGTAACTTATGAGGATGTGGTTTTCAGGGATCGGATGTTATGTCCCAAAAGCCCACGAGCAAATCATTCTGAATTTTAATAAATGGTGAGAATTCAGCAACTGATGATCAACATAAAGAAATGTGTCTGATGTGATCAATAAAGCTCCATTCAAACACAGCTGTGTGTTCAACATCAATGTCTGTGAGTTAAACATCACACACTCATATTTGACAGTGGGTCATAAAGTGTTCAATTCAGGAGATTGTTTTGTTATTTTTTTTACATTTCTTTTAATATTTTGCTTCACCTCCTGAGACCTGAGCTCTTTCATGTTGTGGCTTTATTAATTTCTATTTGTTCTTTGGGCTGATTGGACCTGATGATGTAAAAACAAAGAATTATATTTTACATTATGTAGTTTTTGTGGAGAAAAGTGATGTCAAACGAATGTCCTCATATGTGGACATTTTTAATCATTTTGATAAAACATTTGAATAATGATTTGCAAAAACTATTTATTAAGACCAATAATGTGTCTCATGTGAAGAGCTGCAGACAGGGGAGACATGAACCTTTACAAAAAAAAATATTCTAAACATTCTAAACTCTTAAAAAATTTCCAAATTGAATATATTTGCATTGTTGCTGTTCTTAATGATGTTATTCTTCTTCTAAAAATCTGCATTGTGGCATAAGACACAGTGACATATGTGTGACTCATAGAAAAAACAAACTGATTATGTTTTATACACATCATGTTTAATTATGGAGTTGGACTAAAGCCATAAAATCCAACTAATGCAGTTGAAGGACTGATGATTATTTTTACACTTTTATCCTCCATGTCAAAACAAACCAACCCCAAATGATTACGATAAACAGGAGAAAATATCTTTCTCTTCCTTGTCAAGTGCCATTGCATAATTAAAATACTGTGTCAACATTTTAGTGACTCAGACTCTGAGTTTGTTTGTTTCTTTATTGTTTTTCACATGTTGCACCAAGAACAGAGGAAAAATAGTGATTTAAATCAACATTTAGCACAAACTAAACAAACAGGTGTGACTAAACTAAATAACCCAGTGATAACAGAATACAACGAGTTACACATATTTTCTGATCAGCAGGTACGTGGTTATATGTTTATTAATCAGCTCAGACTGAAGTCGTCTTCATGCGCTGGAATATTCAAAGATGATCTTATCATTTGCAATTGGAATGTAGCACCCGATATCTGGAAAACAAACACGTCAGTCGTGTTTATCATACAAACTGTGCCTGATTCACTGTGGCACAGAGTTTATATTTAGGACAAACCTAAAACGTCACAAAACACTTTTAACTCACTAGCATCAGGTATTATGACAGTCCCGTCCGGTTTCTCCACCAGCAGCTGCCAGTAGGTGCGCTGAGAGAAATCTCCATACAAACCATTCACACTGGTCACAAAGGGGCCGTAATATTTGCTCTCAGTGTAGGTAAAACTGAACACAACATTTAATATGAGCAGAAATGTCATCACACATGACTCTAGACGGCACAATCATCACAGTAAACTCTAACCTGAAGTTGGTGGTTTCCTGGAGTCGTCTCATTGCTCCCAGCAGAATTCCTCTGTAGGGCACAGAAGTGCGGTAGATTTTTCTGGCTTGACCTGGGACCAAAGAGTTTCTCACTTCAATCGTGACGGGAGTTTCAATGGGGGGTGGTACTGTAAAGAAAAAGGAAGTGTTATATCTCAAACATGAAAAACAAAGGCTACCAAAACACACCTGTCAGAAAATCTACATTAAACTGAATCTCATCAAATAAATAAACAGGACAGTCATGAAATGTTGACACTTTGGGCTGAAACTGCAGAGTTTTTAGTTTTGACTTTATAAGCTGCAAGTTCATGGTCAAAACATGGATGTGGAAAAACTCAAAGGGTGTGTTCATCTTGTCCTGGTTCTGTCTGATTTTGTCCAGGTTTAGTCCTAATGTAGACCGGCCTTGGTCCTGTTCTAGTCCCAGATGTGGTTTGTGTGATAAACTGCTCTTTCTACAGCACAAACCTTCAGTGATCTGAGGATCCCCATGAGACTGTCCACCTGCAATTCAAAAAACTCAACGTAATGAGATAAATTTACATCATTTAACAACAAACAGACAACACAAGTCCATTTACCTCCTGAAGTGACGCTCAGAAGAAGCAGGAGCAGCAGAGTGATGGAGGCCGTCAGATGCATCGTCAAACACAGTAACTTCTCCTGGTTTGGTGTCACTTCTTTTTAAAGTATCAGGAAGTATTTTATCACCCAGAGCCAGGACACACAGCTGCTGTCTCAAGATGTACAGTTATGATAAACATGATATCAGACCTCCGCCTGTGATGGAGCTGTATCTGCAGTGACACCACCAGGACTGATTAACACAAACACTGAGACTGTCCAATCGCACAAATATAGTCCACAATGTCTGTAAGAAGAAAACATCCAGTCTCACTGACACTAACCACGTAGAGCTTACCAGGAAAACAATAACATCTCCGTAGAGACAACAAGGTGATGTACCCACTGCCGGAAAAGTTACGAAGTGCATCTTTAAATGGACCTTTTCAGAAGCTCTGCTCATGTTCACGATGCACATTTTTACTGTTATTTATCGTTTGCACCTTTAGATTCACATTCGAGGAGAACCTAGACTTTGGCCCTTTCCTGGTCAGTGTGAACGGTTTGGCTGGTGACCCTGAGGACCACACATACTGGGAGCTCCTGGTCAAGACTCCCACGGGCGACACGCTCCGACTGGATGTGGGTGAGTTTGTGCAACCAGGGAAAAATACTGTAAGTCACGTTCTGAATGATGTAACTTACACATACTGGGAGCTCCTGGTTAAGACTCCCACAGATAAAATATTTTGATGAAGATGTAAATTTGTTTTGCACTTCCAGGCCCCTCCCTGAACCGCCACCTTAACGTGGTGGAGGGGTTTGAGTGCCCGAATGATCCTGGGAGCTATGTTGTCGGGGGCTTCATGCCCCTGGTAGGGTCACCCATGGCAAACAGGTCCAGGGAGATGGGACAGACTAAGAGTGGTTCAGAAGCCCCTTATGAAAAGAGTACAATCAAGGCAAGCTACGTCGCCTGGACCGGCGTTACCAGGGCCCCACCCTGGAGCCAGGCCTGGGGTGGGTGCTCAACAGCGAGCGCCTGGTGGCCGGGCCTTTCCCCACGGGGCCCGGCCGGGCTCAGCCTGAAGGAGTGATGTGGGGCCGTCCTCATGTGGACCCACCACCCGCAAGAGGATCCGTAAGGGGCCGGTGCATGAAGATCTGGGCGGCAGTCGAAGGCGGGGGCCTCGACGACCAGATCTCTGGACATGGAGACTGGCTCTGGGGACATGGAATGTCACCTCGCTGGGGGGGAAGGAGCCTGAGCTTGTGCGGGAGGTTGAGCGTTACCGACTAGATATAGTCGGCCTCGCCTCCACGCACAGTTTGGGCTCTGGAACCCAACTTCTTGAGAGGGGCTGGACTCTCCATTTCTCTGGCGTTGCCCGCGGGGAGAGGTGGCGAGCTGGTGTCTCATTGCCCCACAGCTCAGCCGCTTCGTGTTGGGGTTCACTCCAGTGAACGAGAGGGTCGCGTCCCTGCGCCTTCGGGTCGGGGACAGGTCTCTCACTGTTGTGTCGGCCTACGGGCCAAGCAGCAGTGCGGAGTACCCGGCCATCTTGGAGTCCCTGGGAGGGGTACTAGACAGTGCATCGACTGGGGACTCCGTTGTTCTCCTGGGGGACTTCAACGCCCATGTGGGTAACGACAGTGACACCTGGAGGGGCGTGATTGGGAAGGACGGCCTCTCTGATCTGAACCCGAGTGGTGTTTTGTTATTGGATTTCTGTGCTAGTCCATAACAAACACCATGTTCGAGCACAAGGGTGTCCATCGGTGCACGTGGCACCAGGACACTCTAGGTCGGAGGTCGATGATCGACTTTGTTGTCGTATCATCTGATCTCCGACCGCGCGTCTTGGACACTCGGGTGAAGAGAGGGGCTGAGCTGTCAACTGATCACCACCTGGTGGTGAGTTGGATCCGCTGGCGGAGGAGGAAGCCGGACAGACCTGGCAGACCCAAGCGTATTGTAAGGGTCTGTTGGGAACGTCTGGCGGAGCCTTCTGTCAGGGGGGTCTTCAACTCCCACCTCCGGGAGAACTTCTCCCTGATCCCGGGGGAGGTTGGAGACATGGACTCCGAGTCGGCCATGTTCTCTACCTCTATTGTCGATGCGGACGCTCGTAGCTGTGGTCGTAAGGTCTGCGGTGCTTGTCGCGGCGGCAATCCCCGAACCCAGTGGTGGACATCGGAAGTAAGGGATGCCGTCAAGCTGAAGAAGGAGTCCTATCGAGCCTTGTTGGCTCGTGGGACTCCTGAGGCAGCCGATGAGTACATGCGGGCCAAGCGTGCCGCGGCTCGGGCAGTCACAGAGGCAAAAACTCGGGGTTGGGAGGAGTTCGGGGAGGCCATGGAGGAGGACTATCGGACGGCCTCAAAGAGATTCTGGCAAACTGTCAGACGCCTCAGGAGGGGGAAGCAGTGCTTCACCAACACTGTTTACAGTGTGGGTGGAGAGCTGCTGACCTCGACTGGGGATGTTGTCGGGCGGTGGAAGGAATATTTTGAGGATCTCCTCAATCCCCCCGCCATGTCTTCCGAGGAGGAAGCAGAGACTGGGGACCCAGAGGCGGACTCGTCCATCACCCTGGCTGAAGTCACCGAGGTGGTTAGCAAGCTCCTCGGTGGCAAGGCTCCGGGGGTGGACGAGATCCGTCCTGAGTACCTCAAGTCTCTGGATGTTGTGGGACTGTCTTGGCTGACACGTCTCTGCAACATCGCGTGGCGGTCGGGGACAGTACCTGTGGAATGGCAGACCGGGGTGGTGGTCCCTCTGTATAAGAAGGGGGACCGGAGGGTGTGTTCCAATTACAGGGGAATCACACTCCTCAGCCTTCCCGGTAAGGTCTATTCCAGGGTACTGGAGAGGAGAATCCGACCGATAGTCGAACCCCGGATTCAGGAGGAGCAGTGTGGTTTTCGTCCTGGTCGTGGAACACTGGACCAGCTCTATACTCTCCATCGGGTCCTCGAGGGTTCATGGGAGTTTGCCCAACCAGTCCACATGTGTTTTGTGGATCTGGAGAAGGCATTCGACCGTGTCCCTCGTGGTGTCCTTTGGGGGGGTGCTCTGGGAGTATGGGGTCCGGGGCTCTTTGCTAAGGGCTGTCCGGTCCCTGTATGACCGGAGCAGGAGCTGTGTTTGCATTGCCGGCAGTAAGTCAGACCTGTTCCCAGTGCATGTTGGACTCAGGGCTGCCCTTTGTCACCGGTTCTGTTCATTATATTTATGGACAGAATTTCTAGGCGCAGCCAGGGGCCGGAGGGGGTCTGGTTCGGGAACCACAGGATCTCATCTCTACTGTTGGCAGATGATGTTGTCCTAATGCTTCTTCGAGCCAGGACCTGCAGCAGGCACTGGGGCGGTTATGGGTAATGACCGAAAGGACAAGGTCACGGATACAAGCGGCCGAAATGGGTTTCCTCCGCAGAGTGGCTGGGTGCACCCTTAGGGATAGGGCGAGGAGCTCAGTCACACGGGAGGAGCTCCGAGTAGAGCTGCTGCTCCTACACGTTGAGAGGAGCCAGCTGAGGTGGCTCGGGCATCTGCTCAGGATGCCTCCTGGACACCTCCCTAGGGAGGGGCATGTCCCAGCGGGAGGAGGCCCCGGGGAAGACCCAGGACACGCTGGAGGGACTATGTCTCTTGGCTGGCCTGGGAACACCTTGGGATCCCACCGGAGGAGCTGGAGGACATGTCTGGGGTGAGGGAAGTTTGGGAGTCCCTGCTTAGACTGCTGCCCCCGCGACCCGACCCCGGATAAGCGGAAGAAAATGGATGGATGGATGGATGGACTTCCAGGCCACCATAGAACCAAGACACAGTGACATATGTGTGACTCAGAGAAAAAACAAACTGATTATGTTTTATACACATCATGTTTAATTATGGAGTTGGACTAAAGCCATAAAATCCAACTAATGCAGATGAAGGACTGTATGATTATTTTTACACTTTTATCCTCCATGTCAAAACAAACCAACCCCAAATGATTACGATAAACAGGAGAAAATATCTTTCTCTTCCTTGTCAAGTGCCATTGCATAATTAAAATACTGTGTCAACATTTTAGTGACTCAGACTCTGAGTTTGTTTGTTTCTTTATTGTTTTTCACATGTTGCACCAAGAACAGAGGAAAAATAGTGACTTAAATCAACATTTAGCACAAACTAAACAAACAGGTGTGACTAAACTAAATAACCCAGTGATAACAGAATACAACGAGTTACACATATTTCCTGCTCAGCAGGTACGTGGTTATATGTTTATTAATCAGCTCAGACTGAAGTCGTCTTCATGCGCTGGAATATTCAAAGATGATCTTATCATTTGCAATTGGAATGTAGCACCCGATATCTGGAAAACAAACACGTCAGTCGTGTTTATCATACAAACTGTGCCTGATTTACTGTGGCACAGAGTTTATATTTAGGACAAACCTAAAACGTCACAAAACACTTTTAACTCACTAGCATCAGGTATTATGACAGTCCCGTCCGGTTTCTCCACCAGCAGCTGCCAGTAGGTGCGCTGAGAGAAATCTCCATACAAACCATTCAAACTGGTCACAAAGGGGCCGTAATATTTGCTCTCAGTGTAGGTAAAACTGAAAACAACATTTAATATGAGCAGAAATGTCATCACACATGACTCTAGACGGCACAATCATCACAGTAAACTCTAACCTGAAGTTGGTGGTTTCCTGGAGTCGTCTCATTGCTCCCAGCAGAATTGCTCTGGGGGGCACAGAAGTGCGGTAGATTTTTCCGGTTTCACCTGGGACCAAAGAGTTTCTCACTTCAATCGTGACGGGAGTTTCAATGGGGGGTGGTACTGTAAAGAAAAATGAAGTGTTATATCTCAAACATGAAAAACAAAGGCTACCAAAACACACCTGTCAGAAAATCTACATTAAACTGAATCTCATCAAATAAATAAACAGGACAGTCATGAAATGTTGACACTTTGGGCTGAAACTGCAGAGTTTTTAGTTTTGACTTTATAAGCTGCAAGTTCATGGTCAAAACATGGATGTGGAAAAACTCAAAGGGTGTGTTCATCTTGTCCTGGTTCTGTCTGATTTTGTCCAGGTTTAGTCCTAATGTAGACCGGCCTTGGTCCTGTTCTAGTCCCAGATGTGGTTTGTGTGAACCACACAACATAAACTGCTCTTTCTACAGCACAAACCTTCAGCATCTCCATGAGACTGTCTAATTGCAATTTAAAAAACATAAATTAATGAGATAAATTTTCATCATTTATCAACAAACAGAAGACACAAGTCCATTTACCTTCTGAAGTGACCCCCAGAAGAACCAGGAGCAGCAGAGTGATGGAGGCTGTTAGATGCATCGTCAAACACAGTAACTTCTCCTGGTTTGTGTCACTCCTTTTTAAAGTCCCAGAAAGTACCAGGAAGTATTTGTCATGTATTGTTGGATTACACACAATTAGGACATTTTGTATTTCAGTGTAATTAGGAAACACCCTTTATTCAACCACAGGCCCAAATAACATTGTGCCATGACCATAATTACATCCCATTATTAAATCTAAACGATCATGGTGTTCTCTTTGTCCAGAAGAACAAAAAGTCCAACAGGTGTTTATGAGCTGGGAGAGGCTTTTAAAATAATTTATTCTCCACAATGAATGAATGATTTCATTCATTCCTTCCTCCTCCTCGCCTGGCCGATTTTTCTTGTTTTGTCTGATTTTTCCTGTTGTTTTGTTTTTGTGTGTATATCACGGTGGCTGAGTGGCTCATGCCTTACAGCAAGTGGGTTTGGTTCGATCCCCGGGTCGCCCAGGCCTTTCTGTGTGGAGTTTTTCATGTTTCTCCCCGTGTCTGGATGGGTTTCCTCCGGGTACTCCGGTTTCCCCCATCAACCAAAACATGAACGCCCTTCGAGACAACTGTTGTTGTGATTTTGGGTGTTACAAAAATAAATGAATTTAATTGAATGATTTACCAACCAAGTGTACCAATCGGTAAAATGACATCAGTCTCTCTCCAGCAAAGTGTTAAAATAATCATCTTGAGTTGAAGTTTTTGTAAAGTGAAGCACAGTCCATAATGTGTTAACAGTTTAATTTGACTCATCTAAAGGACTATGTGCAAATACAAAGTGTCATCTGCAGATTACAAATATCAGTGCAGTGCCAGATGGTGAAGCGAGTACCAAGGGCTGGACATCATCATCATCATCATCATCATCATCATCATCATCATCATCATCATCATCATCATCATCATCATCATCATCATCATCATCATCATCATCATCATCATCATCATCATAGTGCAGTGCTTTAGTGTCACTGAGCTCAATAAAACTAAACCTATTCAGATTTCAGTGCATTATTCAGATTATTTTTCCACTTTTTTATTATTATTATTTACTCCTCTCCAAGTAAAAATAGCACCAACCCAAAACTTACCATGACAAAGAAAGGACAGGGTGAAACTGGGAGGCACCAAGAGGAAAATAATTCTGTCAGAAGCAAATAATCCAACTGCTTAACCCTGGTGTGTTCCTCCCAGTTGAGTTATGCAAGTTCTTCTGGGCTCAGTTTGACACAATTTTTTCTCTTATAACTCAGCCATAAAATAACATACTTTTTATATAATTTGGGGTTTATTTTCAGCCTGACTTCAGACTAATGTACTGATACCAAATGTTTTGTTAATTTTGGCTAGTAGGCCGTATTTTAGTAAAAAAAAAAAAAAAAAAAGTGCATGTTTGGACCTCAAAATCTCCTGTATTTTTGGTTGTTTTTGTGCAGAATCCGAGTCTCTTCCCATTGAGATCCATGTGATGAACAGTGTGACGAACGCTCCGGCTCAGACCTACAGCGCGTCTGTGGTGAAAGGAGGAATCCTGCTCGGAGCCATGAAGAGACTCATGGCGTCCAACGCAGGGTTTAAGTACGTCACATTTTAAAATTCATATTAATCTGATAAATGGACCTTTTATTTTTACTGTTATTTATCGTTTGCACCTTTAGATTCACATTCGAGGAGAACCTAAACTTTGGCCCTTTCCTGGTCAGTGTGAACGGTTTGGCTGGTGACCCTGAGGACCACACATACTGGGAGCTCCTGGTCAAGACTCCCACGGGCGACACGCTCCGACTGGATGTGGGTGAGTTTGTGCAACCAGGGAAAAATACTGTAAGTCACGTTCTGAATGATGTAACTTATGAGGATGTGGTTTTCAGGGATCGGATGTTATGTCCCAAAAGCCCACGAGCAAATCATTCTGAATTTTAATAAATGGTGAGAATTCAGCAACTGATGATCAACATAAAGAAATGTGTCTGATGTGATCAATAAAGCTCCATTCAAACACAGCTGTGTGTTCAACATCAATGTCTGTGAGTTAAACATCACACACTCATATTTGACAGTGGGTCATTAAGTGTCTGTACCAGACCATTTTGGGCTAAACCAAAGAATTCAGGAGATTGTTTTGTTATTCCCCTCCCTGAACCGCCACCTTAACGTGTTGGAGGGGTTTGAGTGCCCGAATGATCCTGGGAGCTATGTTGTCGGGGGCTTCATGCCCCTGGTAGGGTCACCCATGGCAAACAGGTCCAGGGAGACGGGACAGACTAAGAGTGGTTCAGAAGCCCCTTATGAAAAGAGTACAATCAAGGCAAGCTATGTCGCCCGGACCGGCGTTACCAGGGCCCCACCCTGGAGCCAGGCCTGGGGTGGGTGCTCAACAGCGAGCGCCTGGTGGCCGGGCCTTTCCAGACGGGGCCCGGCCGGGCTCAGCCCGAAGGAGTGACGTGGGGCCGTCCTCATGTGGACCCACCACCCGCAAGAGGATCCGTAAGGGGCCGGTGCATGAAGATCTGGGCGGCAGTCGAAGGCGGGGGCCTCGACGACCGGATCCCTGGACATGGAGACTGGCTCTGGGGACATGGAATGTCACCTCGCTGGGGGGGAAGGAGCGTGAGCTTGTGCGGGAGGTTGAGTGTTACCGACTAGATATAGTCGGCCTCGCCTCCACGCACAGTTTGGGCTCTGGAACCTAACTTCTTGAGAGGGGCTGGACTCTCCATTTCTCTGGCGTTGCCCGCGGGGAGAGGTGGCGAGCTGGTGTGGGCTTGCTCATTGCCCCACAGCTCAGCCGCTTCGTGTTGGGGTTCACTCCGGTGAACGAGAGGGTCGCGTCCCTGCGCCTTTGGGTCGGGGACAGGTCTCTCACTGTTGTGTCGGCCTACGGGCCAAACAGCAGTGCGGAGTACCCGGCCTTCTTGGAGTCCCTGCGAGGGGTACTAGACAGTGCACCAACCGGGGACTCCGTTGTTCTCCTGGGGGACTTCAACGCCCATGTGGGTAACGACAGTGACACCTGGAGGGGCGTGATTGGGAAGGACGGCCTCTCTGATCTGAACCCGAGCGGTGTTTTGTTATTGGACTTCTGTGCTAGTCACAGTTTGTCCATAACAAACACCATGTTCGAGCACAAGGGTGTCCATCGGTGCACATGGCACCAGGACACTCTAGGTCAGAGGTCGATGATCGACTTTGTTGTCGTATCATCTGATCTCCGACCGCGCGTCTTGGACACTCGGGTGAAGAGAGGGGCTGAGCTGTCAACTGATCACCACCTGGTGGTGAGTTGGATCCACTGGCGGAGGAGGAATCCGGACAGACCTGGCAGAGCCAAGCATATTGTAAGGGTCAGTTGGGAACGCCTGGCAGAGCCTTCTGTCAGAGGGGTCTTCAACTCACACCTCCGGGAGAACTTCTCCCTGATCCCGGGGGAGGTTGGAGACATGGACTCCGAGTGGGCCATGTTCTCCACCTCTATTGTTGATGCGGCTGCTCGTAGCTGTGGTCGTAAGGTCTGCGGTGCTTGTCACGGCGGCAATCCCCGAACCCGGTGGTGGACATCGGAAGTAAGGGATGCCGTCAAGCTGAAGAAGGAGTCCTATCGAGCCTTGTTGGCTCGTGGGACTCCTGAGGCAGCCGATGAGTACAGGCGGGCCAAGCGTGCCGCGGCTCGTGTGGTTGCAGAGGCAAAAACTCGGGGTTGGGAGGAGTTCGGGGATTCAAGGAGTTTTGGGGATTCAACATATGAGTTTATGACTTTCTTTTTGCATAAACTTTTAAAACGGCTCAAGGTTCTGCAGTCTTTAACATCGTCCTCTAACCTGTTCCAAACATTTACTCCAACAGTTGAAATGCAGTGCTGTTTTACATTTGTTCTGACACTTGGTTTTTTATATACATCATGTCCTCTAAGATTATAAGCACAATCTCGATTTTTAAACTTGGATATGAAATGGTAACTGTTTATTCTTAATTTTATACATAAATTGTGCAGTTCTATAATCTACCAAGTCCTTGAATTTCATTGTGTTTTTTTGGATAAAGAGTTCATTTGTATGAGCCTATAGGGGGCGCTGTTCACAATTCGCATCGCTCGTTTTTGGACAACTGCAATAGGTTAATGTTTGTTTGGTTTGTATTTCCCCACACCTCCACACAGTAGGTCATGTAGGAAAATATCAACGAAATATACAAAATGAACAATGTTTTTTCGTTCAAACATTCTTTTACTTTCGATATAATTGCTAAAGATTTGCATAATTTTGTCTTTGTGAATTGTATGTGGCTTTTCCAACTTAGGTTATTTTGGATTATTATTCCTAGAAATTTAATTTTATTTATTTGCTCTATTTCTGTATTATGAATAATAAGATTCCTGTTCACATTTATTCGGCGATTTATAAATACTATGAATTTAGTTTTCTTTAGATTTAAAGTTAATTTGTTTGCATCAAACCAGCTTTTCAGCAATTTTAGTTCTTTTTCTAGCTCCTCAATTACTGTTTCTAAATCATTGCCACAGTGTATTATATTTGTATCGTCTGCAAATAATATAAGATGCAAAGCTTTTGACACCAAACATATATCATTAATATAAAGGATAAAGAGCAAGGGGCTCAACACTGACCCCTGGGGGAGGCCACAGGTCACTGTTTGAAGCTCTGAATCCACTCCGTTTATATGGACATATTGTGATCTGTTTTCTATATAACTTTTGATCCAAGAGAAAGCCACACCCCTAATACCATATCTGTACAGTTTTCTGAGTAGTAGATCATGATTGACTGTATCAAACGCTTTAGTTAAATCTAGAAACACTGTTTAATGTTTAATTATGGAGTTGGACTAAAGCCATAAAATCCAACTAATGCAGATGAAGGACTGTATGATTATTTTTACACTTTTATCCTCCATGTCAAAACAAACCAACCCCAAATGATTACGATAAACAGGAGAAAATATCTTTCTCTTCCTTGTCAAGTGCCATTGCATAATTAAAATACTGTGTCAACATTTTAGTGACTCAGACTCTGAGTTTGTTTGTTTCTTTATTGTTTTTCACATGTTGCACCAAGAACAGAGGAAAAATAGTGACTTAAATCAACATTTAGCACAAACTAAACAAACAGGTGTGACTAAACTAAATAACCCAGTGATAACAGAATACAACGAGTTACACATATTTCCTGATCAGCAGGTACGTGGTTATATGTTTATTAATCAGCTCAGAGTCAAGTCGTCTTCAGAAGCTGGAATAATTAAAGATGATCTTATCATTTGCAGTTGGAATGTAGCACCCGATACCTGGAAAACAAACACGTCAGTCGTGTTTATCGTAAAATAGTAATAAATTACTGACTTTAAGTGTTTTAAGACGGATTAGAATCAGACAAAAAAAACTGTACTCCAGTAAGAGTACTGTTACTTGAGTAATGTTTGTCACATGTAGACGTACTTACAGTGGGAAGAGTAACCAAAACATTTACTCAAGTAAAAGTATTGGTACTTCAATAAAAATATTACTCAAGTAGAAGTAAAAGTATGTTGCTAGAAAAGTACTCTGAAAAGCACAATGTCTTTAAAAAGTTACTTAAGTTATTGAGTAAATGTAACTGAGTACTACATTATCTAAAGGTGATGTTGACTCACACCAAAACTGTGTCTGATTCACTGTGGCACAGAGTTTATATTTAGGACAAACTTAAAACGTCACAAAACATTTTTAACTCACCAACATCAGGTATTATGACAGTCCCGTCCGGTTTCTCCACCAGCAGCTGCCAGTAGGTGCGCTGAGACAAATCTCCATACAAACCATTCACACTGGTCAGAAAGGGGCCGTAATTTTTGTCCTCAGTGTAGGTAAAACTGAACACAACATTTAATATGAGCAGAAATGTCATCACACATGACTCTAGACGGCACAATCATCACAGTAAACTCTAACCTGAAGTTGGTGGTTTCCTGGAGTCGTCTCATTGCTCCCAGCAGAATTCCTCTGAAGATCACAAAAGTGCTGTAGCGTCGTCTGGCTTGACCTGGGACCAAAGAGTTTCTCACCTCGATCGTGATGGGAGTGTGAGAGGAGTGTGGTGCTGTAAAGAAAATGAAGTGTAATATCTCAAACATGAAAAACAAAGGCTACCAAAAAACAATAACATCTGTCATCTGGATGTACCTGGGCTTGAATCACCTTGTCCTATTGTGTTTCTATTTATATGACCAAAAGACTGAAATGTTTTAGTGTAACTTGTAAAACAGCCATTCAAAAGTACCTCAGCGCAGCTCGGGGGAGTAAACACAAATAAAACAAATGTAGGCAGCAGATATTTTGTTACTCTATACAAAAAAAACCCAAACAAAAGAAATGTAATCTTTATAGAGGGATATTTAGGCTGCTGTAAACACCTGAGCACTGTTTCTAGTATAACTTCACACATTATATCATTTTCAATACAAATGTCTGGGCTCTTGGGGGCCCTCTAGTGGCTTTGGGGCCCTAAGCAGCTGCTGAGTCTGTTTATAGTCCAGCTCGGCCCTGGTCAGAGCATCTACATTAAACTGAATCTCCTAATGTAGTCCTAATGTAGACCGGCCTTGGTCCTGTTCTAGTCCCAGATGTGGTTTGTGTCATAAACTGCTCTTTCTACAGCACAAACCTTCAGTGGCCTGAGGATCCCCATGAGACTGTCCACCTGCAATTCAAAAAACTCAACGTAATGAGATAAATTTACATCATTTAACAACAAACAGACGACACAAGTCCATTTACCTCCTGAAGTGACGCTCAGAAGAAGCAGGAGCAGCAGAGTGATGGAGGCCGTCAGATGCATCGTCAAACACAGTAACTTCTCCTGGTTTGGTGTCACTTCTTTTTAAAGTATCAGGAAGTATTTTATCACCCAGAGCCAGGACACACAGCTGCTGTCTCAAGATGTACAGTTATGATAAACATGATATCAGACCTCCGCCTGTGATGGAGCTGTATCTGCAGTGACACCACCAGGACTGATTAACACAAACACTGAGACTGTCCAATCGCACAAATATAGTCCACAATCTCTGTAAGAAGAAAACATCCAGTCCCACTGACACTAATCTGAAACTGGCTCTGCTCAATGTCACATCTTTATGTAACAAACTATTTTTAATTAATGATTTAATTTAATCTTGACTTTATGTTTTTAACTGAAACACGGCCCAACAAAAACACAGGTAATGTAGTTGTAGTGGAATCAGCTCCATGCCACGTAGAGCTTACCAGGAAAACAATAACATCTCCGTAGAGACAACAAGGTGATGCACCCACTGCCGGAAAAGTTACGAAGTGCATCTTTAAATGGACCTTTTCAGAAGCTCTGCTCATGTTCATGATGCACATTTTTACTGTTATTTATCGTTTGCACCTTTAGATTCACATTTGAGGAGAACCTAGACTTTGGCCCTTTCCTGGTCAGTGTGAACGGTTTGGCTGGTGACCCTGAGGACCACACATACTGGGAGCTCCTGGTTAAGACTCCCACAGATAAAATATTTTGATGAAGATGTAAATTTGTTTTGCACTTCCAGGCCACCGTAGCACCAAGACACAGTGACATATGTGTGACTCAGAGAAAAAAAACAAACTGGTTATGTTTTAAACACATCATGTTTAATTATGGAGTTGGACTAAAGCCATAAAATCCAACTAATGCAGATGAAGGACTGTATGATTATTTTTACACTTTTATCCTCCATGTCAAAACAAACCAATCCCAAATGATTGTGATAAACAGGAGAAAATATCTTTCTCTTCCTTGTCAAGTGCCATTGCATAAATAAAATACTGTGTCAACATTTTAGTGACTCAGACTCTGAGTTTGTTTCTTTATTGTTTTTCACATGTTGCAACAAGAACAGAGGAAAATAGTGACTTAAATCAACATTTACCACAAACTAAACAAACAGGTGTGACTAAACTAAATAACCCAGTGATAACAGAATACAACGAGTTACACATATTTCCTGATCAGCAGGTACGTGGTTATATGTTTATTAATCAGCTCAGAGTCAAGTCGTCTTCAGTAGGTGGAAAAAATTAAGAGGATCTTATCATTTTCAGTTGGAATGAGGCACCCGATACCTGGAAAACAAACACATCAGTCGTGTTTATCGTACAAACTGTGCCTGATTCACTGTGGCACAGAGTTTATATTTAGGACAAACCTAAAACATCACAAAACACTTTTAACTCACCAACATCAGCTCTTATGGTGGTCCCGTCCGGTTTCTCCACCAGCAGCTGCCAGTAGGTGCGCTGAGAGAAATCTCCATACAAACCATTCACACTGGTCAGAAAGGGGCCGTAATTTTTGTCCTCAGTGTAGGTAAACCTGAACACAACATTTAATATGAGCAGAAATGTCATCACACATGACTCTAGACGGCACAATCATCACAGTAAACTCTAACTTGAAGTTGGTGGTTTCCTGGAGTCGTCTCATTGCTCCCAGCAGAATTCCTCTGTAGGGCACAGAAGTGCGGTAGATTTTTCTGGCTTCACCTGGGACCAAAGAGTTTCCCACCTCAATCGTGACGGGAGTTTCATTGGAGGGTGGTGCTGTAAAGAAAATGAAGTGTTATATCTCAAACATGAAAAACAAAGGCTACCAAAACACACCTGTCAGAAAATCTACATTAAACTGAATCTCATCAAATAAATAAACATGAAATGTTGACACTTTGGGCTGAAACTGCAGAGTTTTTAGTTTTGACTTTATAAGCTGCAAGTTCATGGTCAAAACATGGATGTGGAAAAACTCAAAGGGTGTGTTCATCTTGTCCTGGTTCTGTCTGATTTTGTCCAGGTTTAGTCCTAATGTAGACCGGCCTTGGTCCTGTTCTAGTCCCAGATGTGGTTTGTGTGAACCACACAACATAAACTGCTCTTTCTACAGCACAAACCTTCAGCATCTCCATGAGACTGTCTAATTGCAATTTAAAAAACATAAATTAATGACATAAATTTACATCATTTAACAACAAACAAAAGACACAAGTCCATTTACCTCCAGAAGTGACCCCCAGAAGAACCAGGAGCAGCAGAGTGATGGAGGCTGTTAGATGCATCGCCATCGTCAAACACAGTAACTTCTCCTGGTTTGTGTCACTCCTTTTTAAAGTCCCAGAAAGTACCAGGAAGTATTTGTCATGTATTGTTTTATTACACGCAATGAGGACATTTTGTACTTCAGTGTAATTAGGAAACACCCTTTATTCAACCACAGGCCAAAAATACATTGTGCCATGACCATAATTACATCACATCATTAAATCTAAAAGATCATGGTGTTCTCTTTGTCCAGAAGAACAAAAAGAACAACAGGTGTTTATGAGCTGGGAGAGGCTTTTAAAATCATTTATTCTCCACAATGAATGAATGATTTATTTAAAGTGTAACAACAGGTAAAATGACATCAGTCTCTCTCCAGCAAAGTGTTAAAATAATCATCTTGAGTTGAAGTTTTTGTAAAGTGAAGCACAGTCCATTATGTGTCAACAGTTTCATTTGACTCTTCATGCGCTGGAATATTCAAAGATGATCTTATCATTTGCAATTGGAATGTAGCACCTGATATCTGGAAAACAAACACATCAGTCGTGTTTATCGTACAAACTGTGCCTGATTCACTGTGGCACAGAGTTTATATTTAGGACAAACCTAAAACGTCACAAAACACTTTTAACTCACCAGCATCAGGTATTATGACAGTCCCGTCCAGTTTCTCCACCAGCAGCTGCCAGTAGGTGCGCTGAGAGAAATCTCCATACAAACCATTCACACTGGTCAGAAAGGGGCCGTAATATTTGCTCTCAGTGTAGGTAAACCTGAACACAACATTTAATATGAGTTATATGACCAAAGAGTTTCTCACTTCAATCGTGACGGGAGTTTCAATGGGGGGTGGTACTGTAAAGAAAATGAAGTGTTATATCTCAAACATGAAAAACAAAGGCTACCAAAACACACCTGTCAGAAAATCTACATTAAACTGAATCTCATCAAATAAATAAACAGGACAGTCATGAAATGTTGACACTTTGGGCTGAAACTGCAGAGTTTTTAGTTTTGACTTTATAAGCTGCAAAGTCATGGTCAAAACATGGATGGGTTGGTTGGATCCCCGGGTCGCCCAGGCCTTTCTGTGTGGAGTTTTTCATGTTTCTCCCCGTGTCTGGATGGGTTTCCTCCGGGTACTCCGGTTTCCCCCATCAACCAAAACATGAACGCCCTTCGAGACAACTGTTGTTGTGATTTTGGGCGTTACAAAAATAAATGAATTGAATTGAATGTGGAAAAACTCAAAGGGTGTGTTCATCTTGTCCTGGTTCTGTCTGATTTTGTCCAGGTTTAGTCCTAATGTAGACCGGCCTTGGTCCTGTTCTAGTCCCAGATGTGGTTTGTGTGAACCACACAACATAAACTGCTCTTTCTACAGCACAAACCTTCAGCATCTCCATGAGACTGTCTAATTGCAATTTAAAAAACATAAATTAATGAGATAAATTTACATCATTTAACAACAAACAAAAGACACAAGTCCATTTACCTCCTGAAGTGACCCCCAGAAGAACCAGGAGCAGCAGAGTGATGGAGGCTGATAGATGCATCGTCAAACACAGTAACTTCTCCTGGTTTGTGTCACTCCTTTTTAAAGTCCCAGAAAGTACCAGGAAGTATTTGTCATGTATTGTTGGATTACACACAATTAGGACATTTTGTATTTCAGTGTAATTAGGAAACACCCTTTATTCAACCACAGGCCCAAATAACATTGTGCCATGACCATAATTACATCCCATTATTAAATCTAAACGATCATGGTGTTCTCTTTGTCCAGAAGAACAAAAAGTCCAACAGGTGTTTATGAGCTGGGAGAGGCTTTTAAAATCATTTATTCTCCACAACGAATGAATGATTTATTTAAAAGTATAACAACAGGTAAAATGACATCAGTCGGAGGCACCAAGAGGAAAATAATTCTGTCAGAAGCAAATAATCCAACTGCTTAACCCTGGTGTGTTCCTCCCAGTTGAGTTATGCAAATCATCAACATGTTCTAATGTTGATGATTTGCCATGGAGGAATGATGACTCGGTCAGGGCCCAGAAAAGGGAGGAGGGTCGAGCGGGAATGGAGCAAGTCAAAGCTCCAGGTTCACTATGAGATTTACAGAGAAAAGATGTATATGTACAACCACAGTTTATGTAGAACAAGGGAGAGGTATTTTTCTGACATTATTGGAAGTTGTAGTAACAACTCTCGTATCCTGTTTGCAACAGTAAACAGATTAACAAACCCCCCAGCTCCACTGCCGTTAGAACTAATTTCCACATCTAAGTGCAATGAGTTTGCAGTATTCTTTAATGACAAGGTTCAGGGCATTAAAAATGCCATAAATTCCACAATACAAATAACAACCCTGCACCCACCTAGACACTTAGAGCTGACTCACTTTGCACCTGTAACTGATAAAACTGTCCCAGAGATCGTCTCCAGTCTGAGTTCATCTACATGCTGCCTCGATGTGTTACCCACTAAATTTCTAAAGTCTGTGCTCAACAGTTTGCTGACACCACTCACTCACATAGTTAATATGTCACTTCAATCTGGAACATTCCCAAGTGCTTTGAAAACTGCGGTTATCAAGCCTCTCCTAAAGAAGAACAGTCTTGATGCCACAATATTGAACAATTATCGACCAATCTCAAATCTGCCATTTTTAGGCAAAGTCCTTGAAAAAGTTGTTTACCAACAGCTTATTAACTTCCTCGAAATGAACAACTCCTTCGATGTCTTCCAGTCAGGTTTTAGACCCCACCACAGCACTGAGACTGCTCTTATCAAGGTGACAAACGACATCCGCCTGAACACTGATGCAAAGTCTCAGTCTTGATCCTGTTAGATCTGAGCGCTGCTTTTGGCACTGTGGATCATGGGATCCTCTTACAGAGACTAGAGAAATGGGAGGGCATCTGTGGTACTACACTAAACTGGTTCAAGTCCTATTTAGAAAACAGGGAGTACTTTGTTGAAATTGGAAAATGTATATCAGATAACATGTCCCTGACCTGTGGGGTGCCCCAGGGGTCAGTCCTGGGACCCCTGTTGTTCAATCTCTACATGCTGCTGTTAGGTCAGTTAATACACAACAATAATGTGTCCTACCACAGCTCTGCAGACGACACTCAGATCTATGTCTCACTGCAGCAGGTGAATATGGACCAGTGGATTCACTCACTGCATCAACAGATCAGAGTGTGGAGGAAAAACAACTTTCTTCTGCTAAACTCAGACAAGACTGAAGTCATCATCTTTGGCCCACAGAAACATAGAGAAAGTGTCAGCATCACCTCCAGTCTCTCTCTCTAAAACCTTCAACTCAGGCGAGAAATCTAGAGGTAATAATGGACTCAGACTTGAACTTTAACAGCCACATCAAATCAATAACATCTGCAGCTTTTTACCACCTAAAAAACATAGCAAAAATCAAAGGTATATGGTCAAAACCAGACTTAGAGAGACTTATCCATGCGTTTGTCTCCAGTAGGTTAGACGACTGTAACGTCCTGCTCACTGGACTCTCCAAACGAGCCTTAAGACAGAACAGTACATCCAGAACACTGCTGCTCGGGTCCTGACTAGAACCAGGAAGTACGAGCACATAAGTCCTGTGCTCAGGTCTCTGCACTGGCTCCTGTAGCTCAAAGAATAGACTTTAAAGCAGCTCTGCTTGTGTATAAGTCTCTCCGTGGCCTAGGTCCAAAGTTCATCTCCGACATGTTAGTGCCACATGAACCATCTCACACTCTGAGGACTTCAGGGACCGGCCTCCTGCTGGTGCCAGAGTCAGGACTAAACATGGGGAATCAGCGTTTCAGTTTTATGCAGCTAAAACTTGGAACAGTCTTCCTGAAGATGTGAGACAGGCCTCGACTTTGACAATGTTTAAATCCAGGCTCAAAACGGTTCTGTTTATCTGTGCATAAGACTGACAGGTTTTTATTCTGCCTCTTCTCCTTTAATGTTAATTTTATGATGATTATTTGTGATTATTTATGTTTTGATTCGTGTGATTTTAATGTCTTTCTTATTCTGTAAAGCACTTTGAATTACCTTGTGTATGAATTGTGCTGTACAAATAAACTTGCTTTGCCTTATGCAAGTTCCTCTAGGCTCAGTTTGACCCAATTTTTTTCTCTTATAACTCAGACATAAAATAACATACTTTTTATATCATTTGGGGTTTATTTTCAGCCTGACTTCAGACTAATGTACTGATACTGTGGCACCCTGGACATATCTAGTATAAAAAGAGACACCCCGACAATTTTTCATTTTATAATAATTTCTATATTTTTTCTTTTATTTTTGAAGTTGCATTTTACTAATCTTTTACCTGTGAAATTGCTTGTATTTGTAATACCATATTACGACAGTAGATGTCAGTAATGGCGCAGAGTAAGCAGACTGACTTCTTGGCCTTACGCAGAAGAAGCTCAGTTCAGTCATAAGCTGTGTACAGCAACACGAAGAAGCCATTACGCAACACAAACTGTGTTTTGTTGTGTTCACAGGTGAGTTGAGTGCACAAGCATTTGATAGATCATAAGTTAATACACATGTGCAGATTTAAGATGTTACTTTGTTCAACTAGAAGGTGTTTTGAAATTGTTCTGTATAAGTAAATGTGGATGCTAGCCGCGCTAGCTTTGATGCTAACAACTTCTAGCTTCTCCCGCGCTAACAGCGTCGTGTAAAGGTTCGTAGGCAGGTTTTCTTTTCATAATTGTGTAACTGCCGGTTGTATTACATATTTTTCATAGCAAATACTGGTACAATTGGTAAAAATACAAATTTAAGAAACAAGAAAGTGAATTTATTACAGGTTCAAGGTTATGTCCATGAAACATGTTTTTCTTTTGTAAAAGTCATGTAACACAAGTGATCGTAATTAACTGTGTAATTACTAAAATATTAGTCTGCATGGTAATTAGGCAGAAGAAGCTCAGTTCAGTCACAAGCTGTGTACAGCAACACAAAGAAGCCATTACTCAACACAAACTGTGTTTTGTTGTGTTCACAGAAATAAAGTCACACTGTTACACTTCAGCTACAGTCTTCTTTGTCACGTGTGTAACAATACTAAATGGTTTTTTTTTTATTTTGGCTAGTAGGCCGTATTTTAGTAAAAAAAAAATAAAAAAAAATTGCATGTTTGGACCTCAAAATCTCCTGTAACTCTTAATTTCCATCACTGTGTTTGTCAAGTAAAAAAATAAAAAATGTGGTAAATTTGAACTTCAAGGTAAATTTTTTCAGACAATTCTTATAATACAATCAACATTTGTTTTTGTTTGTTTGTTTGTTTGGATAGAAATAATCAAAATGAACAAATGGCCCAATTTTCAACCCATTTGATGAAGAAATGACAGAGTTCTGCTGTGACAGAGTTGCTTTTGGGGTCATAAATTACCCCAGGACAACACACTACAACATTTGAATGGATGTTTTATTATAAATACTGATATTGTCCCTGTGTGTCTGTTTTAATAGTTAGTTTCTTAGTTTTATAGACTGTGTACATGGTGATTCTTGATCCAGAGACACACCTCTTCTGGCCTTTGACAGCAGTGACACTCGGTGAGTAAACAGGAGAACATTGGTAAGCTGTTAAAAAAAAAAAAAATCCAAAGCAATTATTGGGGAGCAGTGAAACTTTGCAGTCTAATAGTGCTCTCCCTGTTCTTTTCTGCCTTTTAAACCAATTCGTGATTGATCGCTAATTATCGGCGCCGTGGCCCTTGGAGACAGCAGGGCCCCTCCTCACCTTTCCCCGCGCGTCAAGGCAGCAGGAACTTTCCAACAGTCTGTTCTGCGGCTCGTTGTGGGAGCTCGATAGGCTACAAGACGTTTGACTAATCATCGTGGCCTTTTCCCGATACAGGAGAGGAGCCATTGTGCGCAATAAAGCAGCGCCAAACCAATACCCCTGCGCGCATAGATAGTGCACACTGAGAGTGACGCGCAGGCCGCACTGATCTCTGCCCCTAATCATCTCCTGCGCGTGGATACCGACGCAGAAGGTGAACTTAATCCTCCATAACTCCATTTCAACTCTCCCTGTATTGACCGCGGGGTTGAATCAAAAGCGCAGGATGGATAAACCTCTCGCGATAATGACAGGAGTGCCTCTACTCATTGATGTTTCAGTGTTTGAATGTGAATCACTCCGCGGCCTCGCCAAAGAAAAAGCATTAATGAGCGTCATCGATGACAATGTATTTATTTTTTCAAGGTCGGATCAATTTTGAGGGTCTAGGTTTTGTCTCGAAAATCTATGGCCTCTCTCTGCTGGAGGATGCGGGCTATAAAAGGGCAGATGGTGGAGGGGAGGACCTGCTGCTGCACCGGGACACACACAGGGGCCAAACGCGCATCACCCGGATCAGGCAGGTAAGTCCAGAGCGCGGGTTTACGCATGGATAAATCAAACCACATGGCACCAAGGCGCATTTAGAGCTTTGTTACAGTTATCCTGATTGAACACACACTGGGAGGATCTTGACATTTACCAGGATTTTTCAATTTTGTAAAGATGGTTAGACAAAGAGACTGCATGGGGCAACTTTTACGCATGTGGTGTTTATTTCACTTTTACGCACGTGTTTGTTTGTTTTTTACTTTTACGCACGTTATTTTACTTTTACGCACGTTATTTATTTCACTTTTACGCATGTGTTCTTCAATGTCAGTGTCTCTTTGTCAATCTAAATTATTCCCTAAACCATCACGACACAAATTGGCTGTTAGTTTTTATTAATTTGCACAAAGTTTCACTGCTAAGACGCATGGCACAGCACTGATCCATCTCCATTTTCACGGGCTTGGGAAAGGCACAGTAAAGACTCTAGAGAAGTCTCCAGAGAGGGTAAGATGAAAAAAAAATAAAAATAAAAATAATAAATAGTCTTGTTTTAATCTAAATGTTGTCTGTTTATCCAAATCCACGTTTAGCCTCTGAACAGTTGCATTCATGGAGTCTGCAGTGTGTGTTTTTGTGAGTCACTCGAGCGCCCCCTGGTGTGTCCACATGAGGGCAGTAGAGGCTCATGTTCAAGCCACTAAAGCTGTGTGCCTTAAGCTCCACACTCAAACCAAGCTGCTGTTTCATTGGTCGCAGAGAGTCTGGTGTCTCCTCTCTCTGTCTGTGCGTCCTCAGAACCATGTTGTAGTTCAATTTAGGACATTTTACAGCCTGGAGATTTGGTGATTTGTTTATGTCAGTTCTGGTGGAAATCTGGTTTGCAGGGTCTATCCTTTGTCTTTAGGAGTAAAGTGTTTGAGTGCAGTCTCTTCAGTCTCAGATCTATTCATTGTTATTGGTCTACTGCTCATTGTTTTTCAGCTTAAATATCGAAACCTTCTAAAATGTCGATGGTTTTATTAATCCGATGCAAATAACCTTTTTAAATATGTTAAAAAGTGTCAAATATTACACGTGACAGTTTAGTCCGAGGGGCATATGACGACCTGCACTAAACTAATGCAAGAAGAATTTTATTTATTTAAAATCATCATATTTCTAAAAGTACAGGATTAGCAAATCTCATAGTGGAGACAGTGATATTAGAGGCATTTTACCTAAAAATACTTGAATTTGTGACCATTTAAATAAGAATTTTGACTGTTCTTGTGACAGCTCTTTCAGCCGAACTCTGAACTGACCATAAAAAATGTAAAATGTTGAATTTAATGACCATCTTAACCTTGGAAACTGATTGTAAAACACTGTAAGTTGATCAATAGGACCCATTTATAAAAGGTAGTACAGTATTATTAATAGAAAAGTTCGCTTCTAGCTGCTGCATTTACAGAATCACACATGACACAGCTTTAGTAACATTCATATCCATGTTTTTTAGATAAAAGACACTTTCTTTCCCTTTCTTTGTGTACTTTATTTCTCCTTCCTATTACCCATAAGAATCAATCCGCACACGATCTGCACTTAGCAAGTTCAACATGTCTGTGTGTTCTCCAGCTTCTTGTTATTGGTTTATTGACTGAGGAACTGACTAAACAAACCACTGCCTGCCTGAAATTATTGCCCCCGCCCCTCTCTCTCTCCCCTCTCTGCCTCTCTTTGTCTCTGTCCTTATACTGTATGTTCTTTGGTGTTTCGTTGTGTGCAGTTCCTCTTTGCAGCTCTTTTGTCTGTGTTTGCTCAGGAGCAGGTGGCACACTGCGAGCTCCATGTTGGGTGTAACTGTAAACACTGCAGGGCTCTTCAGATGCAGAGGTGGCCGGTCTGCGTCTTATCTTTGTTTATGAGCTGGGTAAAGTTGTTGAAAAGTGGGGTGGAAGAAACGGCTTTGTAGTTGGGTTGTAGCTTGGCATGGGACAATATTGAAATAAAGTGTGATTAAGTGTGTATGGTTTAAAAATGTTATGGAAAATGACTATATGCATCATGTAATTATGTTAAAAAGAGACACTTTCTTAGTATGAATGTATTTTAATATTATAATTGAAGACAACAGTGATCTAAAGGCTCTGAGGCGATGGATTAGTTGCTTTTTACTGCACAATCTGGTTGTATAATGGTGATTATTTTGATTGGTGATTATGATAATTATACAGAAATGCACCACAATTCTTAGTTGTAGCTGTGAAAAGGCAGCAGATGCAATAAATATGAGGAATATACGGCTTAAAAACTGAAGAAAAGATCAAGTAGGATTGCAGCTAACTTAATAAACTTGCTTTTTTTTGGTTTGATGTTTAAACGAAAATGAAGCTAAGATTTACCAACTCAAGACTAAACCCAAACTAAACTGGGAATAGATCAGGTTTGCAGCTATTAATATTAAAGATTTAGTTTGTTTTAGACTCCATTTACGTGACTTTTTATGATGTGGAACTGGGAGGACAGTCAGCAAAATGTTATCAAGTCTCACGCATTTTTCTTGTATCAAAAATAAGCGACACAACGAGATTAAACTGCATCTTTTGGGCGTAAACAAATCTATTCTCGCTTTTAAAGTCTGCACCAGGAGTAAACCAGGTCTAATCCATAACTACTTAACCCATTAGGACGAGTCTTTTCTCCGTCTCGCGTCCTCAGACCGCAGAGGACGGGACTATACGGTTAAACTTGTGGGGGGTTAACCTCGATAAACACTGAGCTGCTGTTTATCTAACCCACTTCATTTGGCCCCAGACGGACCGCTGGTGTGGAGGGGGCGGCGGGGGTTAGGGCAGTGGGCACAGAGGGTCCCGCGGATCCAGAGTTAATGACAGGGCTTTGTGCAGCGCCCGGGCTCGTGGCGGGACAGGTCCAGCGCAGACAATAGCCGGGGTCACACGTCCCTCGGAGAACAGGGGCGAGAGGGCTAATGAGTGGGTATTGAGCGTGCCGTTGCAGTGGGCTGGTGTGGATCGGACATAGACAGAGCTAATTTGTCTGTTTTGTTCTTGACAACAGACGGAGGTTGTGCGAGCTGCTGTGTTAAAGGCCAGACTATTATTTATGAAGCTTTCTGCAGTACGTAAAAGTCAGTAATGTATAAAATTGACTAGAAATCACAACCTAGTTTACAAGCTGCAAGTCCATATAAACAGAGGGTTGATTTAGCGGCTTAGGAAGTGTTTCTGATGTAAAAATAAATCAATACTTGCAAAATAATCATGCAAATTCAAAATATAAACATGCATAACGGTGTTTTCTTTAGGGAAATGGCTCTCGAACTTTTCACACCAAAGAAAAATGTGGCTTTCCGGGGATCGTCAAGTCTATATTTTAATAATTTCAGGTCTAACCGAGGGATAAACCGGGTCGAAAAATGAACTGTCATTTCCACTGATGTTTTAACAAGAAATTATCCAAAAAAGGACAACAAAAGTGGATCGAATTAACTCTAAATCATAGATCCAGCCTGAAGAAGCTTCCGTAGCACCACAATTTGAGAAATACGTCTATTTCCGTCCAGTTACAAAAGTACCAACAGTTTTAAGATGTTTGCTGTGTGTAAAAGTCAGTGGTTTAAATCCCATCAAGTCATTATCTTGTGCACGATAAAAAATAACAGACTGAGCGAGTTGTATTTATTCTGACTGATGACTAAGACACCGCTGGCAGAGTTTAAAAGCCATCAAAATATACAATGCGAGGCAAATTTATCTCCAGCGGATGCAAACTCAGGCTATAATTACAGAAAGGGCACCTGACTCATGCTATACAAAGTGTTATACATTTACAAACAGCTTGTGTTTAGCCATTATCTTACATTTTTGCTGCGTTTTGTTAATCAAACTACCAAAATCATGTGAAAAAGTGCACAGAGTTGGTAATTTAAGTAGTTTTCGATGAATTCTCTTAATTTAAAAGCGAGAAATGACAATTTAACTCATAATAAAAGAGAAAAATAACTAAAAAAGAAGTGTATTTGGTCTATAATTCACTCTATGCAGGAGTGAGAACAGTAGTGATGAGGCTTGTTTTTGGAAAGTTGAGCTCTTAACTCTTTTTGTCTATAGATTCTCATTGTAAATTTGGCGTTACCAGTGCATTATGGTGTTTTGTAGGTCAAGAGTAGTTCTATCAAATGCATTCTTAACCGTTCTAAAGGCCGTACTAAAAGCTTTCCGCCTTACACTGAGGACAAGTGCTCCGTTTAATGAAATAGTTGAGTGCACACTAGCTTACTTCTTGCAGTATATCTATGTACTTATCCCTGCCCAAATGTTTACTCTCCCAGACAATATTTCTTCTCTTAAATCTCAGAGGTGACTTGGCCAAGCTTGACCGCATTGTCTGCTCTTTTGTTGAGCTTTGTAGCTTTTTAATTTCGTGGCCGTTCCATCCTCCTGGACACATGCGGCTTTAGCTTATCCAGCCGTGGCATTGACTCTTCATCTTCTTATTGACCGGCTGTTTCCCATGACCTTTGAACTCCAGGGGTCAGTCTTTCAGCCGTCTGGACATGTCCCCCCTCCGTCTCTCTCTCTCTCGATACTTTCTCTCTCACCTCATCCACCTGGCCCTGTCTCCATCCTTCACTTGGTCCAGATGGGTGTTTAAATCAGGTTTAGATACAGGGATTCTCACCTAGAGGCAGGAATATCAGAAAATATAAGGTTTCCGTGAATCGTTTTACTGAAATAAAATGAAACTTTAATAACGCAAATAATAAAACAGACATAAACCAAGCAGAAATACACATAAGGAGCAAAATACAGCTGTAAACAAGAGCGAAACGAGGATGAAACTGCGACAAAACTCTGTCTAAACCAAGATTATATGGGTTTAATCTACGTCTATATCAAAATAAACCATGAATTCAACTAAATTAAGTCAGAAATGTTTCAAAACGGGATCAAAACAGGTTAAAACCAGGTATAAAATGGATTTAAAGTCGATGTTATCCAGATTTAAAGTCTAAAATGAGGCGATATGTCTTAAAAACAACTGCATACTGCTTTTCATAGTAAAGTTAATGAACAAAGTAAATAAAAAAACGTTTAGTCAGCAACATTTGACATGAAAATATATATATAATTTGTCTGATGTTCCCTCCAAACTCCACATTTTTACTGCTTTGTGATTGGCTGACTGGCAGCACAGCCTAAAACCACAATTTCAACCAATCAAACCTTAATATCTATAATAAAATGTGTGAATCTGTTGCGTTCCATCCTGCACAAACACCAGCTTTATGTTTAATATCGAAAACCACCACCGGCGTCTAAACCCGCTCCGTCCCGCGGTAAATCCACTCGGTTGATTAGTCATTGTTGAGTTTTATCCTGATTACGATGGTGTTGTCCCTCTCTCCCTCTCTCCCTCTCTTTCCGCTCGCTGCTGTCTGCCTCTGTGAACTCGCTGTCCTCATTCCAACAGCCTGGTTTTGATACATAGTGTCCCGATAGTTTTCTGCTGCTGGGAGAATGTGGGTCAGCGAGGGAGGCCTGAGATAGCACAGACACGCGGATGAGTCGCTGAAGGCGGACGTCACATGTGGCATTAGTACAAGGGCTGGACAGGGCAGCAAACAAACCGCCACAGGAAAATCTAACAAGCTGACAGCTATATCACCAACGTCGATATGGAAACTAACGCTTGTTTTGTTCATTACGCATTTACATTACATAATTCTGCGCGTAACCATGGTGAACTAGCTCAAAACTGCTGCCACAAAAGCTGCAAAATAAACACGATTGCACCACGGAGAGTCCTTTAGTTTTTTAGTCATTTAATTGAACGATGAGCGTTTTAATCAACCAGAATTTTGATTACAGTGTTAACATCAGTATTTATATGGACAACAGCAGAAAGAGAGGAGGTGGAGTGAGTTTCTTCTTCATTTTTTACTTTTAAATGTGATGTTTACCAGTATTTCTCATCAATCCCCTTGCACTTGTGAATAAATACGTCATAGTCACCACGTTACGCCCCCTTTTGTACGACTTAATGAGGCGCAGAGCTGTAGTTTACAGTCGAAAGTCAAGAATTTCTTTAGTTTCTGCAGCCTGGGATTATATTATAAGCTGACAAATGCACGACTATCAACTAAAATCTATATCAAAACTGTTCGTAAGGTTTATTTTGGTCATTATATATTATTATAACACAATTCTTCCCACGTTTAAGGTGCATTTGTGTGTTAAAAATGGGACAAAGTGATGTCGCAAAAGCTAATTAAGGTTTTTAATGTAATACATCTAAATTATATCTATTGTAGGTAAAGATCATGCAGGATTTTTTAAAACTGCACCAGAAAAAAGCAAAGTAGACTGTTTTTTTTAACTTGATGTACTGATTTTCTACTTCAAACTGTGAATATTTTTTGCATTAATGTCACTGACCTTATGTTTTGTCATGAAGATGTTGCAAAACTGTCACTATTTCCACTCATTGCCCATTTTATAACAACATTTAACTCAAAATCTTGTTGAATCAATGCTCTGCTAGTCTAATAATCTTCACCAACGCTTAAGAATTTAAACAAAACAACAAAACAAACACTTTTAACTTCCGTGCACCTCTCTCTAAAAACATTCCCTCCACGTGTTTATTCTCATCGTTCTGTTTTTGTTTTGTTTTTCATTTCGCAGCCTCTTTTTTAAACTTGCTGGAGTGGACTTTGGTCTGGTTCTTGGTTAACACACACAGTGGTCCGGGGGGAGGAAGAGGAGGAGGAGGAGGAGGGCTACGAGCGAGAGAGGAGGAGGAGGAGGAGGGGGGAAGCGGCGCACGGGGAGAGGGAGAGCCGGCAGCAGGAACAAGGAAAGTGAGCTCTGCGTTCATTTCAAAGTGTCGGTTCAGTTGTGGGCATGCCCAGTAGACTTCGCCGTGTAGAGTGTAGCCTGAACAAAAAAAACAAAAAAAAATCTTGTCTCTAAATTTGAACAAGAGCGAGAGAGAGGAGAGTGGAGTTTTGTGCCGCTGCTGTTGTAGTGAAAACGTGGAGAGGAGACGCACAGAAGAAACCTGCAAGAGGAGAATTAACAACAACCTAAAGCTTACTCTGTCGTCCAGTAACGCAACCGGCGAAACGGCAGAAACAACTACTTCAAAACGCAGCCTGGACGGAGTTGAAGTGTGAAATTTGAGACCAGTCCTGTGTTGACTCTGCTGTCCAGGTCAGTGCATGCAAAACCCCTTCCCCAAAACCTTCCTTCACCTGTTTTCTATCCACTTTTGGGTTGGATATTTAAGCTACAAGGTGCTACTTCTGTCCCTGTCCGTCCTGCGAGTGTGTGCGGTGCAGATGTGGTCGTGTTGTGTTGTTGAACAGCGGCGGTGCACGTGTTTAAAGTTGCCGAATGCGAGCCACGTGGTTTTGATAAGGCAGAAATCACACAGACGGATTGTAGGCTGGGTCCGTGCTGTCACTCGTGGGTGGAGAAGAACGAAGAAAGAAAAGAAAAGAAAAGTATGATGTTACTTTGTGTTATACAGAAACACCACTGTGCATAAGTTTTTATTCAAGCTTTGTCGTTAACGATGTGTTGGAAAGCGTCAGCTAAGAAATAAACGCGGTGTTTACTGTGAAATCAATGAAATAAAATAAAAGACACGGAAGCAGATGCGTATTTTTGTCCTAAATCCAAACAAACCCATTATATTTTACTTAAATCTAAGCGTAAAAACTGTTCGCTTGGACGTAACTTATTATATATTCAGGTTTCTGTGTGTAGTTTTCATTCACTTTGAGTTTTTGAAAAAATCACGTGACGTTTGGGAGGAGTCAGACCCCACGGTGACCCCCCCCAATGCTGTTTTGAAACACATATTACGTCTATATTTCCATTTCATCCTGCAGTTTGTGTTGCGTTACTGCACTTTTATCGTCTTCGCTTCGTTTGTACTTTATTTTTGCTTCGACGTGTTTAAAATTATTACAAAACAGCGTTACATCTCGTAAAACGCACCGAAACTTTCATTTTTCAGTTTTAATTTTCAGATTTCACTTTGACACACTTGAACACGCGTCACAAACACGTCTATAAATACAAAAAGAAATAAATAACGCTAAGTTTATTCAAGCAGCTGCAGCACACGAACAATAGCTCCACTTCTGAATCCAGAGTTCACCGAGTCCTACAGATATTCAGGAGATTAAGATTGTTTTGCTGTGACAGTGAAGATATTAATAATGACACAGAGCGGTGAGTATGTGTTTGTGAGCGTGGCTTGGCTCACCTGTCTCGGGACGTCCCCTGTCCACAGCCCTCAGCCCTGTCTCCCCCTCGGGCTCTGTCCCATTAGGCTCCCAGTGCGGCTCAGACTGACAGGCCGGTGTCAGCGTGCCTCCCCAGAGACCACTTTGTTGACAGGTTTATTATTCCTGAACCCTGGAAGTGGGGCACAGCAGGAGACCGTATATGTGCTTCTATAGGAGGATTTGGACTTTTACTCCGCTGCACTGCCTTGTTAGTTTAGCATTTTGAACATATTTTAAAAGTTTTTTTGCGTTTTCGTGACACTTAGCTCACGTTTCAGTTGATTTATTTGATTTGTAATAACGTAAAATAGTCCTTGTGCGCTTTAAACTTCTTCAGCGTTTGTATTTGTTTGCATCGTCTCGTGTTTTTTGTAGTAAACGTGTCTGTTTGTCGCTACAGAACTGTTATTTCTGCAATTTCTTATGACCGAGATTGTATTTTTTTTAAGCTGATACATTTGTGAGACTCAACGCTTGAAACTTAAGAAAGAAACACTCAGGATTGTGCCATGTTTCAGACAATATTCAGAGATTTTAAGACGCTGAAATCCACACAAACAGCGTTAATTCAAAAGTACATAGATGATAAATATAGTTATGACACTAAAGCCTGTGTGCAGCAGTTTATCAGCAGTTTTTATGCACTTTTTACATTATTTTTACTGTATCTTTATGGGTATTTTGCATAACGGACCATAAACACAAGGTTTTTTAGGCCAAATGCAAACACTCGATCACAAGTCCTAAGATTCTGAACGTGATCTTTAACTTCGTACATCAATAACTGTGTCTATTTTACAGCTTTCACTTTATATTTCTCACATTTTTAGCCCTTCTCGTCAGTCTCTGGCACTGCTCACAGATCCTCGTGTTTACTTCTTGCAGAGGTTGCTGTCGTCATGGAGGCATACCGCACATATCTGACTCTAAACTGACCAAAGATTGAAAAATATTTGATTTTATTGCAGGACATTTTTATTTGACGTTTGATTAAGTGTCGTAATAAAAGGTATGTTCACAGTAGACTGAAAAAAACAGTTATTGCAGCTACTACTGAACAACTTTAACCCATTTTAACGAGGTATTTTCAGCTTTATTCAAGACTGGAAATATTTAACACGGAAAATAATCTTTTTTTTAAACACCAGTTGACATTGAGTGCTGGAGTATTGGCTATAGACTGGTCGAAGGCTGAAACTAATAGTGATTTTTAGTTATTCAGTCGTATTCTACATCCATTTTTAGCGTTGCATTCTTTTTTATCGCTTTTATTAATTGCTAAAGTAAAAACCAAAGTGGATCAGACTTGGACGACTGAGGGATTACGGTACACAGACTGATTAATTGCTGTTTTAGCGTTAAAAAAAGGAGTCATAAAAAGTAGTTTGGGTGAAATATATTGACGTAATGAGCCTGGAGCCCTTGTCGTGTGCTCCCAGATCTCACAAAGTGTCCTGTAGTGTGTCGTTTTACTCCATCGCCTCCATAGACATGCTAATAGATGGTAGCTCGTGCTTTGGCGTTAGCATGTTAGCAGCTGTAGTGGAGCTGGGAGACGTTCTCTCTGCTGGAGCTGCTCATATCACACACAAAACACATTTATTTCTGCGCTGGGCTGAAGACGGAGCCGGTCTCTGGAGGCTGGGTTCCCATGCGTTTCTCTATTGGAGGATTCATGATCCATCACACAGCAGGCAGCCATGTTTTCTGAAAGGCCCTGAACTTGTTACCTCCCTTCTGCCTGTTTGCCTGAATGTCAAGACCATTTTTCTTCTTTCACTCCGCTCTCTCTCCCCCGGATCCAAATAATTGGCTTGTGCATTCACTGTGGTGGGAAGTAATGAGTTACAATTACTTGCGTGGACATGAGTAAATCTATGAATAAATTGTGTTTTTTTTGGGATAAATCTTCATGGGTGTAAGAATAAAGTATTTTTTTGTCTTTGAAATGAGTAGATTTGTTTATTGCCCATATAAAGTGTATTGTAAAAGCAGAATCGGTCGTTATGTGGTGTTTTTAGGATGAGAGATGATTAACTTTATGTCGAGGTCCACTTTGCTTCACTACTTTTCAAACTTATCTGAATTATTATTTTTTATTTATTTATTTATCTATTATTATTATTATTATTATTATTATTATATGTGTTTTATTTTTATGTATGTATTTTTATTTATTCATTTATTTATTTTTTTTGGATTGTAGTGTAAAATAATTCTGGATTTTGTAATTTTGTCTAATTTTTTTACTCATAATTATTCAACAAATCAAATATAACTTAATGTTTTCAGTTTTTAACCACTCCTTTTCAACTTAATATTTTTACTACTTAAGTTTTTTGATGATTTGATTAAATACACAAAACTTTAGCTGCTCTCCACTCTTCTGTGCATGTCTCAAAATGTTTTTTCGACTTATATTTTCATAAATTATAGCTAGAAAAAGCATAATTTTAGGGGTATTTATCGGGGTATTTCTTCTTTGTACTAGCAGATAAACTTTTTGAGATTTAAGCTGTAGAGAGTTGAATAAGTAACTTTCATGACTCATTATAAATATTAACAAACTACTTAAGTGCTTCATTCTGTTGCTCAAGTTCAAATTTTTTTTTGTTTTTTTTAATGGTTCATTAAAAAAAAAAAAAAAAAAAGAGGTTTTACTGAGATTATCCTGCCTTTATTGTATTTATTTCAGACTCAGACGCACATTGTTTCAGTTTTATTTAGTTTATCATGTATACTTTCTGTATTCTGTGCATTGAAACTTCTGCTCTGATAGAGACATCACGTTTTTTCTTCAACCTTTTCATCCACTTTGTCTCCTCCGCCTTCTCCCGGTGTCGCCATAGGTCATCAGCCTCTTCCCCAGAACAATACGACCACGTCCATGCTACATTATCTACAGTTGGTCAGCTGGCCCCTGTAGCTTTCTAAAGACCATTCACCCGAACATGGCACGTATTCAAAATGGCAACCTCAAGAGCCTTTTATTCCACGACCAGCCAAATTCAATCACTTTTTTTTCTTGGGAGTTTAATGAGCAAATTCAGATAAAGGGAAGCTTATGGGTTGCAGCATGACGGAGAGGCTGGCTTTTTGTTTCGGGAGTAGCGCTCGCATAGACGGGGTTTCTCGTGAAATGGGGTTTTGTGAAGGTGATGGAGATGTCTGAGAAAGAGCCCACGGGTCCGCTGCTGTCGGGGTCATTCAAGTGTCACCGGGGCTCTTCAAATATTCAGTTGGATTTTGGTTACAGTCTCGTTCAGCAAAGGTTCGCTTAAACAGCCGGAGATCGAGGACGGTGCTGGGATTAGCAGACGGTAGCAGCAGACGTGTGGCTTAGTTTCAAAAAGTTTTCTGCGTCGAGAGTAACGTTAATGCTGAGATACTAAAACGTGAAACTAAACTTGACTTCAGTACTAAGGAAAATGCTCGATACTAGACGATACCGCAGTGTTTAGGGACGAAACAAGACCTTTTCTTGTCCAATCCCACTGATTTTTCAAACACAAAGACGTCATTTTCAACACAAAAACATTACAATTTGGTTTTATACTAATCCTGAAATAGGTCAAGACCGTTCTACAAACATCCAGGATATATCTGTTTGTCTGTTGTCTTATTTATGCAATTTGTTCAGTATCGATTCTTTCTTACTTTATTCTTTATTTGTCAGGGACCATGTACAAACTCATTAATCTTACAAAAGAAAAGATGATTTGTACCAGATTTAGCTGCTGCTGCTGCTTTCCCTCTGCAGTCTCTGGGCAGAACTCACATAAAAACACACATTTCATTACGATTACATTAAAAACTAACACTTTATCATTAACATTAGCCATAAAATACAATAAAATACTTGTTTATACAGTCCAAACCTGTGTAAAAAATCATTATGTGCAGGTTTTTACAGTGAAACAGAGCAGTACAAATAACAACTAACTAGACATTTGAGTATCTAAACTGTACTTTTTCAAATTTCTAGTAAAATTATTCAAGGATACTGTCAATTTGAGAGTCTGGAAGCTGGAAGTCTGAGCAAAGGTCGAGGATCTTTTTGAAAATATGCAGTTTCAGTTCACAGAGACGAGTGGATCATTCAGTTTGTTTAAAAGAAAGTTGATAGCAAACGATTATCTAGTTTCAGTATCGATTAGTAACAGGATGTGCATCAGTTTTATAGACCACACTAATACAGAAACGCATCTATTTGAACTTGAGTGAAGCTGAAGCATTCGTTCAATAAGAAACTGAGTGATATTGTGTCGTAACGCTCGGCACAAGGGGGGACCAAAGATACAGAACTCGGGGAAGGTTTACAGTGTTTATTTACAAGGTGAAGAACAGTCAAACGTGGAACAAGTGGTGAATCGGGAGCAGGGTGTGGTCCGGGAGCAGGGCGCGGGTCGTGGTCCAGGAGCAGGGCGTGGGAAGCGGAGGCAGAGACAGGGCGGATGGTACCGGCAGAGTAGAGCTGGGTCTGAGGCAGGAGAGCGGAACGGGTCCGGGGAACAGGAGCAGGATCTAGTGGAGAGTAAAGTGTCCAATTTGAGCAGAGTCAAAAACAAGACGGGCAAAAAACAAGAGCTGAGCCAAGCGTGAACACCACTGAGGTACGCAGACGATCTGGCGCTGAGTGTCAGGTCCTGGCTCCTCCTTTTCTCCTCAGGTGCGGCTGATTAGAGATTTGCCTCAGGTGTGCACGGGGTGGAGCCCAGCTCTCCGCCCCAGCTCCAGACTCAGACACGTGACCAGAAAGCAAAAATACACAAAATAAGACAGAACAGACCAGGATCATGACATATTGTCCCTGGACGCTTCACCCACACGCTCAGCTTCAGTCAGACGAGCTTTGTTTGCGACAGAATGAGCGTCTGACACAATAACTTTAATTTATGAGTCGTATTTAGAGTCGTCGTTTCTTTATTCCATGTTTTTTTGCTTTTTTGCTGAATATTTTGGTTGTTTTTTAACCTTTTAACCCTTTAAACGCATCTCAACAAATACATTTCACTCTGAAAATGTCAAGGCAACTCGCTGAACTCCAAGTGAGTCCCAGCGGCGTATGAAAAATACCTCCATTGTCTAACCTATTGCAACACATGATGCAATACCTATTCACAAGTATTGTCTAGCAACTGCCTATTGTGCGTTTACAGTCCGATGCGACGTTTCCGGAGCACAGCGCGAAATGACGACTTCATTCCCTTTCCTTTCCAGTCAGAGAGACACCCATTGTCGTCTAACTAATAAGCATAAGTGCTGTTTTTACATCACTACATTTTGTTTGTATATTCAGTCTGTCCCTGGATTATCCCGTTACATAAACCCGTGTGTGTGGGTGTTTTTGGAGACAGATCCAGCGTGCGTGGGAGGGCATCAGAGCGTTTTTTGGCGAAAGAGCACACAGTTGACGTTGGATCGGAGTCTTGTTTTGAGGTTAAAGTGTGTACTATGTATCAGCTGTCGGACTTTGTGTTTGGTTTAGGGACATTGAAGCGTCATTGGCTACGTCAGGGCACTGGGGCTGATGTCACAGGTTTCTCTGCTCACTGATCTAAAGCAGAGCCCTCCTGACTCATGCACACTGAGGTTTTCATCCTCCTCGGGGACTTAGATTCATTTCCTAGAGACGAATCTTAACCTTAAACACATCAAAACTTACCTAACCTTAACTTAAACCCTGATTTTAACATGAATAAACCCATATCCAAAGAGTAGGGCTGTCAAAAGGAGATAATAAATGACTTTTTTGAGCAGGTATCGACACTAAAATAGTCACGTTCATAGGTCAGAGCTGGACTTTTCACTGCGGTATCGGTATCAGTATCGAGTGTATTCCTTTGTGTCGAAATCAAGTGTAATTTTAGTATCGTGACAGCACTAAAAACAAGTAGATTTTTGTTCCGTATGTGATTCAATCCTCCATAATTTGAGTCTGTACGTAGATTTTTGTCCCCGTAATGTTATAAACACCCTCCCACACACACGCACACACACACATGCACACACACACACGCACACACACGCACACACACACGAGTCAGCGGGGTCGTCTCTGGACCCAGGGCTGTCCGTGCTGCCAGCTGCTGCGGACACCGAGTTCCTAGAAAACACAACACCTTCGTGGTAAACATGCACTGATTTATATGGCTCTCTGGGGTTGAGACAGAGCTGTGTTTAACAGGATTAAGCAGGATGCCCCGATTTACTCGACAGGTTTCAATAAAGATGTGACAATTTGGTGCAAGATCAGTTCATATTTTTGTACATTTTAAGTAAAGCTGATCGATTTGGGGAAAATATCTACCGGTAATTGTGATTTTTTTTTGACAAACATTGCGATTTTGATTTGATCTGTGATGGATTCTGGTCAAAGTTCACTTTTAAAATGCCTCCAGAAGAACTGACAAAAAGACTGGAACAAGCTACTACAAGAATTACGTTTCAGATCATGGTTATACAGTTCTGAGCTATGGGTTTAGCAGTTTTTATGTAAAAGAACAGGACATTTGGTTGTTTGTCAAGTACTGTATTTTCTGAACTACAAGTCGCATTTTTTATCTTTTCGTAGTTTGGCTGCGGATGCGACTTATACTCAGACTTATATGTGCAAAATAAGTCGCATCTGAGTTTATAATTTCACAATTTCTTCGTTACGTTCACACTGAAAACCTGACAACCACGTTTTTTCTTCATTATTATGGATTTTTTGACTTATACTCCAGAGCAATTTATAGTCCAGAAAGTGCGGTACTTCAAAAATGGCAGACTTTGCGATTTGCTAACTGAACTGAACCCATTCAAAGAACAATTTTGATTATATTGCGATTCATTTTGCAGCGCTAATATTACACAAAAACAGCTATTTGTTATTTGTTATGATACTGAATATTTTCTCTACGCACAAGATGAGGAAAAGCGCAAATAATCTCTGTATATTAAACAAATCTTTGACTTTCGATGGATCTTTTGTGCTTCAGACTTTAAGGATATTATTGGAGGATATGTTCTGTAGATGTTCACACTGTAATGGTGGTAAAGAGGAAGAAATGGAGAGGCTGAGGTGGTTAAAGCGAGCGCTGGTTCTACTGCTGAAGTGTTAATTGTGCAGCGGTACTTTAATAGTGCCTGTGACAAGGTGAAGGTGAGAAAAAGGTGTCGCAGGTGCGTTTTTTTAACTGTATACAGACGGATTTATGTACATTTCAGTGTCATAATAATTCAAAAAAACTGTGTTATGATATTGCCATTAGTTGTGTAAGCTGATGATTATGTAAAGTCTGAGAATAGTTTGAAAACTGTAAACAAACTCAGCCCTCGGTGGAAGTCTGAGTGTGTGAGAGCTGCAGGTCGTCAGCGTCACAGCGTCGCTCGTCCTCCATTACACCATCTGTGAACCAGCGCAGATTTATACGACTATAACGACCGTCTGAAGGGCAGTGATGACCACAGTCCTGAACGCACCAGAACTCACTCCGTCACTCAAACAATATCGACTAATGTAAATAATAACTGCAATTATTCCGAGAGTGGATGTGTCCTGACTGTTCCCGCAGACGCATGACAAATATGAGGTGAAGTGTCAGAAACAGCTCGTCTCACTTAGGACTATTTTACTTTCAGTTTGCGTGACATGTCTGTGTTTTTTGGCGCAGTGTGAGTGTCTTTGTGTCGTGCTTTGTGCTTTTGTTTTTTGGAAATATTTCAACAGCCTTTTACGTGAAACTTTATCTCTGTAGCAGCAGTTAAAAGGTCAATGTCAATATCGGTTGGTAAAGTGCTTTCTTCTCACTTTAGATAGATTTATTTTTCTCGCTGTGTTCTTCTATAACCTTTTGATTATTCCCTTTTGTGTCCTGCTGTTCTAGGATTTCCTTCCTTTATAACCGTCTCTATTCATCCAAACTTGTACTACACTAGTCAAACTATCATTAGAACATATAGATTTGCATTTATTCATTTTGTTGTATGTTTTTTTTCCTTCAACAGACAATGAAAAACTTGTGTAACAGTCAGATTTTCCTTGTGGGACCTGGACAGTGACCTTTGAGTGTGAGCGTTTCCTATAGGTGACATCTATACATATGTGTTTGTCTAGCCCGCACACTTATATTGCACAGAGTGTGAAAGGTAAAGCGTTTGCCCCCTCCCCAAAAATGCTCATTTGGTCCAGACTGTCCAACTCCTGGGTCTTTCACTCCATTCTGGTGCCTGTGCAGTCCCATTTGTGGCTGCATTCATATGGTAATGGGGGTCAGGAGATGAGGGGGTTCTCACGTTCAATGTGGAACTCCAGTCTTTGTGCACAAGCTGCCGCCGCTGAGGCCAGAGGTGAAATTGAATTCAGCTCAAATTCCCCAGTGAGTCTGGCCTTGGGCTGGACCGGAGTGGACCGGTGCAAAGGGGCACAAGCTGCGGCCCTCTGTGAAGCCAAGCATTCTGGGTAATTGAGGATCCTGATGATTAAGCCAAGACTCAGCCGGGGCCAAGGGGAGCGTTTCCATTATAATTCGGATGGGATTGGCCAAAATTTTAATCTTTACCTCAGCTTTTGCCTTCTGGGGTCACAAAGAAAATCATCTGCCTCCTAATGTGCCCTTGATTGTGTAATATGAATACATTATAGACCAGATGCTGTCCCTGAGTTCGTTATTTATCCAGGCTTGGCACTAGTTTTAAAGTTTGACTCCTACAGCTTTATTTCTTTTTCTTAAACTTTGATACTAACAGAGCATTTTTATTCTGGCTTGTGATGTCTTTCTTTCCATTTCTCAGGGCTTGAAACCAGTCCAATTTAATCTAATATCAAAATATTGTTGGCTCTGCAGTGGGACAGTTTGTGTCCGAGTATTCTGCTGGGAAAATGTTTATTCGGTGCATTTCAGTTCCATCGCTCTGATTTAGCCTCTGGGGAGTTCGTCAGTGACAGACTTTATCTATTATTAGTAGTTTTTTGTGTTGTTTTTTTCTGTGATAATCTGAGAGATGAATGAAGAATGTCGTTGTGTTATGTCATACATGTAAAATACTTTATATAATTGCAATAACCCAGTGATGTGTAACTTTCATGTTTGCATATTTTTCTAGTCTCAGTGAAGTTACAAACCTTTTGGAATCTTTTGTAAATGTTTTGTTATTATATATTTTCAAATGGTTACAAAAGTATTTCAAAAGTAAACTGCTTTGCGTGTTATGATTTGTGGTTCAACCGTTTACACTCCCCTGTGAAATCTAATGGTTTTCTTTGGCAACCTAATGCTTTTGTGCTTCATAGAAAAATTGCTCCCAACAGTTGAAAACAGCAGCCAAAGCGGTCAGCAGATTAAAGAAGTACGTCAGTACTCTTTATGTTTCTACTTTCGGGCTTTGAAGCTCTTGTCAGTTCTGCGCTGGACCCTCTAATGTTTCCCCCAGTACGACCTGGTAAACGGGAACATGCGGCCGTGCCCTGCAATCAGGGGCAATTTTCACAAATTATATCATAATTATGCATCTCTGTTCATGTACACTTTATTATTCTTTGCACCCATGCTTGGAAAAGACAAATTACACGCAAAATCTCAAGTGGAGTAATTGTGAGCAGAGTAATCAGTGCCTGAAGGCTGTGGAGAGATAAGTCTGTGTAATTTTGGGAGCGACCTTGCAGAGGTGCCACTGGATTTTATGAATAGTCTCCTGTGTGTGTAACCTTGAGTTAGAGAAGTGCGAGTGTTTGGCTCATGTGAATTCAACCCTGCGTTTCCCTGTGTAAAAACATGCGTCCTTGGGCCTTCACTCAAACCTCTTATTTGCGACTTCAATAAAAGATGGTGGATGCCTCATAAAACACCTTTGGACACTGCCAGGGAGATTTTTGAGCATAAAAATGAAGGCTACTTTAAAACCTTGTTTTTTCATGTTGCTTGAAACAGCAATTTTCTCCTGTGCTTTTCTGATATCTGTCAGTGTCCATTAAAGATGCATTTTGTTTGCAGTAGTTAAACCTCCATTGCATTGCTCTTTCATGTGTTTGAGCTCAGTGAAGACCTTGTACAGGCTCCAGAAATCATTTTTGAATTCATTTTTTTCATTTATTCATTTTTACAGTCAACAGTATTGGGCCATGTGTCAAAAAGGACCTGGAAATGAGTGACATACATATATTATTGTATAAAAAATCAGGCTCTCTATCCATGAGTTTTCTGAATAGTGGAAAATGAGGACTGTCGCCATAGCAACTAACAATTATAAATAACATACAGTATCTTTTCAGTGGTGAGAGGTCCTCAAAATGTCGCCGATAACACAAAATACAACCCATGAAGACACATTGCCATTAGTTGTGGACGTTTGTAACAAGAAACTTTGTAAAAATCATGTTGTCTTTGTTAAGTTTTGATCCTTCAAGGCTTCTGTAGACACTGAATGTAGAAAATAAATGATTAAAGGTGATTATTTATTCTTATCGCTGCAACTATGGGCCTTTAGCAGAGTCAGATTATTGCACAACCCTTTTTTCAAATCAGGGACTGTTTACTGCGCTGCGTTTTCCTGCTGAGAGTCCGGTTTCAGCCTCGACAAAGAAATAAGAGGTGCTATTTTTCAAACTGCTCTCTGCATCCACCCACAGCGGCCGGTCTGGGAAACACGAGACGCCTATTTCCAGCTAAACTAATGTTGTTGAAGCTCTCAGAGGGAGCAGCGAGATACCCCTACGCCTATTAATAAAATTGTGGCGTCATAATTCAATAATATCTGTTTGTCTTTTTGTACAGGGTGGTCTGTTCTAGCATCCATCATCCGAAAATGTAGGAGGATTGTGTTTTATTTCATACGTATAATTTAAGCTCTCATACGTTTAGAATCCGCATGTTTTGGTGTCGCTGAACCAAAGAAAAAGGGTTGTATTGTAAGTTTGTTTGATACTTTTCTTCTCAGCTCAGATAGTAAACAAACAGCTGTTGTTTTTAATATAGTTTTAAATCAAAGTGTAGTAAAAAAGTGAATTTGAGTGCAGAAAAAAAGCCTAAAAAGAAAGAAAAGACATTTACACTCGTAGTTTTACATAGGGAGAGGATCTAATGCAGCTAAAATATATAGTTTGTGTCAAGAATAAAGTTTACCTACGCCACAAATGTGAATGTGCGATATATTACTGATGAAAAACAGTAATATTGGCGATAAACGATAATATTGAAGCAAGATTATGGCACTGACACGATGAACCTAAAGCAGAATTATCCCTAAGAAACTCCTCTTAATGTGCGATAAGTAAAAGATTAAACAACGAGGAGCAGTGTGTTACATTTTTTAACAAACTAAACACCACAACATAGAAAAAGTACCAACGATTAGGTATGAGACAATATTTAAATTTTGTGTGGCCTAAATAATTGCGATTAACGATTATTATATCACAATACTGATTAAAGTTGTTGTTTATATGAATAATTATAACTTTAACACACAATGTTATGGATGAGCAGGGCAGTTGACAGAAATTTGGAGGCCCTGGGACAATAAGCCTCACATGGGCCCCTTGTTATACAAATTAATAGGAAGAGGATCAAACTCGGGGCCCCCTAAGACCCAGAGAGGGGCCCTCGACAACAGCCCCCTTTGTCCCACCTGTTGATTCGCCCGTGGATAAGTCATTTTTTTCTGCACATTCTAGTGATTTAATGGTGATTATCTTTGTTGGTGATTATTATAATTATATAAAATGTCCCAGGAATGATTATTGTCGACCCTACGATAAATATTGACCTCTAAAAATAATAGTTTAATAGTCGATATATAACTTTGATTTCTACTGAACTAGTCGGTCTGTGTTCTTGTTTACAAAATGCCATATTCAACTTATCTTAAAACTGTTTTTTTTTGTCCAGGGAGGTCAGATCTTCTCTCACTCTTGGTAATATTTATGTAAGCAGTTCAAATACAAAGTTTACAGCTGAAGTCTTTGTTTTGTGTCGTAAGGTCCGAGCCTCGGTGGTGGATGTGGCGGATTTATCTGGTGCAGGGGGCTGAGGGATGGAAGCAATTACGGGGTGAGCTCCATAGGGCTCCCGGTGGGTGAAAGTAAACAAGCAGTGGAGCTGAATGTGACAAAACTCGTGTCTGAGCGCAGTGCGGGATGACAGGCCCAAGGTTAAGTCTACAGCAGGGGAGCAAAGAGGTCACTGTCCCAGACCTGGATCCTCTGTACGTGCTGTTTCAGCCTGGTGCAGTTGGCAAAGCAGAATCCAATCATTTTTGCCTAATTATAAATAAACAAGGGGTCATCACATCATAATATCAGTTGTATACAGTGCACACAACTTATATAATATCAAAAACTCTTGCTATACTTTATAAAACCAAATCTGTATTGGTTAAGAAACATGTACATATGTTATATTCATCACTTGTGCTCGGAAATTTGAGGAAATGCTGTAAAACAAATGTAGATCCTATAATTAAACTACAGAAAAGAGCAATAAGAATCATTACTAAAGCAGGATTCTGTGATCGACTAATGAACTACTTATAAAATCGAATATATTCAAGTTTACAGACATAGTTAAGTTAAAAATGTTGACAGTTCTGTTTTGTGTTGTGAACGAGGATATTCCCGTCGGCATCAGCCTGTCTTTAAATGAATTAGTCGCTGTAATTTGAGGTTTTTAAGAACTAATGTGACAAAGACGTGTCTGTTTGAGGAATAAAACTTTGGAATGAGCTCGATGATGAATTTAAGTTAATTAAAACTTTAAAACATGAACTAATTCCTACATATACACTGCTGTAGGTTTATATGAGTCACATCTGTGTTTAAGATACTGATTAAATAGTTTTATTACTGTATTGTGGAGTTACGTGTTGGTCAGGAGGGTCTTACATAAACGCGCCGCTTCAGAACAATCTTTTTTTGGTTGTAATTAATGAATGTTTTGTCCTTTTCCAAAAAAAATGTAAACAACCAAAATAAAATTCATTCATTCACATAACCCAGACATGCCCAAACTGTGGTCCATGGGCCAAATGCAGCCCTCAAACCAATTTTTCTTGGCCCTCAAGCTTCCACGTGTATTGGCCCATATTACCTTAAACAGTACTTTTTACTGTATATTTCTGAAAATCTAAGGCAAGGCAAGTTTATTTGTACAGCACAATTCATACACAAGGTAATTCAAAGTGCTTTACAGAATAAGAAAGACATTAAAATCACACAAATGAAAACATAAATAACCCACTCGTTTGCCCCTTTAAAAACTCTCTCTCTCACTCTTTAAACACTGTCTTCCTCAGTTTAACCCTCTGATGCATGAATTATCAAAGCCTTGGTCAAGATTTTTTTCTGCAGTGTTTTTATTCTTCTCAGGACATGAAACAACATTGTGAGCTGCCTGTAAAAATGAATTAACTTGTGTTCTATTTTAAATATACAAACACATGTTTCTTTTTATGCTTTGAAAAACATTAACATTTTTTGGGGGAAATTTCAACACTGTTTAGTGCAATGTTTAGGCCTGAATAAGAAAACCAGAGGAAATTTACTTGCAGTTACACCAACTGACCACTGAATTGACCTCAATGGAGTGTGGCAGCAGAGAGCACTCTAGAGGCAGATGTGCAACTCCACCACATAAACCAATGCATTAAAGAAAAGGTTATGTTTTAGTAGCTGTCCACTGCAGTGACCGCTGTGCACCAGAGGGTTAAGAACTTTCACATTACTTTACAAAAAACTTTCCTGTCACTTCTCAAATACTTTCCTGTCACTTTACTATGTCTAATAAAAGTCCATCAGTCCATGTTTCTTTTGTCATCATAAATTTACCATTGAAACAGAAGAGTGCAGAATAAAAACCTTTCACTCGTCTGCACAGATAAACAGAACCGTTTTGAGCCTGGATTTAAACATTGTCAAAGTAGAGGCCTGTCTCACATCTTCAGAAAGACTGTTCCAGGTTTTAGCTGCATAAAACTGAAACGCTGATTCCCCATGTTTAGTCCTGACTCTGGGACCAGCAGGAGGCCGGTCCCTGAAGTCCTCAGAGTGTGAGATGGTTCATGTGGCACTAACATGTCGATCGACCCTCAGCTTTATCTGTGTGTTTATATGTGGCCCTAATTAGAAAAGTTTGAACACTCCTGATATAACCAATACAACCCTCTTTTTTATCTAGATTTGGGATTAATCCGTCTTAAAATTGATTCACAGTTTAAGATTTGTTAAATGATCATATTTATTGTGGTAGATGAGTCAGTTTTGGTTTGAAAGTTTGAAAATATTGACATGCACTTACAGTACAATCCTCTTTAAATGACACAAGTGTTACTTATATCTTTGCTCTGTTTAATATTTAAGCATTTTTAAGCAATTTTGAGCTAACTAACCATTCCAACCATGATTAACCGAGCACTGTGACTTACTCCTGTTTAATAGTCAAAGTTATACTTGATTTGGGGCGATAAATAATGGTTCAACTCAACTTGTATTAGTAGAAAAAACTCATAAATACAATCAGGAAATCAACATCGAGATTCAGTCATTTCGAATCGTCAGCTTTTGTTTTAATCTTGAGGTTTACAGCGTCGTCATCTGTCGGTAAAAACATGTTTGGAGTTTAAAGTTTAGTTTTTAAAGACCATTTTTGGTATTAAATGGCAATAATTAAAAGTCTGTGTTGTTTATTTTTAGGAAATTCAAATTCAAAGCCAGTTTTATTTGGATTAATCAGATCAACTACAAAATCCTGGTCGATCAATACAACAAAAATAATCGTGAAAGTGTTTTTGTCGTATCGCCAGCCCTTCAGAAAACCGTGTGACTTCCTCTTTTCCCAGTCACATTATTCTAATCATATATTTGTGGCAAAACAGCACATTTTGTGGCTGGGTCGCCCCGAGCTCCTCCGTCTGGTCACACGGCTGTTCCTCTGCAGTGACATGTTCATAGCCGCAGTATGACGTATGGCCCAAAGATTAATTTGTTTATTCTTGTTTTTGTGGCTGTTTTTCACTCAGGGCTGGAGCAGAGCCAAACTCCACAGACTCTGTTTATTCTGTAGGCAGTCGTGCGAGAGGTGAATGTGAACCCCAGCCTTCTCAGAGCTAAACTCAGGATGTTAGCTGCATGATCCAGAAACTGCTATTGTCCACATTGTTGCTCCAAAACAGTAAGTTTTATGGTGGTAAAGTTGGACATTTATGTGACAGCAGGTCTTTTTAGTGCCTTCCCACACTAAAAAAATAAATAGAATCCAAAACTTGTACAGTGCTTTGGTTCATTTAACAAAAAACACAGTTAGCCTCTGTATTTACTGTGTATATTTTATGGTGAAGGGTCCGTCAGCTGATTTACTCCATGGAGAAGTTATGGCTTTGCTTGTTTTCTGTGGATTTATTTGTTTGTCTGCTTCAGTTTCATTGTTGAATTTCTAACTTTCTGTTGGTTAAATCAATTCTCATGTCATAAGAGGCGACACTTTTGAGATTTTGGGGCTTTAAAAAAAAAAAAAAAAAAAAAAAAAAAAATTTGAATTACGTTGCCTGGAACAGCTCATGTGACGCCACCAGGACAAGTGACAGGTCAGATCTGTGGCATAGAGAGGAGGAGGTATGTTAAGGTCCCAGAACAGGTGGGTGTTCTGGGGGTCCCACCAGGAGGAGTCCCCGGGGAAGACCCAGGACACTTTGGAGGGACTATGTCTCTCTGCTGGCCTGGGAACACCTTGGGGTCCCACCGGAGGAGCTGGAGGACGTGTCTGGGGTGAGGGAAGTCTGGGAGTCCCTGCTTAGACTGATGCCCCTGCGACCCGGCCCCCGGATAAGAGGAAGAAAATGGATGGATGTGATGGATGGACAGTTAAAGTCCACTTAATTGTCCCTATAGGAAACTTATCCTCTGCATTTGACCCATTCTTCAAAACCGCTGGGACGCTGTGAGTTGATGTCCCAGGGTCCTGCCTCCAGATGTTCAGTGAAGCTTGGTCAACTCTGGATTTTACACTGCCTGGACAAAATAACAGCCCCCACCACTGCCTTTAGCTTCGATCACGTCGCTCATTCGTTGTGGCGTTGTTTCGATTTCGCTTCTGCAACGTCACGAGATTTATTTCCATCCAGTGTCGCATCAACTTTGCACCAAGATGTTGCATTGATGCTGGTGGGGTCTGACCCTGCACAAAGCTTCTCCAGCACAAAGATTCTCAATGGGGTTAAGGTCTGGACTCTGTGGTGGACGATCCATGTGTGAAAATGATGTCTCATGCTCCTGATCCACTCTGTCACAATTTGAGCCTGATGAATCCTGGCATTGTTGTGTTGGAATACGCCCATGCATCAGGGAAGAAACAATTTATTGATGGAACAACCTGGTCATTCAGTATATTCAGACTGTTGCTGAACCTAGACCTGACCGACTGCAGGAGGCTTGGACCTATTTGCTTAGTTAAATCCAGGTGGCGACTTTTTTTTTGGCCAGGCAGTGCAGCTACGATAAGAAATACAAAATGCAAGATGGACTGCAGAACATAGCGCACGTTTAAATATTACACCAGACATTCGTAGAGCCGCGTTCTGCTCCTCTGGGTTTCTTCATTCTCATTACACGACACTGAACACATCTCATTGAACCTACACTCCATAATTACAAAGTGCTGAAATGTCCAGAACTTATTTAAACTAAACACCGCTTTCACTCATGTCCCAGAGCGTTCCTGGCGTTTATTATTTTTCACACATGGACATTCTCCACGGCTTTTACTTGTTATTTATGGTACTTATCACCTAAATGTTCCTGAATATTTCTTGTGTGAATTTGCCCGATGATTGACAGCAGGTAATGAATTATAGAGTAAAACGACAGACCACCGCGGTAAAGAGGAAGCGAGTGAGGAGAGACGGACGATCAAGACCCCGGTAAATTAAACGTGTAGAGCCTGAAGGAGTCTCCGATAGACGACTTTATTTCATGGTGTGGAAATGACCGGCTTGAACCACAAACTATACACAGCTCTATGTGACAGACAGGTAATTTTTTTGGCAGGCAGCAGACCCCCCTAAAGCTATGTGCCAAGCCGATATATATACTGCCCCTGCCGGTCTCTCGGGGGGCAGTGTGGACTCCGCTACCCCACATAACTCACCCCGATGTGGGCCGGACCGCTCTGATCTTAGCCCTTGCGCCTGGAGCTCAGACTGGGCCTCACTGAACTGTGGTCCCGGGAGAGGAAGTTTCAGGAGGCAAAAGGGTACGGTAATAACATTTTTTTAAAGGATTGGTACAGTTGGGCATTGACAGAGTCTGGCGTTTGCTCATTAAAAGTAGAAAAAATAGAAAGTAAAGCTGACAGTTCGGTTGATGACTACACTAACTAATGATTCACGCTTTGTAGTCTTTCTTTTTTTAATAAATGGCTGTGTTTACTACTGTTTTTTGCTAAGCAGTAGTGGCAGATTCTGTCCACATTACAAAATAATAAAAGAATAATCATTTCTGTGCATTATTTCTAGTCGGTCGCCGCAGTTTCTTTGTGATGGACTGATGAAACCGAGGCTGCCAACAAACTACGGTGGTGTCTTGCCCAAATGAAGACGACTTTTGGGTTGTGCGACAAATGCAGAGCGACTTTAATAACCCACAGACACCAAAACGTAGCCGAAATCCACTTTTAAGTTCATTGTACGTTCAGTTTTGTGTTGTGAACATTGACGGATCAGATGTTGTGAGCTGTAACACAATTGCAGATTCAGCCACATTATTGTGATGAAGCCCAGACTCCCAAGGGCCAATTAAGATTTGTTCAGAGGCTAAGACCGGTCATTAGGATCCATCTGCCCTCCCCCTCCTCCCTGCGTCTCTCTGTGTGTTTGCGGCGCTTCGATTGGTGCTGTAGGACCCACACTTTAGACAGCACCTGCCTCTGTTTGTACCTCGTTTTATTGATTATTTCGTGCAGCGAGAAGCAGGTCAGCGCCGGGTGGAATCTGCACGTAGTGATTTTCATGCTAATTATTGCGCTCCTGTAGTCACCTTGCAGTAAGGCAACGCCGTGCATGTATTTGATGTTTATCATAGTGCCGCAATGCAATTTAAATATTCATGGATTATACAGAACAACATCACCCGACTCAACCTTTGTATGAAATGTTTATGAAATGACAGGCATTGTAAAAAATATGTACTCCAAAAGTTATTGAAACTCGAGTGGTTTTGATACTTGAAAAAGACATTAAAAAACTTGAAATTTCTGGTGTTGGGAATATCAGCGTTTATTTAGAACAAGCAGAAGTCTGAGTGAAGTGGATATAACAGAGCAGACGACGCTCGGGGCAAAGGGTCAAGTGGCACTTTCACTGCTGCTGTATATTTAGAGTCGTGTGTTTGGATAACCACAGGCGGGCATTTAGTTCAGGACATTTTATTGCATCACGTGTGTAGGTCTGTGTTAGTGAGAAAAACTGTAAATAATAGACTTTATGAAGTAGCGTTCTCTTGATGATGCTGTTTAAAACTGCTGCTACCAACTCACAGCATTTTATTTAAAACAGAGGAGTCCAAATTGTCTACAGTTGTTTCTCACTTTTCACGGTTTTGCTGTTTTGCTTTTGAACGTGCATTGTGTTCTGTGTCCTGATTGGCTGTTGGACTGTAGACCATTGTGTTGTGCGTCCTGATTGGCTGTTGGACTGTAGACCATTGTGTCGTGCGTCCTGATTGGCTGTTGGACTGTAGACCATTGTGTCGTGCGTCCTGATTGGCTGTTGGACTGTAGACCATTGTGTTGTGCGTCCTGATTGGCTGTTGGACTGTAGACCATTGTGTCGTGCGTCCTGATTGGCTGTTGGACTGTAGACCATTGTCCATCAGTCTCCTCCGTGCCGTGTCTCCTGTCCAGTACAGAATGTGTTCAGACAAATTTACATAAACGTTGGATCGCAGTGTGACTCTGAAGTGCTGTATGTTTGCAATTTGTTTTCTCCCCGACAAAACCCACAATGTCGATTAAACAATGTCGTTCTGCACCGACAAAGACGCCTACGAAGGTTTGAACTTTGAGAGAGTTTAAACGAGAGAGAAATGTGAGAAAATGTTAACGCCTGTGTGAGAAAAGTGTATAAAGTGTGTGGTGAGGGGTTTTACAGACAAAAACATATAGAATAACTGTAAAATAAAGCTGATACTTCGCTGATTTTGCCTATTACGGGTTATTTTTAGAATGTAACACACTTTATACTATTTACGCTGCTTAGAAATCTATATTTAAAGGTGCGTTGCATAGTTTATCTGGTGTCTCCATGGAAATCTTCGTCATAAGTTCAACAGCATAAAAGTATTTATCTTCCCTGTTTTCACTTACAGCTCCTTTTTTGATCAAAAATATATTGAAAAACACATATTCTTACTCTGAGAAGGGTTGTCTCTCCTCAGATCTGACCTGTAACTTGGCCTTTTGGTGCCACCTGTTTATCGTCAGCGAGAAATAACTTTAACGCCACAGTTTTGAACATCGCAGGTCCAGCTGTAGCATCTCCATGGAGACAAGCCGGATCCTCCACCACAAAGGTCTCGCTGCATCCTTTTGTAGATTTACGGAACAAAATATGAGTTTCTTTTTAGCGTGTCTGCGTATTCCCTCAGTCGTAAAGGTCTGATCTGTCGTAAAAGCCAAAACGTTGCAGTGAGGAGTGAAGACGTTTCTCTGCTTCTTCAGTTCGTTTCTTTTTTACAGCCTATAAACATTCCTGAATTATTTATCAGAGCATTTTTAGGACTATTGACCAATTTAACTTCATGAGGACGGAGGAGAACAACATTTTGACACTTTAAAGCGGTAAAAGTTATAACCAGTTGCGAGTTATTCTTCAGTAAAGTTGCAAAGTATATTTAAGTTTCGTGCGGTTGCATTCATTAACCCAACTGCCCTTGAAAGAAATGAACAAAAGCAGTTTGAAGATTGTGGTCATTTGGATTCGGCAATTAGACCTTCCAATTACTAAGACAAAACATTGAAAGAAACCACAAAGTCACCAGCGTCTTCCTTAGAAATCATTTAAGTGGACAATTAGATATTTACTTTTACCCCGACTAGTTCAACTCTCCCGTTCGATTGCGGATGATTATTGTTGGGATTTATATAATTAGCTGGAACAGACGTATAAATTATCGTATGGACAGTTAAGTGGGCCGTACTGTCACTGAGATGGGCTCGTGCAAATGAAACGGCATTGACTGGATGAAGATTTACTACTTTAATTACCTGGAAGGGGCGGTTTCTTGTAATGGTTTTGTTTACTTATAATTCAGAGGCGAGTAATGGTCATTGTTTAAGCTGAAGGTTACATCGTCGGACATGAGTGTTGTTCGGGACGATTACGTGTGTTTGTAAAGTTAAATCAACGTAAACTGAGGTTCAACCAGTTCTGCACCAACAAACAAAGATTAAACAAGGACACGGCCTCAGTTTTTGCAGTTTTTTTAAGGTAATAAAAACAACGAAATGACCTTTTTATGACACGAAAATGAGCTTACCTTGTAGTTTGACCTATAAACAGGTTGAAATGTTGCTTTTTTTGCATTTCTGAATCTTAAATTGTAAATATAAATTGCAAATCTCACTCCAATACTTTAGAAAATTAGTAATTCAGTTTCCAAACGTGCATGACCGAGTATTTTCGCATTTTGCAGATATTTTCATGCGTACAAAGGTAGTTGATATTGTGATATTATAACTGCAAAGCTACAAAGATCATTGCGTAACTGAAGATCTGGCATAACAGGTTAATTCTAGGTCTTTATAAAGTTTATTTCATGATGTTACGATATGTTTTAACTCATTCCTGTTGTTATAAATCTGTTTCTTGTGCATCTCTCTGCACAATTCCAGAACCAGGCCTTTCTCAGCCGAGGTTCACCGGGTTCATTGTGTCACAGTTGTTCCATTTTCTCCTCGGCTGCTGCCATCTCTATTTATTTTACCGCCTTCAGTGGAAAACGTCCTCCTGCCTGTCCGCATGTTTCACACACACTTCCTCTCAGCTTCCTCCCTCCGCTCAGCCGTTAGAAAACACTTACTCTGTCTATACGTGCCCCGGCCAGACCAGCAGAATCATATAGTGTGGTACCTACAGTGTTTTATGAGTTATGGCTCTGCTGGAGAGGGCTTTGGGGCGAGGGCGGAGGGGGGATGGCGTTAGTCGGCCTCCCTGGGTTTGCTCCCCCTTGTTTCCCATGTTGGAGCGGGCTGTGCTGATTGATTTAAAGCTCTTAAGGTAAAAAGGTTGTTTTCCATCATAAAGTGACACATACTGTATGTATTAGGGCTGGACTTTATGGTGTAAGTCTGAAGGATATTAAGAATGAGCAAGAGGAGAGGTGAATCAGTGTGTGAAATAGAAGTACTGGACAAAAGACGAGTGAAATTTAACCAAAGTATTTATCAGGAGGTACCATTCAGTGCTAAAAATCTGCGTTTTTCCTCCTATTGTTTGTTTTATACTTGCAAGATGCTTTTAGAAAATGAAAGTTAATGGTTTTCGGAGCATGTTTTTTTCTAAAATGTCTCGGTTGAGGTGAAATTAAACAAAAGCGCAGAAAAATCACTATATACCTTCGATTTTCTGTTGCTTTTTTACGCTTTTTTCCTCTATTTTACACAGAAAACTTCATATAATCTTGCATATCTTCAAGACAACAGTATGTTTTTTAATTTACACATTCTCTTCTCCTCTAGATACTTTTCTTATACAACTACAACTATACAACTTATTTAAATAGAAACCTGCATCGCAAAGGCCCAACTTCACATCATAATTTTTCACCGACCAATATTTTAATCTCGCTCTAATAGGTTTATCGATCAGTCCTAAAACCTTTGTATAAAAATCTGAGATGTAGTTAGAACGTGGCATATAAGAAAAGCAATATTTTAGTATCGACGGGGTCCTAAATTGCAACTCAGTGTAAGTTCACGAGTTTAATTAAGTTTCTTTGCCTCGTGGTGACGAATGGTGCACTGGCTTGAGTAATAGTTTGTGGGGCATTATAACACTATACACCCAGAAGCTTTTTGGTACTTAATAATTAAAGTTCTAAGTCGTGGGACTAGCTGCTGAGGGAGAGAAATCTGTGATGATGTAACGATGTACAGACACAACAACTAGTCCACTCCTGATGCCGTTTACTGTGCAGGGTTGGAGTGGACCGTGCAGAGATGCGAGACGTAGGATGACAAAAATATCACGTTTTTATTTGCCAAAAATAGTCAGTTTGAATGCTTGTTTTACCAGGCAGACACAGCACGTTTAAAAAGAGGCGCAGGAGCGTAAGGTGAGCTCTGATTTGGTGTTTTTACTTCTTTCCAATCACCGTCTCTGTGTCTCCCTCCCTCCCTTCCTCTTTTTTCTTTCCCCTCTCTCTCCACTCTATCACTCCGCTGTCACCGTTTGCTCTCTCGCCTTTGTCCGGCCGCAGACAAAAGACCCCTGCCCCGTCGTGGAGCGGAGCAGAGGAGAGAGCAGAGGTCCCGGGGCGGTGAAGGGGAGGGTCAGGGTGGGAGGTTGCTGGGGGGGTCGAAAAGCCATTGTCAAAGCCGCGGTCGTCTATTGTTGTCTGTGGTCCTGCTCCTTTGCTCTTTACCTTGACCGGGACCCCTCAGCACGGGCCACCCTGCGTCACCCTCTGTCCCCCTCTGTCGTTCAGTCCGGTTACAAACGCACGAGGAAAGATAACGGCAGATGTTGTGCAGGTTATGAGGCAGCGTCCTGGTTCTTTTTGGTAAAAGTTTCTCCTCTGCTGTTTAATTCCTCTATTTTTATTGTTCCTCTGCGGCTTTTTTTGCTTTATTTCATTTGTTTTCATCTTTTTTATTGCGCTCCTGTTGACTATTTTTCAGTTTTTTATTGTTATTACATTAGCATCCTTATTTATTTCATTCATTTACCGTAATTTTATCAACGTGCCGCAGTCGTACTACTACTTTTACCACTTAAATCACTGCAGTTGTTGCTAGTACTCGTGCTGCTACAGTGCACCGCTGCCTGCCCCTCCTGTTGCTCCAGCGTCTGCCCCGGGGAGGTGCAGGGAGGGCGCAGACTTGGGTCCTATCACTGCATTTTTGCCCTACTTCCATAAAAGATATTTCTCCACTATTTATCACTGAGGCGTGAACAAAGTCTGTCCAGAGTGAACGCTTCTTTGTTTTTTTGGCTGATGTAACTCTGGGCAATACTTTGTAGGTTAAGTTATATTTGAATAAGTTCTAGACATAATCAGCAGGGGAGATTACACTGTCGTCCCCAGATACTATCGCTGTCTGACTCAAATGTCTCTATAATAGCTATTTTTCAAGAATACAAAAGCGTGTATTTTTAAAGTAGCAGTAGAGCACTTCCATTATGCTTCCTGGACGATATCGTTGACTAATCTGCAAGTTAGCGGAAATAATTTAACATATTTGCATTAGTTATTACCTCTAATGAATAAGAAATGATGCGAAAACATACAAAAACACAACATATACATAGATTTATCTTAATGAAAATACAATATTACAGTTTCACAGCAGCAGATAGCACACTGAGGCATTGGTTGGGGTTGTTTTGCATATATTTGCATGTCTACACCTCTGGGTGACACAGCTCGGCCTTGTAAATAATATGGACAGTCATAATAGTAATCACATCGGTGCTGCACGAAAACTCCCCCACGGTGAAACGATTGTGTGGTTTAAATACTGATTTGTGCTCATTTCTGTTAAATATATTGTTTCCTATCTTAAAAATGAATGAGTAGCGTCACATTCTGTTGTTTATTTGTATTTTTTATAGCATTAAATCGTGTGTTTTTGTCCTTAACTCCACTTAACGGACCCTTCACTGAGGTTCAGGTCACGAGGTTAAAGCCCGACATAAATGAACACGTGAACGCACTTTTTTTTTGGTTATAACCCCTTTATTTTACCAACAGCGCTCCGTTTTAAGCTGATGAATGCGAGATGTTTTCAGTGAAGCTTTGGCCCGATGCCCGTCCGCCCCGCGTGAACCGACAGTCACCTCTCCGCAGACTAAAGTTCAAACCGTGACTCAGCAGCTGCGCCGGAGAGGGGCTCGTTCTGAAGGAGCTCTCTGTCTGAATGATGAGGGGAATATCGAAGCTGAACTCTGATATGTACGTCCATGATGGCTATAATAAACTGTCTGCTACTTCAGGGGAAAATTATGAGCGGGCCAAAGGTGCGGCGTTTAATCTCACGCCTCAAACTATTTAAGCATTCTCACCGGACAAACTTTTCCTGTTGTCGAGGCGTATTTCTTGGTGTTGCTATGCGCCGGTCTGGGACAAATTGATTATTCAGTCCAAAGCCCAGACATCCAATTGTCTCCTGCGCGGCTCTGATTCACTGAAATGTCACCCTGAATGATGCCAGCGGTGATAATTTCCTCAATGGCACAGTAAACACTAAATATTTACAGAGGCTGAATAGGCAGAGGCAAATGCGATTCAAATGGTAATGTTTGTATCAAAGCTGTCTGGAAAATGGACGCTCTGAACTTATGTGTGTCGAATACAAATAGAGGAATAGCATTATTTATCCATGTACGCACGTGTAGTTTAATATAGAGCTCTAATGTATACACGAGCGGCGAGATTAGCGCCATATTTCAAGGATTAAATTCACTTCTGTGCGTCAGAAAAGTCGCCGTTGGATCAGCTGTATTCTGAGACACAAAGAGCACAGGAGACAGGCTGCTGCGGGTTTGTCCAGTGTTTTTTAATAGGGCTGTAGTTTCGGCGCTGACCAGTAGATGGGGAAAGAAAACGTCTTTATGTTGGATGATTGCAGCAGTGGCGAGGGTGATCCGCTCATTTTGCATATTAGCCTAATGGGGATGATGTCATTGGAAACTCAAAATGCAGAGCTTAGTGTTATGATTCCCCAGTCAGACCGAGATAAAGTTTTACAGTGTACTGAACGCATTTATGAATGGACACCTGGACGTCGTTAGACCCAAACACTACTTTTCAATTATTTTTATTTTTGTTCTGTCTTTTATGCTCAGATTTAATGAGGAAAATACAAATTAACAGCTGTAGGGAATGTTAAGTTTAATGATTCAGGGCTTTTAAGATGACCTTTAATAAAACAGATAACACTGATAATTACCCTTTTAAAATGTGTTCTTACTTTAAAATAACGTATGCCTGGAAATATGGCACATGTACAGGCTTTCTCTAAGTATTTACAACCGAGATCTTACAAAAATAACAACTTCCTGTCATTGTCACGTGCGATTAAGTCTGAAACGTTTACTCTTTGTCTGTGTGTTTCAGATGTAAAACTCTGTGTTAACTCAACGCTGCTATTTTAAAACATAATTATAACTTCTTTTTTTATCTGGACTTATATAAAATCAAGGTTTCTCATTCTCAAGTGTTTAAACTTTTTGTTTTATACATTTAAATCTGAACTTCAGGATGCTGCTGATGTGACTGAGAGACTTTAAACAGTGTCAAAGTTTCTTATTCATTATTCTGTCTCTCTCTGTGTGTTTTATAGATGATCTTTTTATTTTAAATGAAGCTAAGACTCATTAAATTATAATATAGACATGCAAAATACAACTTTTCATTTATTTCTCTTAAAATTTTGTTGAATTTTCCAGTATTTTATCATTGACCATCTACGTTCCCATATTTAAACAATCATTTAAATCTGATTATTTTATTTTTATCCTTATTATTGAAGGTAAGTGCATTGTTTTTTATGATTGTGTTCAAGAATGATACTATAGAATACGTTCAAACATGGATTCAATATAAAAACTATAAAAAAAAATAGGTAAAATGAAAGTAGAAACTAAAAACCACAGAAAAGCTGAAGGATGCAGCTGCAGGTGTGGATCCCGTCTCTCCGCTGCTTTCGAGGCTCACTGTACAGTTAAATGCACAGTTGCGCAGACACACACTCCGTCCACGCCGCTGCGAGGAGAGAGAGAGAGAGAGAGAGAGCGTCCGCGGTTGATGATTTCCTCTCCTTCTCCGTCGTCCGTCTCACGCCCCCTTCGCGCCCCCCGCCCCCTCCCCTCTCGGTGCAGTGTAAACACAGTGTTCCAGAGGAATGTTGGACTCCCTGACCTCCGCTGCAGTTCACTCGGTTCAGCCTGGCCGCGCTGTGCTCCCTCCCCTCCTCATACCTTCTGCCCCCCTCTGGAGCCCCTTCACTCTGCTCTCCGCACACACTTTCCCCTCTGCGCTTCCTTCATCCCTGCTTTTCTAGCTCTCCGGTCCTGGCCACTCCTCCTCAACACTTACCTTCTATCGTCCACCGCTCGGGCCAGTCGTGTTACACATTCATCTCAACTTTCTGCTCATTCCCGTGTTCCATTTACATTAATACAACATACATACTTTTACTTTTACATAACTACTTTTATATAAGTTGTGTGTGAGTTTTTCTCTTTTTTTTTCTTGCATAACTGAGCTTCTGTGACCAACTTCTCTGACGTCTGACTCTAGTTTCAGTTTTGTAGATGCCAAGACGTTGCAACAGTCCTCATTCTTTCATTTTTGTTTCTCTCTTTATTTTCAAACAAAATTATTTCAGAAACAAACAAAATAACAGAATAGAAGAGTCGCTGTAATTTATTGTGATAGTCGTGGATCCGGATCAATAGAAAGAGGAACAATATTTGGCAGATCGGTGCCAAACGACGTAGAGAGATTTTATTATGAATATAATTATATGAAACTGTATTTAATTAAGCACATTATACCGCTCTAATACAGGTGTACAGTGGTCCCTCGTTTATCGCGGGGGGTTACGTTCTAAAGAATAACAATAGGCAAAATCCACGAATTTTTACAATTATTCTATACGTTTTTTGGCTGTAAAACCCCCCACCACACACTTTATACACTTTTCTCACACAGGCATTAACATTTTCTCACATTTCTCTCTCGTTTAAACTCTCTCAAAGTTCAAACCTTCGTAGGCGTCTTTGTCGGTGCAGAACGTTTCATCGATCTTGTGCTCGAAAAGGAGTAGAAAGAAGAAAACTTATTAAATCCCACTCTTATTTTCCATTTGGACATATATTAAAGCCTTTGTTTAAGCTTCCTATTCGGGTGAAATTATGATCCAAGAAACGCTTACCAAACAACGCTTTCAACTGTTAAATAATGTAGATATTATGATTTGTAAATACTTATTGATAATACTAATGCTTGGCGCCTTTGTCAGTGCAGAACGTTTCATCGATATTGTCGTCGAAAAGCTCGAAAAGGAGTAGAAAGAAAAAAACGTATTAAATCCCACTCTTATTTTCCATTAGGGCATACATGAAAAGCTTTGTTTAAGCTTCCTGTTCGGGTGAAATTATGATCCTAGAAACGCTTACTAAACAACGCTTTCAACTGTTAAATAATGTAGATATTATGATTTGTAAATACTTATACTTAATACTAATTGTAGGCGCCGGCGTCGGTGTAGAACGACATTGTGGGTTTTGTCGGGGGAGAAAACAAACTGCAAACATACAGCACTTCAGAGTCACACTGCGATCCAACATTCACTGGAAACCATTTGCCCGTTGCGTTTTGGAGTTGGCGCTAACGATTCAGCGGCTTGTGCGTGGTTTTCGTGTCAATTTCAATGTCTAGTCACTGCAGAATGTGTCTTACATTTCAAGAGCCTGTCTGCGTACCTGCTGTAGTATTTATTTAAGTTAATTCGAGTATTTAGCAGATAACTTACATGTACATCCTGAACCACCTTTTGCACAACACACCTCACCGTGCCCCGCTTAACACCCCGTCTCCATTTCCTGCACCTCCAGCACTCAGCCCACAGTGGACCACTTCCTAGAAACAGAACACCCAAAGCTGGAGGCATTCTGCAGGGAGAGGTGTCCAAGGACCAAAGGGTAGCTCTCCTCTACCCTGACCCCATGCACACACACATACACACACACATGCTGCCACTCGTCTTGGTGTTTTTAGGTTTCCCGGGTTTAATTGCTGCAGGATCGAAAGCAGCAGGATTATAAATATATGCAGTCGGTCACAGCGGGTCACTCTAATAATGTCTGGGGCTGTGTGGATGCTTGTAATAGTAGATGCAGCAGGAGCTATATGAAGAAGAGGCAGAGGTCTTCCACAAATCAAAACGGTCAGCTTTAAAGTCTGCGTGTCTGTCAGCGAGTTTGGGCTAAACTGAGCCAGGGTCAGCAGTAAGTCAGGCTATCAGCTCACAAACAAACACACAATAAAGATAGATCACAGGCGGCTCCGGTCATTTTTAGCGTCTGAATAAAGTGTTCAGCAGCTTTGGAAATGGGGTTTTTGATGGAGAGGTTTGACTTAAAGCTGCATGTGTTCTGTGGAGACAAGGTAACAAATAAGGATTTAACTGTGGGGCTTTAAACCTGTTTTTCAATGTATGTGACAAAAACTTTGCGATTTGATTCATGTAAAGTGGTAACAAGTAGAACTGGTGCAGAGTGGCATTTCACTAGAGCAAGCAGCACATTTAATTTACCTGTTTTTATTGTTGGAAAAATGCTTCGTGACACTTTTAATGCTACATGTATGACACAAACTTTGATTTTTTTTTGAATAATCAGAAGAAGAGAAGTAGGTGGAGATAGGGGATAGGGGAAAACAAAAAATTCTGAGCATTCAAGCTTTGATTATTCAACCATGCATGAAATAATTCAATTCTGAGTAAGTTTATAGTGAGGGAACACAGGCTAAAAGCTCAGAAAATGCACCTTTACATTATGTCCCCTTCAACCTTTATTATTTCATTTCATTTATTTCATTTATTTTTATTTTATTTATCTATTTCAACACAGGTATCAGGCACATTTCACAAATTTGTTCTTATTTAAGCTCAAAAAGGAGTGAAAAGAAGAAAACTTATTAAATCCCACTCCTATTTTCCATTAGGACATACATTAGATGCTTTGTTTAAGCTTCCTATTCGGGGGAAATTATGATCCTAGAAACGCTTACTAAACCACCCTTTCAACTATTAAATAATATAGACGTTATGATTTGTAAATACTTATGCTTAATACTAAAGCTAAAGGTCTAAAAGTGTAAATATATTAATAAAATATGCAGGTCAAGTCCACGTTACCGATTTCTCAATATATTGTAATTGTTGCCCTGGCAGAGGCAATACTTTACATTCAGACATTTTGTAATGACTTAATTTCTTTTTTGTGCCTCGGTGCTGATCCAATTGCTCCCACCTCTCTGCAGCGCCACCATCTGTGCCTCCATTAGAACTAGCGCTGGTGAATCTGGCTGCGCAGCTATATGTAATTATGTGTTCATTTCCACTTGGACCCTGGCCTCGTGGTTGTATCTACTGGTGTGGGGGCCTAATTGTTGCGCAGAGATAATGGAGGAGATGCTGGTGGTCTGCCGACAGGAGCGAGGGACTTGGCTGACCTCTGCTGGGCTACATTAGGCACTGTTGCACATGTGGAACCATGTTAATCACGGCTAATGATTCCAGCGTGCATATGTATTCCAACGGCTTCGCGCGTCATTAGGAAATCAGCACTGCCTCCTGCTGTTACACCCAAGGAAGAGTCCAAAAGTCAGACGCAATGTCAGAAAAAACTTAAAAGAAGAAACCGTTTGTTGACGTCTGACCGGTATGTGTAACCCAACACCCAGCGAAGGCTAAGATAAAGAGTTTAATCCAAGAATTTAGAGTAGAAAGAGGAATGATGGAGGGACAGGGAATCAGATAGAGAGAGAGGGAAAGAGGGAAAGCGAGAGAGAGAGACGGGGGAAGCAGATGGCTGGAAATATAGCCTGCTAAATTATTCATCTAGACTCGAGTCTGGAGATAGGGAGATGGATAGGAGCTGGCGTGGACTTTTATTAGGATTGCGAGAGATGTGATGAGAGTGCCTCAAAACATTGTGATTGCCTTCGGAGACTAAGAAAAGTAATTGCACTATAGGTCAGGAAACAAGAAATAAATATTACTGATGAAACTCCCAGCTTAATGTGTGCAAGCAGAATGACAACGTGCAACGCAACCGCGCACGCAAATGGATAATATAAAGTCAAAACTGTGATTGATGCAGGGGGTTAAAGGGTTATGTTTTGTATGTTTTCGCTAACCGGTTAAACGAGACGCGATGTGGATGGAAGATTCTGTGCGGACGCTTAGTATTCACGCAGTATTCGAGTAAACGCTGTTGGATTTCAAGTCAGTGAGTTGAAGAAATGAATCAAAAGTGTCAGAATTATGAAAAATTAGGACCGCTCCCATAGAGATTAGCAATTTAAATCAAAATATTCTATGTTTTGCATGGTGAAAAGTCCTCAAAACGTCACCTAGAGCCAAAACCTGAAGGTATAAGACAAAAGATGTAATATTTTAGCTTGTAACTGGTCATTTCTACGGCATTTTCATCACTTTATCTTGCATTTGCCGTCCCACACTCAGCATACATCATCGTTCATTTATAGCCAGACAATTTGGGACACATGCTACGAGCTACAAGCCAAATGATTTTCCCCTTTAAGCAGAGGTCGGCCCTTATGAAATATTATATAAGAGACACACACTTCACAGCCACGCTCCTCTTCCAGGCATATTTGGCCGACATACGCACATCTGTATTACTTTCCCCGCAAAAATCCTTGTGTTTGCTTTACATCTCCTGCCCTCGTATCCTTTTTTCCTCCTCCTCTTCTTCCCCCTTGTCTGTTTTTCCCATTTAGCCCGTGCATGTGCATCATATATGACTACTCTCCACGCTGCAGACACACAGATGCGCACAGATAGACACACTCCTGAGTGGAGGGCCCAGGGGAAATAGAGCAGAGAGGAAGCTACGTGCCTCCGTCGAGCGAGAGCTGTCTGGTGTCATGGCAACCGCAGCCGATTACCCCACCCGCCATCAGTCAGAAAGAGAGGGAGACACACACGTACACAGGCACCGCCGAAACCGCACCGATACAACGCGCAGTTTCATTGATCCGAGATTTCGTCTTTTTTTGTACAGTCCGGGAAAAATCACCGGTTTTAACGTGAGACGTGAACAAAGAACGGTGCGTCATCAATATGTTTATCAATGCGTTTGTGGACGACTGCCAAGGCACAAGCCCCATCTCGAGTTAAAATGGTGCCCAGGATCTGACTAATTACAGCAGCATTTTCAGATGAGTTAAGACAATGAATAATACAGTTTACAGACACTTCCGTTTAATTTATTCACGTTAAAATCCAAGTCGGTTTGTTGAAAGGTGGAAGTTAACAAAAGGATTACGATGGTGCGTGTTTAGCCACCTGCCCCACACACACACACACACACACACACACACTGACCAGATGTGCACCTCAGATCGCACTTTAATTGTGTTTATTCTCCAAAGATGAGAGTTGAAACAGTTCTGAGGTGCCATATTGGTGCTCAGACGCTCAGGGACTTATTTAATTATGTGCAAATACCCAAAGGCAAAACTCTCCTGATATCTTTGAACAAACACCAAAACCAAAAAAAAAATGCATTGTTTATTTATTATCAGCGGGGTGCTAATATTTTCTTATAAAGCGTTTTCTTGAATTAATTGCGTTTGATTTGATTTGAACAAATGAGGGTCACGCAAAGTTCACAAACGTAATGGAGGTAATGTGCACAAATATGAAATAAATATCATCGTTATTATCTTTATCCCTCGGGAGTTTCGCAGCTGCGGGGGGCCACGTTCTTGCAGTGTTTGGAGTTGGAAACTGCAGTGTTTTAAAGTAGTTTGTGCGTTAAGTGAATTCAGAAAGCCATTAAAGTTCGATTGGGAACTGGACGACATGTCAGAGATCTTGATTTTTTATTATATTTGATTTTATCTTACTAAAAACTAATCAAATCGTCAGTCCGTGTGCATGTAATGACACCAAAAAAACGCAATTCTTCCTCCAAAGTCTGCACAAATCGACTGTCCACTTCTCAATTAGAAACACGTTATTTATCATGACGACCCGAGCTGATCTTGACAAAAGTTCACTGAATTCCACAGCCTTAGATTGTACCATAAAAAAGTCGCAAAAGAAAAGTTATAAGTGTGCGTAGCCTCCGGATTTGTATGGATATATATTGCCAGAATTTCCTTTTTTCACAGGAATAATAAATAGTTACAAGCCTAGCCCTCTAAATTATTCATTTTGTAGCCATATTGAACCTATAAACGCAGGCCAGGCGGGAGATTAGGGAGACTGGAAGATGGGGAGGAGGTGGAGGAGGAGGTGAGAGATGCAGTTGGAGCCAGGGATGTGTGGTGGGCCATAAACGTATAGTAGAGTCTAAATACGTCTGGGGATATACTGTTATTAAAAGCAGTAAGGTTATCCAATGAGCAGCTTTAGTGCGGGGGTGGACTGTTTGCTATGTGCTAATGCATTTGACACCGCTAGAGTCCTATTAAGGTGAGTTTAGAGGAGGGCTTTTTTCTCACACAGTCTGTAGGTTATGAGTTGGCACCGAGGGAGTGCTGCGGCGAGCGGGCGATGCAAGGATAAACCGGCAGCAGAACGCACGGGCGATTCTTCCGAGGATGCGCTATACAATGAGATAATTTCATGTTTTTTTTTTGCACAATTGATGAAAATGAGTAAGAAAGGCAGCGTGCGGACTGGAGAAACAGAGATGAGGCGGGAGGGGGGGGGGGGAGCGAACAGGCTGGGGAGGGGCTGGGGTCGTTTGAGGATAGCGCCTCCTAAATTGACTGCGGCACCGCCATCGTGTGTAGTTACATCACAGCTGAGAGCGGCGTGGACCACTTTCTTTGTTCTCTGCCAGACAAAACGCGCCCAAAATACGACGTTTGACCGTGTTCGTGTCGCCTGCGATTGTCAATTATCGTCTGATGCGTTGAGAGTCCGTATGCAACGTAAACTCCTCTTCATTTTTGACTCACGAAACGATAGTAACGCAGCTCAGACGTGTCAGAGATTACCTGTAGCAGCTCCTCGTTTCATGTTGTCTTGACCGTTTGGTGTCACGACAAAGAAATGACCAGTTTTAATTCTCTGGACAGCTGCAAAATCCCTCGTGTTGTCACCTGCTGCATTCAGACCCCATATACATTGCAAACTCTGTATCGTTGTGTTTAATACGTGACTCACACAATGTTAATAGAGGTCCGCGCATTAAATTTAACCGTGGCTGAAAATAGTGCAGTGTAGTGTATTGTCTGCATGTGCAAGACACTTAATAGCATTGCAGTATCGTTGTGCGTTTCGATTTATTTTGGTAAGAGCAGTCGCCTCAGAGGGTTTAAGAGGTATTGTCTCCTATTACCACCTAGAACGATTAACAATTCACCAGTTCACTTGGTCATTTTTAAAACAAATGCACTTTTTTCCCCAATACGTCATGAATTTTGCATCATATTTTGCATCATATATCTTGCTACCAAGCCATATTCTTCTTGTCTCATGCTATATATTTGATCTCCACACCTTTATTTACGCTCGGTCCCGTCCCACACGTGCTCATCAGGGCCGTGTGGTTGTCTCTGAGCAGATCTAATGTAGCGGCCGGAGCCTCAGAGCCCCGCTGAAGGGCACCTTCACCACACACGGCTCTAATGTATGGAGCATTATGTGAGCCGCCCTGCCCGAGAACGGGGCTAATTTATGCATTTAGGACCACCGCCTGTCAGGGGGTATCTACATGGGACATTTTCACCTTCAGATAAGATCACGTGTGGGTTTAAAGCTCTGCCAGTGAGAAGTTATAAGGTTAAAGTGTAGACTAATTATATAGGGGCGAGATGCGTAAAAAAATGGAAAATTAAAATGGAAAATTAGAATGTGGAGCAGATCGTTGATGATTTGAACTATTAAAATGGCTCCAGTAAAGGATAGAAATGTGTAATCTCCCAAACGAGGTTATAAAGTGTCATTTCTACCCTTTTGTGGTTAATTTTATGTTTGTCGTTAATCCATCTAATCAATCAAGACGTTTACAGGCACATTTTAGATATTTACATTATTCAAATATCGAATTAGACTTTAGACTTGAAATAAAAATAAAAATATCTAGATAATCTCAATCAATCTCAGTCAATCTCACGCTCCATCCCTCCCTCACTCTGAGATACTTGAACTGGAACAAAGACTAGAGCCAAGATCTAAATGTCTCTAAAGACGGAGGGAAGTGAACTCAGGGCAGACACTGAACCAGATGAGAACAACTGTAGGACTAACAGAGGAACCTACTGAGAACAACTGTAGGACTAACAGAGGAACCTACTGAGAACAACTGTAGGACTAACAGAGGAACCTACTGGCAGGTGGTTGAGAAAGGTGGATGTTCTCAGTGTTTAAGGTGGATGTTCTCAGTGTTTAAGGTGGATGTTCTCAGTGTTTAAGGTGGATGTTCTCAGTTTTTAAGGTGGATGTTCTCAGTTTTTAAGGTGGATGTTCTCAGTGTTTAAGGTGGATGTTCTCAGTGCTGCAGGTGGATGTTCTCCGTGTTTAAGATGGATGTTCTCAGTGTTTAAGGTGGATGTTCTCAGTGTTTAAGGTGGATGTTCTCAGTGTTTAAGGTGGATGTTCTCAGTGTGTAAGGTGGATGTTCTCAGTGTGTAAGGTGGATGTTCTCAGTGTTTAAGATGGATGTTCTCAGTGTTTAAGGTGGATGTTCTCAGTGCTGCAGGTGGATGTTCTCAGTGTTTAAGGTGGATGTTCTCAGTGTTTAAGGTGGATGTTCTCAGTGCTGCAAGTGGATGTTCTCAGTGTTTAAGGTGGATGTTCTCAGTGTTTAAGGTGGATGTTCTCAGTGCTGCAGGTGGATGTTCTCAGTGTTTAAGGTGGATGTTCTCAGTTTTTAAGGTGGATGTTCTCAGTGCTGCAGGTGGATGTTCTCAGTGTTTAAGGTGGATGTTCTCAGTGTTTAAGGTGGATGTTCTCAATGTTTAAGGTGGATGTTCTCAGTGTTTAAGGTGGATGTTCTCAGTGTTTAAGGTGGATGTTCTCAGTGCTGCAGGTGGATGTTCTCAGTGTTTAAGGTGGATGTTCTCAGTGTTTAAGGTGGACGTTCTCAGTTTTTAAGGTGGATGTTCTCAGTGTTTAAGGTGGATGTTCTCAGTGTTTAAGGTGGATGTTCTCAGTGCTGCAGGTGGATGTTCTCAGTGTTTAAGGTGGACGTTCCCAGTTTTTAAGGTGGACGTTCTCAGTTTTTAAGGTGGACGTTCTCAGTGTTTAAGGTGGATGTTCTCAGTGTTTAAGGTGGACGTTCTCAGTTTTTAAGGTGGATGTTCTCAGTGCTGCAGGTGGATGTTCTCAGTGTTTAAGGTGGATGTTCTCAGTGTTTAAGGTGGATGTTCTCAATGTTTAAGGTGGATGTTCTCAGTGTTTAAGGTGGATGTTCTCAGTGTTTAAGGTGGATGTTCTCAGTGTTTAAGGTGGATGTTCTCAGTGCTGCAGGTGGATGTTCTCAGTGTTTAAGGTGGATGTTCTCAGTGTTTAAGGTGGACGTTCTCAGTTTTTAAGGTGGACGTTCCCAGTTTTTAAGGTGGACGTTCCCAGTTTTTAAGGTGGACGTTCTCAGTTTTTAAGGTGGACGTTCTCAGTGTTTAAGGTGGACGTTCTCAGTTTTTAAGGTGGACGTTCTCAGTGTTTAAGGTGGACGTTCTCAGTGTTTAAGGTGGATGTTCTCAGTGTTTAAGGTGGATGTTCTCAGTGTGTAAGGTGGATGTTCTCAGTGTGTAAGGTGGATGTTCTCAGTGCTGCAGGTGGATGTTCTCAGTGTTTAAGGTGGATGTTCTCAGTGCTGCAGGTGGATGTTCTCAGTGTTTAAGGTGGATGTTCTCAGTGTTTAAGGTGGATGTTCTCAGTGCTGCAAGTGGATGTTCTCAGTGTTTAAGGTGGATGTTCTCAGTGTTTAAGGTGGATGTTCTCAGTGCTGCAGGTGGATGTTCTCAGTGTTTAAGGTGGATGTTCTCAGTTTTTAAGGTGGATGTTCTCAGTGCTGCAGGTGGATGTTCTCAGTGTTTAAGGTGGATGTTCTCAGTGTTTAAGGTGGATGTTCTCAGTGTTTAAGGTGGATGTTCTCAGTGTTTAAGGTGGATGTTCTCAGTGTTTAAGGTGGATGTTCTGTTTTTAAGATGGATGTTCTCAGTGTTTAAGGTGGACGTTCTCAGTGTTTAAGGTGGACGTTCTCAGTGTTTAAGGTGGACGTTCTCAGTTTTTAAGGTGGACGTTCTCAGTGTTTAAGGTGGACGTTCTCAGTTTTTAAGGTGGACGTTCTCAGTGTTTAAGGTGGACGTTCTCAGTTTTTAAGGTGGACGTTCTCAGTGTTTAAGGTGGACGTTCTCAGTTTTTAAGGTGGACGTTCTCAGTGTTTAAGATGGAACAGAAGAATGGGCCAAATGCAGAGGACAAATATATTACAGGGTTAACGTGGTCTACCTTAAACACAACCTCACATCAAAGACACCGGATTGAAATAGTTTGTAAAAGTGTAAATCAGAGGACACACACACCGACCTGCTCATGTTTTGTTCTGTGGTGTATCATATAGATCCGTTGGGTAAAACATTGAAGGAACATGTGACTCATGGTGAATTAGTCACATATTAGTAAAAGTGACACATGGCGGCTTTAGGAGCGACGCGGACATTCAAGTATGACTCATGAACAACAACTGAATGCATGGATGTATAGATGTAAATAATAGTCACGATTATGAACAGAAAATGGGCCTAAATATTCAAATTCACAACTCAGAGCTCACTATTAACATTTATGGATCTAAGAATACTTTTTAGTTTGAATTGGCAGAAAGAAAAGTAGAGACGGATCATCACTGTAACTATAAATGTCCCAAATATTCTCACCTGTCTGAGTTTGAGTTCATCTGTGTTGGTTGTGGAGCCATGACTACTTCCTGTTTACACCTTTACAGCTCAAGTATCTATAGAACAGTTTCAGTTTCATACAGATGTTTGTTTATAGTACTGATACTTCTGATTGTGTACTCCTGTGTGACTGGTGTTTATATGAGTGGTTTTTATGTTTACTTATATTTCAAATTTATAAAACACTACTTCATTGAAAATAACATAATTTGACTTAAATTAAAAACAAAAACTCGACTCAAATTTAGACCCGCCTGCATTAGACCCTGAAACAGCAGATATAGATCAGTTCATCTGTGTGAATTCTCCTTGTATGTTTTTTTTTTTTTCTTCTTGTGCTTCACGTTTCACTGTGACGCTCTGCAAATATCTGTCCATCACGATCCTGAGGTTTTAAGGTAAAGTTTGAAAAGTTCTGTTTTCCACAGAGATCATCAAAGACACATGAGCTTAAAAGAAACAGAAGACAGTTTTCCTTAAAATAAGACCAAACACAATAGTTTAAATCATTATCAGTTAGGGCGTCACATGACCTGAACCAAAACATGGACGTCTGTGACACAGCTGAAAGTCTAGAACTCTAAAATATAAAGCTTAGACATGGAACTTTTCAAAAACAACTGATAGAAGTCGCACCTTGAGTGACACAAACACGTCAGATTTTAGGCTCTGGTCCATGGACTAATATTCAACAACACTGACCTCCGCTTCTAGGCCTGGGACGCTCTATGTACTGTATTTGTACTAAAGTTTTTATATTTTTTTTAGGGAGGAACAACAATACGAAGAGCAGCACAGTCACCCTGCAGTATTTGTAAGTACTGTACACCTGATATTCTCCCTAAGTACAAATCTGTCACAGCAAAATAATATAGTCTACTGTTACCATTTCATTTCATATTGTCACGGAATAGTCCATCTTTTTCACAACACCAAATACTTCTGGGGTCTCTGAGGTACAAACGGCAGAACTATCGAGAAATACTACTGTGGGAAGTTACTTTACTTTTAAATGTGCCAAACCAAAGTTCAAGGACATTTGTTGTTTCCTTGGATCCTGAACACACACGTCTTCAGTATTTTACAAAGATGTGAGTCCGGTCAGCACTGAAACTCCTCGGGTTCACATGGGCATGATTGACAGGTGGATGAGCCAATCAGGGACGTGCATGATCCATCTGTAAAAATACATCACAGGAGGCTGAAAAGCATTGTGTATTTCTGCAGAATCAATGGGCAAAGCACTAAACTGTTAATCTAAGGTGAGATTAATTTTATTTTATTTGTAAAACACAGGTGAACAATGAGCTGCGTCATTTCACATGTGAAAAAAAAGAGTTTGCGCGATCTCATTTGACTGGGCTTGACACCACAGAGGACATGAGGACTGATATCTATTTATTTATTTTATTTTTTACACTTATTTATTTTTTTTATACACTTATTTATTTATTTTTGTTTTTAATTTTTTAAATTTATTTTAAATTTTTATTTTTTTATGTTTTATTTTTATTTATTTTTTACTTTTTATACACTTATTTATTTATTTTAGTTTTTATGTATTTTTTATGTTTTGTTTTTTTTTACATTTTATGCACTTACTTATTTTTATACACTTATTTATTTATTTTTGTTTTTTTATTTTTTATATTTTTATTTTTTATGTAATTTTTAATTTATTAATTTATTTTTTTTTACTTTTTATACACTCATTTATTTTTATACACTTATTTATTTATTTTTTTAATGTATTTTTATTTTATTTTATTTTATTTACATTTTATGCACTTATTTATTTTTTATACACTTATTTATTTATTTTTATTTTTTATATTTTTATTTTTTATGTAATTTTTAATTTATTAATTTTTTTTTTACTTTTTATACACTTATTTATTTTTATACTCTTATTGATTTATTTTTGTTTTTATTTTTTATGTATTTTTTATTTATTTATTATTTATTTATTTATTTAATTTATTCATTTTGAGCACACGTATCAGACACACCCAAAGCACATCTCACAAATCAGTTTGATCTTTATAAAAAATACAGAGAGACATGATTCTGGATTTGTTCTGCAACATTTCTTGAACAGTTTTACTCAACTCTGAAGTATAAATAGTAGTAAAAATCATTCATAGTAGTAGTCAGCAGCAGTTTGTCTTTTGGTCCATTAAAGTCTTTACTGTAACTACTCACTCTCCATCTGAAACAATGGTGCAGATGTAAATACGCCCAGGTTGGAGGCACAGCAGCTGCTCAGACAGAAGGAGCGGCATCGTTAAACTTCTCCTAAACCGTTAATGGACCCTCGACGTGGGGGGCCCGCCTCCTCCGCCCCGCCCCTCCAAAGACAAACACAGAGGAGGACAGGTCGAAGGTCGAGCGGGAAGACATGATAAAAGCGGAGGCGGGAGCGGAGGGGAGGAACGAGTGGGGAGTACAGTAAAGACAAACTCCTGACTGAAAAGAACCCGAGTTATGTTACAGCTGTGGTTTTATGACTCAGAGTTATCCAGGGGTTTCAGAGGGATGATATTAGGGCTGTTGCCATAGCGATTAAGAATGTAAAACAAAATATCCCGTGTTTTGAAGGGTGAAAAGTCCTCAAAATGGCTCCTATAGCAGGAAGTCTATGCATAGTGACAGTCAAAAGCATATGTATCTAAAAAATAAATAAATAAATAAATAAAAACAATTGAGTCTGACATAAAAAATGACCAGTTAGAAAAAATAAATAAATACATTTTAAAAAGTAATGGAGTCTGAAATACAAAAAAAAAAAGACCAGTTAGTAAAATAAATAAATAAATAAATAAATAAATAAATAATAATAATAATAATAATAATAATAATAATAATAATAATAATAATAATAAAAGTTAGAAAAAAAGTTAGACCAGTTAGAAAAATAAAAGACATAAAATAAATAAATAAATAAAAAGATCAGTTAGTAAAAAAAAGTACAAAATAAAAAAGTAAGAGTCTGAAATAATTTTTAAAAAGACCAATTAGTTAAATAATAATAATAATAATAATAATAATAATAATAATAATAATAATAATAATAATAATAACAACAAGTAAGTTTGTTAAAAATAAATAAATAAAAAATGTTGGAGTCTGAAATTTAAAAAAAGAAAAAAAAAAAAGAATATACATGTATGTGTGTGTGTGTGTATAAATAAATAATATCAAATAAAACTGGTCATATTTTCTTTTGATAAGGTTAAAACAGTTTCCAGTTTACTTTAAAGCTTATATCTGCAACCATCCTTAAACTAAACCGTCCTTGGCTTTTCTCATCTTGCATTTTCTTAACAACAAAAATGAAAAAGATCATTATTGTCTATTTTTCATAACGACACATAAAGAAACACATTTCCAGACGCGAGCGGCTCAATAATTTAATTCACAATTGAAACCATTCTGTGTTTTTCATCCATTTGTGTTCGACTCTATTAAAACATAAAGGTAAAACATGTCAGCGACGTGTTTACTAAATGTCTGTCCTCGGGCTTTTCCTTTTGCCACTTAAATTAAGCACCAAATGTAGTCTACAGATGCAAATGGGAAGCGCGCCACTGCTGCCTTCTGCTGGAGCGAACAAAATTTCAACAAAAAAAGCATTTGGTTTGTCTTGACCGCGGGGAGGCAATTTTCTCTGTAATTGACAATAACGCCGTGAATAGGAAGTCGACAGGCGTGATATGACACTTACTAACACATGGCTATTATTTTGGGGAAGGTTTCATTGAGGTTATTTATCAATTTTTGGTGGATTCCATCTTTTTTTTTTCTTTTTTCTTTTCTGTGAGTGGCAGAATAGCACACCTGGGAGCATCAATCAGAGTGCTGTACTTTTGTTGAAGAACGTATCAAGACAACAAATGGTGCAGAAGGTAATGGGAGATTACTGAGACGTATACGAGTATTTCAGCACTGCAATTTTCAGACAAAACAAACTAAATATGTTTAAGAAATGATCAGAGTAAACACAGTGCTGTTGGTGGAGTTGTCACTTCCGCTGCTGTCACTTTGTCATAATATTTTGCGTAATTGTTGCTTGTTTTAAAATGAGAATTAGCAAAGCAGCGAGTTTTTTTTGTTGTTTTTTTTTTGTTTATTATCCTTCACATCTTGGTTGTTAATTGCAGAAATAACCGTGACGTGTTTTACTTATACATTTGGCACATTACAGTCATATCTGTTTGGACACCAGATGAATTTGAGTTATTATATTGGCAGAGACATTATTTCTGTGTCTTTAATATCTTGTGAAACCAGTAGATTGACAGGTAATCACAGAATTCAAATATGCGTGTTTATAGGTGTGCCAAGTTATGTTTCAGCTGTGGTTTTACGACTCAAAGACATCCAGGGGTTTCAGAGAGATGATATTAGGACGGTTGCCATAGCGATTAAGAATGTAAAACAAAATATCCCACGTTTTGAAGGGTGGAAAGTGCTTAAAATGGCTGGTAGTCAAAAGCATATATATCTAAAAAAAAAAAAATGTCATGGAACCTGAAAAAAAAGACCAATTAGTTAAAAAAAAACCAAAAAAAAAAACCAAACAAACAAACACCAGTTAGTAAAAAAAATAAAAATATAATAATAATAATAATAATAATAATAATAATAATAATAATAATAATTTGTTTTCAAGTCATAGAGTCTGAAAAAAAAGACCAGTTAGTAAAATAAATAAATAAATACAATAAAACAATTAAATAAAAAGTCATGGAGTCCGAAATAAAAAAAAAATACCACTTAGTAAAATAAATAATAATAATAAAATTTAATTAAAAAGTCATGTAGTCTGATATTTGTATAACTTAACCTCCTAGGACCAACACATTTTGAGTTGTCTAGGCCACAATACAGTTATTTTCTCTACACGGTCCTGGTGTCCACACATGAGGTCATTAAACTGTCTCTTAAAGGCGACAGAAGAGTTTAACACATTATAGTTTAGATTCAACATGAACTTTGTTAAAGGCTCATGTCTGCAGCTCTTCACACGAGACACATTGTTCCAAGAGGCACAATTGTTGTTTCTCATTTGGTTTTTACTCAAGGACAAATGTCGCTATGTTCAGGCACTTAATAAATAGTTTTTGCATATTATTATTCAAATGCGATTTTATTTTGTTCTGTCAAAATCATTAAAAAGTAGAGCGAATGTCCTCATATGTGGACATCATTTTTCTCATAATGTAAAAAGATAATTGTTTATTTTTACTCTCATCAGGTCCAATCAGCACAAATAACAAAGAGAAATTAATAAAGTCATGACATGCAAGAGCTGGGGTCTAAAAAGAGAAGGTTGTGCATCTTTAAGTGTCACAGCAAAACCCCAAAACAACTTGAAGCGCATCGAAGTTGTTTTTATAGACAAAACCGTGCAGCAAACCCCAAATTAACAATGCAAAGTGTTCTGTTCTGACTGATCTAATAGCTTCACTAGTGTTTGAACCTAAACCTTGTCCCTCTCTTCTGACAATCTTGAGTTTTGGGGTGTGGTTGATTCGAGACATAATGTAATCTGAACAGAGCACCAGCCCATATTGTGTTTTCCATTCGGATGCTGTCTGTCTGAAGGTCACGCCATCACCGAGGCTCGTCTTGGTGGAGAGCTGCCAGGGCTGAAAACTGCCTCTGCTGTTGCACTGTGTCTGGCACTCGCCTCTCCCCACTGCAGGGCATTGATTAAGTGGCACAGAGGCCCCTCACCTGCTGAAGCGAACCAATCAGAACTGAGCAGACGCTTGCGCCGCCCAATCAGATTTGAGGGAAATATTTGGAGTGGCTAGAGACAATCGAGCAGCTGGCGGTGTTGTTTTTTATCGTTTTGTCAAGGAAAAAAGTTGTGGAAAATGAGCAGAAGATGATAGGAGGAGTGAAAGGTAATGAAGCGTGGCACGATGGATGATGAAGGAGAGAGGGACAGTGCTGCGAAGGGGGGCATCGGGCAAAAAAATAAAAGAAAACTGATAGTAAGAAAGTTGGGAAAAAAAAGGCTTTGAAATGGCGGCAGGGACATGCAGACTTGAGGGGTAGGGGGCTGCATTTGTGATCAAGAAGCACACGCGCACGCCATCCAACACACACATAAATATTTGGAGCTTTTCAGGGAGCTTTAATGAAGTTGTCAAGATGAAAAATGAGCCAGTCAAATCTAATCACATCAGGAGTTAAGAAGCAAAGTTTTGGTGCAGAACTTATACGACAGAGGAAAGTGGATTCTGCAGCAGATGAACGGTGTAGACGTACAGTGGACGTCCAGGAGAGGGGAAAATGCATTCATCATATGCTTTAGTGCAAAGGATGGAGAAGAAGAGAAGAAAAGAAGCACCAAAATATGGAAAATATGGAAAATATAGACACTGGACCAGTCTCATATCAGCTCAAAACGGGGCTCATTAGATAAAAACACTGTACATTGTAATAAACACTGTCATAGAAGCTCGTTTTATCGTCGAGATGCTGCAGGAAACGCACATAATTGATGAAAAGGACAGAAACATCAGCCAAATATGCATCGTTCAGCTTCACAAACTTTAATATTGTAGTTTAGGCTTAGCTCAGTTCAGCGTTACTTCGTCTACGGTCCATTTTCACTTCTGTCTTTCCAAATGTGCAGAAACGAAGGTGAAAAACCATAAAAAAAGTGCTCTTAAAAAGAATTTTGAGTGTGAGTTTTAGATTCTTGATACACTTGCCTTCATAATAGGTATTGAAAGTTGAATTATATGTTATAGAAGTTTTCATAATAGAAGATGGTTGAAAGTTAGCAGAAGTTAGAGCAACTTTTAATCTCTGTTCCCTCGCAGAATTACATCAGTGCATTCCATAACTTAATACTATTCATAATAACTCGTGTTAGGGCTGTGCGTAGTTAATCAAACTTTAATCAAGATCGAAATTCAGTCATTTCAAATGGCCCATGATACGCTTGGGTCTTTTTTTATGAGAGGTCGACAGCCGATGCTCTGTCAGTGAAAGCGTGAGGTTTGGAGCAGCGTGCGGACGTTAGAAGAACAATTTTGGCTAAGTTTGCAGACATTTTATTTGTTTTAATAAGACAAAATAAAACAGAATAAAAAATCTGTGGATTATTTTAGCTGTATCGTCATGTCGTGTCACAGAAAACACTTCTATAAATATAATCCAACAGCCCATACTTCTCATAATCTGACATTGTTGTGACTTTTGCCTTTCGTCTTGTACTTGTGACGTCCACTTAAGCGTCCCGTCGTCTCCTCGGTCCTTCAGCACACAGCCTGTCCTAAGGTGACTCTTGTTTTGAAGCTCAAGCGCAAACCGCGTCTTCACGTCTTTGCGGCTAAGTGTCGCTAATTGCTAACTTGTCCTCTATTGTCCCCAGAGCTGGTTAAAGCTAACAGAAGCTAATGGTTTAATAATCACATTTGAATTGTTATGTCCAGGCGCCGCTGTGTTTGTTCGACCTTCAGCGTTTCGGTCACGTTGCAGACGGCGGCGTCCGCAGGTGCCTCGGTGACGGGGGCGTGTAGGGACGGCGATGGAGATGTGTGAGGAAGAGATAACGAATATAAGATTTAATAAAAAGATGACTGAGAGCAAACTGGTGCATTAAGATGTCTTTTATTCTACATGGCCTTGTGTCGGCTGAGGAAATAGACTCTTAGGCAAACAATAACCACACAACTGTTCATTAGTGCAGAAAGAACTAACTCTGCGTTTCATTTTTACCTGACACAACATTTTTACCACTTACGTTTTAAAATCTACTGCTACAAGTTCAAGAGTAACACTTCTATCGCCTCATGTTACTTATATTTAAATCATCATCAGTGACCTTTTGCTTCATTATTTGTCTCGTTCAAATGAAAAGGAAGTTTAAACAAAGCATTTAATTTATTTCTTCTTCCCACTCCTTCTCGAGCTTAAAAAAGAAGCAATATTTGAAAAGTGCATTAAGTGAACTGGATATACGTGTGGAAAAATGAATGAGTTAAATACATTTATAGTAACTCACAGATATGGAGTATTTTCTGGAGTATAAGTCGCACCAGCCAAGAAAATGCATAATAATGAAGATAAAAACATAAATTTCACATGTTAATTGCATTTGAGTATAAGTTGCACTGGAGTATAAGTCGCATCAGCCAAAAAAAATGTATAATAATAAAGAAAAAAAACATAAATTTCACATATAAATCTCATCTGAGTATAAGTTGCACCAAAGTATAAGTCGCACCAGCCAAAAAATGCATAATAATGAAGAAAAAACACGAATTTCACATATAAATTGCATCTTAGTATAAGTCGCACCAGCCAAAAAATGCATAACAATGAAGAAAAACACATACATTTCACATAAAAATCGCATCTGAGAATAAGTCTCGCCCCGGCCAAACTATGAAATAAATGCGACTTATAGTTTGGAAAATACGTGATACTTTTTGACCTTGAAAAGCTCATATGTTCCAAAAAAAAAAAAAATAAAAGACAAGAAAGTGTCTAGTGCAAAAAAAAAGGAACCATGATAAATTTTGAACCCCAAACACATTGTGCGTCTGACATTTATTGAAGTTACTCCGTCGACTCACAGCCAAACAATAAAATATTTAACCTGTTTGTTGTTTTTCTAATCCATTTCTTCAGTCTTTACTGTTACAGACTTGTTCAATTTGGCTCACGTTTGTTCAGACCGAATGACATAAATCCCAAATTACCTTTAACTGTTTGGTAACGTTGTTCAAATTTACATTTAGTCTGGATTCATTTCTGAAAGTGTGACAAATATAGCTGTCATTTTGTATTTTGACTGTAGTGTTGAGTGTGGGGGAGCTGATCGACAGATGAATGGGGCTGTATCCATGGAGGTTTGGTGTAAAAGGCAGAAACGGGGAGTGGTGAGCTGTGAATACGACACAGAGCCAGACAGTCAGACAGGCGTTTCCTCTGCTCTAACTGTTCTTTCTGTTTCACTGTCAGAAACAAACTGCACATGTATTATTCTACTCCATCATTATTAATAGCTCTCTATATTGTGCTATTTTAAAACAAACCGAGGGGGATTAAAGCCTCTAAATGTGTTGTGTTAATATGTCTGCTACTATCAGGCGTCTTTGTCGATAGTTTTACCTGTTTTATCAAGAAAACTGTTTATTAATTCAAGTATTATTAACACATTTTGAAATATTCTGCTACATAATGAAACTTAAACGTCCATTATTGATTGTAAATTTACTCCATGGAGCTTTTACTGCTTTGCCTACAATGCTCTACACCAGGAGCCTCAAACTTGCGGCCCAGGGACCAATTGTGGCCCGCGAGATGATATTTTATGGCCCGCAGGACAATATTTATTTAATTATTTATCTTTATTTATACAGGGAGACCCAATGAGAGCACCTGGACTCTCTTTTTTTCCTGTTTAAAACACAATAAGCTGAAAAAAACAATCAATCAATGACAAATAAGTCGATATAAAACATCACTATGAAAGTTTAATGTTAGCGTGGCGTTAGCGTGTTGCGTGTAGAAGGTTCTGCCAAATCAGTAAACCCCGCGCTGTGTACTCCCGTCACAAAAGATTCAACAAATAACGACATATATATCCATAAAATCCACAAGAATTGCCTTTTTTGTGGAATACCTGATGCGGCGCCCGGATTATTTGAGTTTGAGACACCGGCTCTACAGTATGGCATTAAACGTCTGATCTGTGGAGAAGCGAGCCCACTGTAACACCTCTAATTCTAGTATTTTAGCTAATTAATCCCTGCAATTGGCTAAAATGACATCAGATAAGTCTCATGTTCTATTTACATCCATAATCGTGAGTTTACATTAAACTACGGCTCATTTAACAAAAAGAAAAGTGTATTATCGCGTATTGTTCCGTCCTACAACTGCGCAAACGTTGTGCTGCGCCGAACAATTTGTGTGAGGTGTGTGAGTAACGCAATTAACACGTTTTTTGTTTCCCCAAATTAGGATCATAAATATTAACGCATCAACAGTTTCAGGGAATTTCCACTTTTGCACAAATGCACTTAACCGTAATAACAAATTCGCGGTGTCTTTTCAGTTTTTGTTTTTTTTTGCAGGCTCCAGTCTCAAGTGCCTCTGATTGTTTTTTAATCATTGGTTCGTGCCTGCCGTCTCTGCCCTCGTACGCCTTAAATCACTTAGTTATCTCTATCTGCCTTTCATCTGGTCTATTGAATTAGGCCAAACTCAAAGGAGTCGTCGGCCGCTCCATCTGCTCGCGCTCCGTGTTTACCGTCTCAGCATATGGGACGTTTCTCTGAGGTGTCTATAAGAGAACCTAACTGTCAGAGCAACTTTGTTATAAACGAGTAAACGGTTAGAAATAAAACAACAAAAGCTTTACCGTAGGTGCTTCTATACAATGTGCTGAGGGCAGATATGAAATGAGACGGATTCAAGTCTTCAGCTTTTCTTGGACGATTGCGTAAAGATGTGACGGTGTATTTATAGAACAAAACCTGCTGTAATAAGGAGCAGCTTATATAAGAGGGAATTGTGAAAAACAAGTTGCTACGAACCCTGTCACATCATTTAAATAACATAAAGGTAAAGGTAGAGCAATGGAATGATTTAATTAAACGCTAAAAGACGTGGACGGTTAAACTATCCCGAGTTTTTTCGCAAATCGTCTCTTAAAGTTTTGATGTTGCGTGTTTGGCTGGAGGAAGAATTTGAAACTCGTAGTAGAAAATGATTCACGTGAGCGCGCGGACATGCTTGGATCAGACTTAAGACAAATTTACATAAACGTCGGATCACAGTGTGACTCTAAAGTGCTGTGTGTTTGCGATTTGTTTTCTCCCCGACAAAACCCACAGAAACAAAGTCGTTCTGCACCGACAAAGACGCTGACGAAGGTTTGAACTTTGAGAGAGTTTAAACGAGAGAGAAATGTGAGAAAATGTTAACGCCTGTGTGAGAAAAGTGTATAAAGTGTGTGGTGAGGGGTTTTACAGACAAAAACATAGAGAATAATAAAAAATAAAGCTGATACTTCGCGGATTTCGCCTGTTTCCGGTTATTTTTAGAACGTAACTGCCACTTTACACGATTTACGCTGGATAGAAATCTATATTTAAAGGTGCGCTGCGTAGTTTATCTGGTGATTTCAACCAGAATTAGCCAGCCATTAGCTATTTTTCATCTGTCGTCCCTGGACCGACGGTAATTGATCAACCTAAAACATAGTAAAGATTATAAAATGATAAAATTATAAACAGTGCAAGTTAAAATGACAAATGTACAAACAGTGGAGTTAAGACACTACACAATTCAAGCGATCAGAACATTATACAAGACGAAACAAAACAAGCACACACAAATAAACACAAGACACATAAGACAGAAGACGCTCACACGTACAGTACACAGTAAAAACTCTTAATGATCACAGAGTTTGCCCGTCTCAATGGAAATGTTAGTGTTTGCATGGGGTTTTCAACAACGCAAAAGTATTTATCTCGCCTGTTTTCAGTTAATGCCTGCGTGAGAAAAGTGTATAAAGTGTGTGGTGAGGGGTTTTACAGCTGCAAAACATAGACTAAAGCTCGACTACTTTGTGGATTTCGCCTATTGTGTGTTACTTTTAGAACGTAACCCCTGCGATAAACCAGAGACTATTATAAACGCATGATAGATACGTTTATTACTTGACCCTAACCCTAATACTTTGCTGTGAAACACTCTCCTATAAAATATCAATATGGATTTTCCACTGTTTTATTACAGTTTATGTGGTAAAAAATAAAGCTGACACTTCTTGGATTTCGCCTGTTGCTTATTTTATTTATAGAACGTGACCCCCACGATAAACGAGGGACCACTGTAACTATAAAAACCTGCAAAAAGAGATTTAAAACACACATAAAAGTCATATAACGTCTGAACCATGATCCTTACAGACCTGTTTTACCACAAAACTGAAGCGTTACCGTAATATCGTCTGAACACCATCAATGAGATAATAAAAAACGTGAAGATACTTTTGTAAATACATCACACATCGCTACTTGCAGCACAATAACGATTAGACGGTTGTAAGAACATGCATTCTGTCTCGTTTCTAATCATTATGTTAAATTATGCTGAACTGTATCATATGGACCACTGCAAAAAAAATCCCCCGTTGCAAGTTCTGGGATGGAACTCCAACGCCGCGTTCTATAGCTATCTCTGTAATTCTAGCCTTTCGCTCCGGTTGCTGAACTCTCTTTCACATTTGGACATATTTCTATGACAGCTCGATGTGTACTCTGGCCTTCTGACATTAGAAATGAAGTGTACGTGCGATGTACTCGGGAGGAGAGGATCCCTGTTACTCCTGACACAAGATATGAAGAGGCTGGACTTCCAACGGTTCTTCAGACAGAACGGACCTCAGTAACATGATCCCGATTTCACATATGTCTGACATGAAACCGTAGCCCCATGCGCCGAGTCTCACCACGGAGACGACATAGATGTAAGAGATATATACGAAACGCGACGCCCTTCCTCACACGTGTTCAGCCCGGTATGTGTCGGATTGTCTACAGCTAGGTCATGGGAACTCATTTTGAAGTGCGAGATACTACAGAAAACACACACAGCAACACTACAGCGCAATAAAACCGGTGAAACCTTTTCCAAACGCGCAATACGTCTAATAAAAATCAGACTTTTATTGATCGTTAGCGTCTGTAATTGTCGTAATGTCTGGGAGATCGAGGATACAGACACGGGGTAAAAAGTTGAACAGTTTATTTCCAAACACGGAAATGTAAATGTAGATCGTCGTAGGCTGACGTCTTCGAGCTGGGTGTTCGCACCAGTCGAGGAAAGCTGGGTCGGAGGCTGAGGTGCAGGGAAGTACCAAAGATTACGAGGGAAATACGATTTGGCGGAGTTTGTGGGATCCTCCAGTCTCTTTTTACTCCACAGGTATAAGCTTGTTTGCAGGTGTGTAGTGGGTGGTGCCAGAGACTCCGCCCACCTCCCCGCACAGACAGAAACGAGGGGGAAAAACAGCACAAAAACGCACAAAACACCCAAATCCTGCCAATAATAAGCCATAGATACTTATTCTCCAATCCTCACCCGCTCCAATCTTACGATATTACCAAAAAAAAGCCCAAACTTTCCGCTCCAGCGCGAAAAAACAGTACGCGCGATCACATTTGAGCCAGATTTATTGAGTTGATACAGTGTTCGTCGTGCCAGACCTCTCTACGCCGCATATACATTTCATTGCATATTGGAATTGCATTATCAGAAAACCCAATATCCTATTTTCTGACTGGATGATGGCAGCTGTCTAACGTCCCTCTTTCCAGACACTTCCAAAAGCTGAAGCGCAATAACGAGATGGGCTTTGATTTTGATTCGTGGGAGATTTAGCTGCAGAGTAATATGAATATGAATATGAATAATCGTGCTATAAAGGCAAATGTGGTCACCAGATATTATTATTCAAGAAATCCAAGCTTTTATTGTCACACAGAGTTGAATAGCAAACTGTATAGATAGGTCAAAAATGCTGCGTACAAATATTTCATTTATTTGCTGTATTGAATATCACATGTTTTTCTCATATCCTGCTGCCCCGGCGTTCACTGTAACAAAGGATCCTTTTGTGCGAGAGGCTCTAGTTGCAACATTTCCTCCATATTCTAGTGGTGCATGCATATCTATGTACAGTACAGCCCAGCAGCCTGTCCACATATGTGTTTTTTATAGCTCATTGTTTATTAAGAGAGACTGGAGTTGCGAGCGCTGATGTCCCAGAGGAGCACAAACTTTGCCCCGAGCCAAACTGACTCTAAGGTCCTCCTGCTTTTCGTCAAAAACCTACTTGGCGTTCTTCTCCGCTGGCTATTAAACCAGCGCTGTAGATCCACACTAGGAAACATTTTTATTAGAGCTCGCTATTATAAGAAACAGGATAAAAGAATTATTAGGAGCTGACTAAAAAAAGTGCAAATGAAATACAGCCGTTTGGAGTCTATATTTTAGTTTATTGGTGAAGTGGCGCAGGGTTGTTGTCATTTTTCAGTTAGATTAGTTTTTTACACGACCAACGCTATTAAAAATGCATAGTTAGGCGCTTCATCACAGTTGTAAATCAGAGCTCTCTCACATGCCTGATTTATTTCAGACGTTAATGATCAGAGAAAAAAATAGTCCAAGATTTAAACTCAGAATTACGTTGCCAATGGCTGTGCAAGAAGTTAAGAGTGGTATACACTATATCATAGCAAGGTTTATGTATGTACAGTGACATCAATCCTCGTTGGAAACTAAAGTAAATGGTAGGTCAGGTTTAATTGAGTCTAAAACATGAGCAACTACGAAATTGACTTGAATAAATGGGTAATGTCCACGTGTAACTTATTCAGGTAACATTATGACATCACTGTGATGGATTAATGACAAAACAATTCATCTCAATTTGTAATATTTCCTCACTTGTTTATCTCTGCCTGGTTTCTCAATTTGGATCCTTATTTCGTTAAATTGCAACTTTAAATTTTGTCCATGATTATTTCACCTTGAGGTAACTTGCACTTTTAATAGAATATTGACCAAATGAATTGACTTTATTGGACACTTCCCAGCACCGTCTCCGGTTTCACTGCCTCCGACTGTAGTTGCTGAGTCTGAAAACTTCAAATGTAAAGTTTGAATCAGTTTTCAGGTTTTGTCTTCGCAGAGATAAAAGTTCCAGTCCAGTATGAACCCTCAAGGCACAAGTCCAGGTCAATCACTGCTCTTTTCATAACTCTCTTGTACAACCAAACTTATTTCTGCTGAGTATTCAAAATCCTTGGCTTTAGTGGCCCACATGTGTGCTCTATCTAGTGTATAATCTCATCATCTGTGCGTGCCCATCCCTTTGGCCTGGTGTTTGTTTGTGTTGTATCCAGTTGCCGCTGCCATATGCTCTCCGACGCCGCTGGTATCGCGCTCTGCAGCGGGTCTCAGTAGCCTGCTGTTCTCAGGGCTCACCTCCTCTTGTCCAAACAAAGAGTGCACTGACAAAAACGCCAAAGGATTCAAGTTCACAAGAGAAGCTCTGAACGTATTGTTTTACCCATCCACTTTCTACACGGATATGCAGCTCTGCTCCAGCTCTCTGCCTGTGGCCATAACCAGAGCTGCTTCATTTCTATGTTTGAATAGATTAAATGCTCTCATATGCTCACTGTCATTGTATATCTGTGCTTTTCTCCTAATGGTTCATATCAGCGAGCTCTGTTGGCTGTTCTGTCACCTCATGTGGAGGGTCCTCACGGCCTTGGCCTTGGACAAAGTCAGGAGCTGGTTGAATTGGATGAAGTGCTTAATGAGTGATAAAGACAGTGAAGGAGGGCACCTGAAGACTCTCTTAAACAGCTGTGATGATGGTCCTGAATGCTGAACCTGTAATCACTGCACACTGCACTTGTGTAGAAAAAACAGCTCTTCTTTTCTCTGCTGCTGCCTCTGTCCTAGAAATTCTCTTTTCGTGGCTGTTGTGTATTCTGTTTGAAGCGCCGCTTGACAGCTTCATTTGTGAAGTGTCTCAATTAGGCAGAATATTTCTGCCGACATATCTCGACACCCAGACTGTCTCACCAGAACATGAAAGCCAGGGCTTAAGGAAGTCATCACACACCTCACAGTGAGAGGCGCGCACACACATGCAACACTAAAAATAGAGCAGCTATCCTGCTAACGCTGGTTAATGCTCCTCACCCCAGACACTTGGATTTGCATATCTTTAATGTGCTTTTTCACTCCCTGTCTTGTGGAACAGTCTGGGCTCTTATAGGAACTCTCGGGAGGGCTTGCAGTGCATGTTGGGAGGCAGCTTTTTGTATCCGAAAAGCAGGAAAAAAAAGCGGGCTGAAAAGATTTCAACAATTGTGGTAATTAGAGATTTTGGAATGGCAAGACTCACTCCACAGCTCCGAGCCACTCACTTTCCCTCGCTCTCCTCTCTTTCACTGTAATGCTGTCCATCTGCTTGGGACAGAAAGGTATTGAGTTAGTCTGTATAGTCCCGCCATCTGGGCTGGGACACTCCCACAGCTCAGAGACCACTTCTCAACTGTCCCGGCCGCCATCCGGACTCTGACTCTAACTTAGCACCACAGCTCGCTCGTACATTTATAGCTGCTGTATTTAAGAACACTGCACCCCTAAACCTTTAATTCAGGCCAGCGTGCAGATTTGTAATGTTCTATTACAATACGGGTCATGGGCAGGTGCATCATTCAGCGTCTCACCACTAGGGGAGCTGTGAGGGATGATGTGCTGACTTCATCTGCTTTTAATTGACTCTGTTTGTTATATGTCATGCTATCTTTTATTTATTTTTCCTATTTATTTACTTAACCTTTATTAAAACAAGTTAATTGAGAATCTGAACAACTTGGTCTTGGCCTGAGGGAAGGTCTTTTCTTGTCCTTGTGTATTATAGAAAAGGTAAAAATGGGCAAATGCCTAGTGGAATAACTAAATATCATAACATTATAGTGAAATATAAATAGCACTGGCGTTGCATAAGCACGTCTGAGTGTTGTGTTGACGCCTGGACAGTGCAGTGATGTGGATGAGGTGCATGTTATCCCTGTGTTGCATGTCCTTAGCGTACACCCTATTAAACAGAGCAGAGCGGTGCCAGTTGGGGTGCAGCCAATATACAGTGTGCTTATGAATCACAGGGGGCCACTTTTACTCTTGGCTTCTCCTGCCTCATCACAATCACACAGTCATGAATCCACCTTTTAATAGTTTGAAAAGAATTTGGCCAAGTTCAGGTCAGGACAAGAACTTTCACTGGACGTATACGTGCACACGGTCACTGAGCCTCGCTGTGCAAAATAAACTGTGGAGCAAAGTGGAAATGTCACAGTAAATGGAATAAATACTCAGCTTTAGGTTTTAATGCATTTTTATTGTTAGTTATATTTGTTTTCTCTTGGTTTACAGTAGAATGTGAAGGATGGTTACCAGAAACCCTCAAGGGGCTGTGGTAACCTCCATTTAAACTCTAATAAAACAGTGGAAAATCCATATTTATATTTTATAGGAGAGTGTTTCACAGCAAAGCATAAGGGTTAAGGTTAAGCATTAAACGTATTTATCTTGCATTTATAGTGTTCTCTGGTTTAGCGCAGGGGTTACGTTCTAATAGTAACCCGCAATTGGCGAAATCCTTAAAATAGTCTGCTTTATTCTATATGTTTTTGGCTGTAAAACCCCTCACCACACACTTTATACACTTTTCTCACACAGGCGTTAACATTTTCTCACATTTCTCTCTTGTTTAAACACAAAGTTCAAACCTTTGTAGATTTTTAAAATAAGTACAGTATTATAGAATGAAACTAAAGGTCAAGACCTGTTTTCAGGCCCAAACATTTGCTTGAGAAATAAAAATATAAACGTTTTCCTATACTGCAAATAAAAATGACAGCTTTTAGAAATACTGTAACAAACTTTATTTTAATGATCAACCTACGAGGCTGGACACATAAGAAGTTATTAATAGTGACTCACACGACTGCAGGCGTCTTTGTCGGTGCAGAACGTTTCATCGACATTGTGGGTTTTGTCGGGGAGAAAACAAATTGCAAACGTACAGCACTTCAGAGTCACACTGTGATCCAACGTTTATGTAAATTTGTCTGAACACATTCTGTACTGGACAGGAGACACGGCACGGAGGAGACTGATGGACAATGGTCTACAGTCCAACAGCCAATCAGGACGCACGACACAATGGTCTACAGTCCAACAGCCAATCAGGACAAAGAACACAATGGTCTACAGTCCAACAGCCAATCAGGACGCACGACACAATGGTCTACAGTCCAACAGCCAATCAGGACGCACAACACAATGGTCTACAGTCCAACAGCCAATCAGGACGCACAACACAATGCACGCTCATACAAAAAAAAATCGGCGAAACAGTGAGACCGCAAAAGGTGAACTGTGATAGTGATGGACAAATGTAGTTCATTATGGGTGTTTTTTTCTCTTGAATAATACACTGAAAACCTTCATTCTTCCCTTGTCTCCATGGAGATAGATACAGTATATTAATATGTGTGGAGTATTTCAGGCAAAGCAATAACATCTCCATGGAGACGAGGAGGTGGTGGACCCTCCAAAAATCACATAGTCCCCTTTAGATTTTATTTGCATATGAATCTACTCAGATCAGCTGTATTTGCTGCAGCTTGTAGCATAAGTGCAACATTTATTATGCAGTTTCGATGTATTTTAACACCAAACAGACCAAATGATCTATTTTTCTCAGCTTGCATTGTTTACTCTTTTTGTGAAAGCGACTGACGCTTTCTCTGAATAAGGCGTGTGCTTCTTAGTTCTATTGATACTGAAATGTTTTAAAACAAAATACACCAAAGTCGACCTTTTCAGCACAGTTGAACCAAACACTTAAAAGACCCTCCATCCCAAAGCGTTCAGTGTTTATTTATTAAATGAATCGTCTGCAGTCGAACGCTCTGATAATCTAAACACAGCTTGACTTCCTCACAGAGCTCCAGTTGTAAACAGCTCGTCCTGCCAGAGCCCACTGTACACTGTCTATGGAGTCAGGCTTTCTTAAATAAACGCCGGCTTATTTCATACACACGTCCCAATCAGGGGAGAATACTCCACGACATGCAATTTTTCAATCTACTTTTTTTGCTTTAAAGTATCGGTGTTTTGTGCTGACGTCATGCTCCCAGACCAGGAGCAAGAGGCCGATGTTTCTGTTGATTACACTGCACTTTGGCGCGAAATATACAAAAGATAAATGCACAATGTTGAACCTGATCATTTCTATCATTAACTAGACCAGGGATCGGCAACCTCTGGAGCCACATGCACACGCTCTTTCATCCTTCTCTTTCATCTGCGTGGCTTGGGAAAATAATAGTAATAATGATAATGTTATCTTCATTTTAGATGTCAAAAAGTATTTGCAGCTCCCAGTGTTTTCTTTTAACCTGTGTCCAAATGGCTCTTGGGGGGTTAAAGGTCACCGACGCCTGAACTAGACCCAAGAACTCACTGTATTACAACAAAAAATGCATTTTAGCTACATTAATTTCAGCTGAATGTCATCTGAAACCGAGTAATATTTACTATTTCCACTTTTCCTGTACAGGTCAACCCTCTGTGTGTCCTGCAACAAACGTACATTAGGAAAAAAAGAAAAATATGTCAATAGGACTCTCTCAATGCAAGCACATTAATCATGCCGAAGAAATCATCTCCATAAAGGTATATCTGTGTGTGTGGAAAGGAGAAGCATAAATATAACTGAAAAAATGTTGGGCTTTTTGATTATTACTGTAAAAATAATAGAGAACATTTGTTTTTGTTCTTACGAGGTTTTAAAAATATAAAAATCATATTGATATCATGGTCCATGTCTCAAAATGTGCATCGAATCATGAGAAAACTGTATCGTTGTGTCTAATATCTCTCCATGTTAGCACAAACGTCTCATTTGGTCTTTTTTGTGTTATATTGAACTAGAAATGTTTCAGATTTCAACACCAAACCACCACTGCTGCTAGAATTATCTTTACAGGTTGTAGAAAAATAAGAGCTTTTTAGTGGATAACCTTCAGTGATTTTGGAGTTTGTAAATATGCACAAGAACCACATGGCTTCACGACCAGAAAGCCCTTTGCAGATGGAAATGTGCAAACAAATTTAATTGAGGCAAGATTAAAAAGAAATGTGGTTCATTTAACTCTGGATCAAGACCCAGAGGATGGCACTAGTCTGTGTCATGTGTCCGTGACTGAACCGATCGTGTTTTGTAGGATTTCTTGTTTGTTGTAAAGGGCCCGTATCATGTTCTAATGTTGTTTTCTCTTCATGTTTCCTCTTTGCATGTTTAGGCTCCTTCTGTCAAACTCTGTTCCACCTCGTGATGTAATTTTAAGCTTTGAAAATGTAGACAAACTAATAATAAAGGGTTAAACAATGAAACGAAACACAACTGAGGATGTTTTTGACGAGGTAGCGACATTATAACACGCCTTAAAGCTCGAAAATGTCCGTTTTACTACATTTCTCCGCGTTACTATTGTTAAACTCTTGTCTTCTCTGCGTTGATTGTAAAGCTGAAAGTGCTAATATTCCCATATGTGAGCGTCGGGAGAAGAGGAAGTCAGTCTGTACTAATTAAGATGGGTATTGGACCATGACAAACTCTCCCGGCTGCAGCTCAAATGTTCGCTGCTCAAACTTGTTCTGGTTCAATTTTCCCCTAATGTGGGGGAAGTGATACATGGCAGTCCAAGCCTTGAACGCTCCATTTTGACGTTAATTTTCCCTTTTGTTATTTCAGACTGCAGCTCAAGCTCAAGGCTGAACCAACATATTTACTGCCAAATCTGCCAAGAAAGTGATACTACAGCTTTCCTTGGGCATGTCAGGCAGATTGGCTTTTGTATTGTACATGGATCCAGGGGAAAATATGGTGGTTTTTGTGGCTGCCATGGTGAAAAGTAAACACAAGAATCGACTTTTGTGGATAATACCCACCACAGGAATCATTTCAACTTATATTGTTTACGAAAACTTGCCAGCTCTTACGAATTTCATATTTTGTGTATTTTTCCCCCCTAAAATTAGTAAATAGTATGTTCACTAAAAGAAAAATTAAAGTCATATCTAACCACGCCAGACTTATATTCTTTCACTCCATGCATTATACAGTTATAATGAGTTTAGATTGGGTCCAAAAATCCAGCCTGAGCCGCGCACTCTAAGAACCAGAGTTATGAAACCTGTGTTTTTAGGTTTTATAAGATTTATTGTCAGAATAAGCGTGCCCGATCGAGCTCAAAGTGTTTACACGCTTTTGTGCTTAACCTGCATTTACCTTTTGTTCCAGACGCTCTTGTCCTCCACTGACCCAGAGCTGTCAATCCATCACTGAGAACTTAAGCGAGTGGCATGTGTCGATAAAGATACGGACTGAAAGAATCGTGATCAAATCTAAACCGTGATCGGGTCTTAAAGGTCCAATATCGACTCTTGAGAGGTTTAAGTCATGGTATAATGTTGTTACGTCATGTTGTGTTGGGTTTTGTTTGAATTATTTGTTTCATCACCATGTTTGAATAACGTTTTATTACTAGTTTGCCTTATAGACTGTTTATATAAATGGACAGAGCTAACCTAGCCGCCACGTTCCAAACAGGAAGTGATCATGGCCGCACTTCCTGCTCCATCGACTCTGGCTCTAATTCACTTTACATTGAAAAACTGTCCCTTCTCTCTGTAAAAGCTGCTGCCAGACTCGTCATTTTGGTCTTAAATGTTCGTATTAACCTGCTCTACATGATTCTGGCGTTATTTATTTTGCTTTTTTCTCTGTAAATCAAAATATGAACATTAATAAGCGACAAATCAGGTGCCTTCTTTCCCCGAAGTTGCTTCCACAAGTGTTAGAGGCGTTACCTTCAACATCCTGGCTCCGGATTGGCTCTTTGGTTGCTCTGATACATGCGGTCGGTGTTCCTGATATGAAACACTTCCGCTTCATTAAACACTCTATGGTAGTTTGTCTACAAAGCTCAAAACGCTCTGTTCCACCTTGTGACGTCATGAAGTGGTCGTTTTCAAGTTAGCAGCTCATTTTACTCTTTTTTTCAGCAGAGATGGGAAACGTCCGAGCTGAAATCATCCAAATGATTCTAGAAATGAAGGTGTGTGGAGTTTAAAAACACAGCGGAGCACTTCCTGTATTACCACATGATGACATCACACGGTGGAACAGAGCGTTTTCTGTTTGCGAAGAGAAGAACTGAGCCTAAATCTGCAGAAGTTTTGTGTTAAACGTGTGTGAGTGAATATTTGTGATGAGGAAACAACATTAGAAGATCAGAAAATAGTGTAATATTTAAAAATCATGCTAAGATTTTACTGTCATATTATCACCCGCCCCTTTTCTGTACCCCAGACTCATCCGAACGACACAGCGGGACGTCGGGTTTCAGTTGGGCTTCGTCAGAAAATCAAAACTCTACATTAATGCAGTCCTTTTTTATTGAACACCACGTTTATTTCAAATCATACAACCTTGAAACTGTAATATCCTATGAATTAACTTTGATCCGACACACGCCAAGCCCCCGACGTGTCCCCCCCCCCCCCCCATCGTCTGCGTGTGCGCCTGTCTGTCCATCAGCCCAACACCCTCATCTAGGCCACACAGCTGTCCTCCAGCAGAGCAGCCCAGGCCCGGTGCCAGCCAGCGGGCGCCACTTTGGTAGTCCATCACTGGCATTAAAGACATGTTATCCACCCGGGTCCATCCGCACAGCTTATGTCCCTGATCCCCCCCTGTCCAGAGCCCCCCTGGTGTCGCCCCCCTCCTCAAACAGAGGGTCTCTATACTTGCTTTATCAGCATGGAGCCCAGGCATCCAGCGTCCAGTATTATCGCTCTTAAAACATGTACACAAATAAATGAGGAGGAGGAGACTGCTGGAAATAACTACTTTCTCATCTCCAGCCAAATGCCCCCTCTGCTCGGGTCATTGTGTTCAAAGCAACTCTGTAGCTTCTGCCGTCTGGGTTTGAGATCTAACGACGCGCCAATACGATACTATTTATTTCACATATCAGTCCAAGATGTCTCGTACTTATTCGGCTCATCAATTATGCTTTAATTTGTAGTGTAAATGCTGTCGCTTTTGTAGCGTTATTGATAAAATTAAGGCATCTGCGTATTTGAATTGGGTCGTACTTTGATTTAAGGAAAGTTTCACCCCAATTTCAGATGGAAAATGATACTAAACCTGTGAAAAAAACATGATAATGCATCTCTACTAACCCTCATCCATAGAAAAGTTGCAATACTTAAGTTGGTTTCCCATATTTTATTGGATTAAACAGTGGTCTCTGGTTTATCGTGTGGGTTATGTTCTAAAAAATAACCTCCAATAGGTGAAATTTTGCAGCTGTAATACCCCTCACCACACACTTTATACACTTTTCTCACACAGGCATTAACATTTTCTCACATTTCTCTCTTGTTTAAACTCTCTCAAAGTTCAAACCTTCGTAGGCGTCTTTGTCGGTGCAGAACAACATTGTTTCATCGACACTGTGGGTTTTTATTACTTATTAAAGTTACAAATATTACACATGCATTTGCCTAGATGTAAAAATATGGCTGTGTAACTGTATCTCCTGATAAAATGACATTTTAAGACCATCATACCTTTAATTTACCCTGTCGAGGGCCACGTAAAATGATGTGGAGGGCCACGTTTGGGCCGCAGGCCTCGAGTTTGACACGTGTGCCTTAGCCAATCAGGACGCAGAACACAATGCACGTTCATATGTTGTAAAAAAGCATGCAAAAATGTACAAAAAATGTGCAAAACAGCGAAACCGTGAAAGGTGAACTGCGATAAACAAGGAACAACTGTATATCAAAGTCTGGACCAGTCTAGGTTTGATTTAGAGCAAAACTAAACTAAAAATGTGCGGTACTAAACTAAAAACTCCATTTAAACAGGTTCAAATAAGACCAAGAGCTTGATCTAAACGTCGTATTCAAGGCTAAACCGTGCAGAAACATAAACACGCTAAATATCATTCATTTTGGCTATTATTATTCCAGATTGCCGAATAAAAAAAAATTTAAAAAAAGAACAAACATATTTAGTGTGAAATCTGCCAAAAAGTGATACTGTAGTTTTCCTCGGGCAGTGAAACAGATGGGTTTTTGGATCTTGTTTTTTCAGAGTTCGGCATCAGTCGGTTTGTTTTTAAAAATGGGCCTGTTCGCAGTTCTCCCTGTCACACTAGAGGTTTCACATATACAAACATTTCAAACTTGCTTCTGGTGGTAAGGAAAAGTTTTGATACCGCACTCAAAAAAACCAACATTTCCATTGAAAACAGGATGCGCTGACGTACGAACCCTGTGAGCTCGTATCTCCGCTACCACGTCCAAATACTCAAATAATAACGATAAAAGGATTAGATTAGTTTGACCGTGTGGTTCTTCTGAGCGAGATCGATACCCTGGATTTTGTTGAGATCATAGTTTAGGAATAAATGTGTGCGTGGGTATTTTTGACGGGATACAAGAGGGGCTTCTTTTGGGTCAGGTGAGAGGCTCTTTGTCCCCTTAAAAGACAACAAACTCGCATTATTCCACTTCGTTTCGGGTCCAAACTCTCACAGGAACGAAGAATACAAACTCAGCAATGTTCGCTTCACCCCGGTCGTTGTGTAATGTAGATGAAGGCTTTGACGCAGCTCAAAAGAAACTGTTTATTTCTGGCTATACTTAGACACATAGTGGACTTTGTGCTAAAAATACATCTACCTGGAATTCAGAAGAGGATTCATACGGAGCCTTGTCCTCATTCTTTCTATGTTCGTTTAAAATGCAAAAGCTTCAGCCCACTTTTAGCTGCCGTGTTGGTGCGAAAGCGTCACGTCGAGTGTCCATTCAAGGGTCATCGTTTTACGGGCCCTCGCCGCATTTAGCCGTTTCACACATCACCACTCACTGCGATTGAGAGGATTTTACCGTCAGACTTTCTATGGTTCGGGTGGGTTTGGTATTGTTCTGTGTCAAGTGATTATGGCTGTTGAAATAAAGGTGAAGGTGAGTGGGAGTTGTCTCTGCGGGTAAGTGGTCAGGGGAAGCGATTGGAGATTGTGGTATCATTGTATTTGTGGGGTCGTCACATGACTTTTCCCGCTATGGGCTCCATATTGAGGGTTTTTATCGCTCCATATTGTTTTCCGTGGTTAATTGCTACAGCGGCGTGAAGAAAACGTACAGAAGTGCAATCCAAAAATGTCACGTGGCAAGTTTGGATCACGTTCTGTAGTGCAACATAAGAGTTTTACAGTATATTGGTCTTTTTCAAGCCGTATTACTGTGTTCATTTAGACAATATAATTATTATGAACTTTATAAAGATGGAAAACTTCACCAAACCCAAATCTGGATTAATGAACCTCTGCACAGCTTAGTTTTATTTAATCATGATACAGGATCAGGCAGGTGCGAGCGTTTCTAAGCACAAACCCTGAACCACACTGGCATAAACCTTGAGTCAGAATTCTCAAATTAAAAGCAGAACTTTGGGAAAGTTAACTTGAAAAGAAGAAGCAGAGACTATAATATTCTCAGCTTTTGATTTTCATTCAGAAGAGTTTAAATTTAGGGGTTGGATTTCTTTATAACTCCTGTTGTTTTGTGTTTCTGTCCTCAGCGTCATTGGAGAAACGTCACTACTCAACTCTGAAGACTTGTGGATATTCACAAAGGTAAATCTTAACCAATTTGCACGGCTTTACACATGTATTCTTTTTGATTTTGATTGCTTTGATTCCTCACTGCATAACCAGCCTTGACCATCTCAACACCAACACTTCGCACTTCAGCCTTGGGACGGTTTATATCATATTATTATTGAAATCTGTTGGTTCTTACATAATATTTTTTACGACAATCACACACAATTTAGCTGAAGTCAATCTCTTGTTTACGTATAGAGTCAGATTTCTCCATAAATGTAAGAATTCATGGTTCCAAACATGCAATATATTTAAAATGTCCTTCGAAAAGCGATAAAAAGTTGATTGACGCAGTAGCGATAAAGATAATGAGACAAAACAGGAAGTATAGTCATCCCAGTTGATTTTAGGCTTCGTTTCATTATTTCATTAGATTCTAGACTTAATCCAAACATCTCCAGGGCTGCGTGGCACCTTTTTGTGCAGAGTTTGCATGTTTCTATCGCGCGTTTGTTTCCTTCAGGCGATCCAGTTTCTTTTAACAATCCATTCAACATCGTCTATTATTGGCCAAACTGTGTTATAACAGGTTTTAGAGCTTTCCTTGGCTTTGAGCAGCTGCTAAATAATAAAGAGCTCAATACATAACCGAGCGATGTCTTATTGAGAACCTCTTTGATTGTCTGCATACCTTGAAGACGTCTTACACAACGCTCTTCTTGTCTTGCCCTCCTTCCTTCAGTCATCGTCATCCGCCATAAACGCGCCGCCATGTTCACATATGGCCCAACACAAAAGAAGACTCCGGCTCTAATAAATAATGATTCACATGTGTAGAGCGACCACAATGTTCCCCCTGCGATAAAACTGTTTTCTATTACCAACTGTATCGACTTCTCATGAAAAACAGCCCGTCGATGTCAGCGTACTCGGGGTTTGAAAATACGCGCAGGATGCCAGTTTATTGAAGCCACATTTATTGTACGATTGATTACAGTTTGTCTTTAAGATCCGAGAGTGATATATGGCACCATTTTGCCCCGTTCGATCCGACTGACGCTGATTTGGAGCGTTGAGCGCAGGTCCGAGGAGCAGAACTGTAGATTGTCTGCGCAGGCTCGTTGACAGCTCAAGTTTGCCTCCTGAAAGAGCAATAGTCAGATTACGCAGTTTACTACCGCTGTGCTTTGGGTGGAGAAGACACAAAATGGATTACCCTGTCAGTTAGTATTTACAAGCTAGTTTTTACACACGATTTTACGATTCCTATGACTTACAGATGTTTTGGGGGCGATCTGGATGTAATTTTTTGGTGGAAAGTTTTCTTACGGAGATTTAGGAGTAATTTATGGGTGATAATTATTCTTGCAGAGTGCAGTGAAACGGATAATTCTCGTACTTTAATGTCTCTGTAGAGGATTTTTTTGTATTTGACCCATTGTTTAGTATCACTCGAGCTTCCGCAGCGACAATACGGGACTAAAGGTGGCACGATAACACATTTCGGAGCACGATATATGACTACAGAGCAAAAATAAAGCGATAATATTGAAAGTTATGCAGCTAATTAAGGTTTAATCAATGCAAGATGATGTAAATTTTCATTAAAACACATGAGCTGCAACAAATAAATAGCAGAACGTACCAGTAATGAGCCATAAAAGGGCTACAACAGCTCAAATCTTATCGTACTACAACAAAAATACCCCAAAATCTTCCCACTTTTGCAAAGAAAAGTAAAAATATATTGCTCCAGCTTTCATTTATTGAACGATAAGTCGAGACAGGGGCGATGCGGGACCTCCAGATTCTGATCTAGGCTTGGTCTTGGATTATTTTAGCTGGAGGACTTGTGCAACCCTGGGACTTTCTTGCTGTGAGGCGAGAGCGCTGTTCACTTACAATATTGTTTGGTATACGATACGAGATAAGATAAGAGGACCTGCTTTTGTCCCACAATGGGGAAATTCCAGTGTTAGAACAGAAATAAGCACTCGAAAATCAAGATCAATACATATTTGATAGTAAGTGATATAAGTAAGTTAGAAACACAACCGTTTTTTAAAATAAATCCAGGTTTAGGACGAGTGTGGGTGGTGTTTTGGTGATTATTGGGTTTAAATCTGTGTCTGTCTGTTCGCTGTCCCTTTCCCTTTTGATCAAAGCCCATCCTCTGCATCCTCCTCTCTCATCATCGCTCTTCTCTTCATCCATCCATCCTGTAATGTCCATAAAACATACCACACATTCTCTTTTCCTCCAGCTCCTTTTCTCGTTATTAAAAGATCGTCGCCATAAACTAAGAAAACCTGAGCATCTTGAGCTCTGCCTCCGCCAATGTCTTTTTTTTTCTTAATCAAACACCCATTGTTGTTTTTTTTGTTTGATTAATCAGACTTTAAATAATACCTGTTAGTTTCCACGATGCACAAAAATAACTTGATATCTAATTGATTGTATTACAACTGTAGTGTAACGCATTGGAAACTCCCTCCCTCTTGGCCTAGTTTTAACGCAATTTGTGACGATGCAACAACTAGATTAGACACAAACTCTTTTCCTCCAGTTTCCTGTCTGAAATCCATCTGCGCTCTTGATTTGGTGTGGTAGCGCATTGCAACCAGCGGGGATCCCGATTCCCTGGTTGTTTTTCACTCTCTATCGCTCTTCTATAAGTAATACAGCCTCCTCTCTGCCTACATCTGGAGCCACTGCTGAGCCATCTTCTTAAATTCCTGGCATGTTTCTTTGCCGGGTTAGGCATCCTCCGGCTGGCTGTCTCCACTCAGTGAATCCAGCAGAATAAATTACCGCGTGTCCTCATACAACCTATCCACACACACACAGACTGCAGCAGACAGCCCCATCCGCAGCTTTGTCTAATGTTTAGCAAAACCCCAGAGGGCGGCTTTTTGTCTTCTTTGCATATTTAATTGGAGCTGACAGCAATTAATTTTAATAATTATTGTCTTCAATTGTGTTCAAGTCAGTTTGCAATTTAGAGCTTTGCCATTGTCTGGAACTAATGGAAACAATTTACATTATATTGCGTCGCAGTTATAATGAAATTACAATATCGTCAATTATTTGGAATACCTTCAAGAGATCGACTTTGACGAATGGACAGCAGCGTTTTTAATTCAGTCTGATATTTTAACACGTGGCTTAAGAAACGTAAGGTCGCTCGAATAATTCCTGTGTATAATGGACAAACATAAACCGTGTGCGTTACCGTCACTGTCTTTGAATTGAATAAATAGATGTCTCGGACCCTGATCTTTTTAATTTTCCAGAAGTCCTTGGCGCATTCAACGTTCAACAGATGAGGCTTACAAATAAATACATATTGGTATGCAAGAGAGACCTCGCGTGCACCTTGGAGACTCGTTGTTTACTTTGCATGTTTTTCAGCCTCACCTAACTTACCGGTATTTGTCCGTCTTATACATACTAAGATATTTTCATTAACGTACGTGTTTCAAAAGCGCACGGCCTTTCAATTTAAGTTCAAACTCGCCTGGACCTTTATTTTTAGATTGTTAACCTGGTAAAGATTTCAAAAAGGAAAAAACAAACGCCCTGTTGTATGTAAAACGCGCCGTTACCTGAATTAACCCTGAAAATCGCTGCTATTATTTTGCTATTCCGCTTTTTGTCTTTCAACTACTTCACCTACTAGAATATTCATCACAATTACCCTTGCACCTGCGCCAATGACTAACTTCCTATCAATATTTTTTTTCCCTTCTCTCTTTGGTGTTGTTAGTTAACCCCACCCTCTCGTTTCAAAGACGTATCGCCGCTCCGTCTGTCTAAGTGCCTTCAGTAGATCTTTTGGGACAGGCTCCTGGCAGGACTCGAGTCAGATCTCCTAAAACCGCTCGGAAACAAGTCCACCTTATCCTCAAAGGACCAGTCTCTCTGTGTCTGCTCATTAAGACCCCTTTTATAATTAATAATGCACTAATAACACAAACAACTTCACTGATAGGGTCTAAAACAAAGAGGTGTTGCATCTTGGAAAGCGTCTGCCGCGATTAAAATGCGCTAGCCCGGGCTCTTAATTAGCCTTTAGTATCTCCTTTACGAATCGTTAGTAGCCAGACTGTTTGCTAAATCTGCTTATTTGGTTTGTGGTTGAGCAGAGAAATGAATACTTTAGTAGTAGTTTGTATTTTTCTATAGGGGCTCAAGGATAAAGCGTTAAAGAATCCACTGTTAGCATCAATAATCACCTCTTTAATCGCAAGGTGTGAACATCCGAGGCTGTTCGAGTGGTTTCAAGGTTCCATAACTAAACGCGGACTTGGCAGAGCATTGTCAGGTGTCCATTAACAAAGACTGGTTTTATTGATGCGTTATTCTTTCATTTAAAGTGCACTGACGCTGAAGTTGGTGCTGAAGTTGTAGCTATCCAGTATTACTTCAGAAATTCACAGGAAAACTGACGATAGTTCTGTTAAAAATGACAAACGTACTCATAAAATGTCTTGTAATCCTTATTTAATTAAACGTACTAACAAAACCGGTTTCCCAACACGCACGTACAAGCTCAAACTTTATCTTTCGTATTGAACAAATGTTGAATAACCGCGTTATTGCTGCGTTCTGAGTTATAGAAGTATTTGGCCTTGAGCTATCCTGATGCCTTCTTTTTATGTGTTCTCTTTTGGGACTCTCTCCTTGGTCAAACTTGTATCTTTGAATTCACGGCAAACCAGGTGTTTGTTCGGTCTGACCTCAGAATTCTGATTTCATTTTATGTTTTTATCGTGGAAATATTTCCTTCCAAAACTGCTGCTTCGTTTGCTCAATAGGACAATTAGTCTGTCCACCTGGTTTGAACCTGGTTAAGTCCTGTTTTAGTCCCATTTTTGTGCAATTAACTCAGCTACAGTCTGTCCACGATTAAAACTATTCCAACGACCAAAATAGATTGACCTGGTTGGTATGGATATTATCTACAACGACCCGAGCGTTTATCCAAAGTTATCTCCTTTAAAAGCCTCATTAAAAGCCACGTTTTACTCATTACTTGTTACGAAATGAGATTTACCTCATCATTGCCCTGTATTTTCTTGTAATTATCCAAGTTCCTTTGAGAAATGAATCTGTCTTCAAACACGGGAATCCTATTATAGCTTCAGTATTTGTCTAAATGTAAATATCATTAGCTGCACACATGCTCCATTAAACCCTTTTTTATGATAAGAACAATTAGCACATACTCATTCTCTATATCTTCCTCTGCTTTGTACCTCTTATCGGTCTCTGTTTCTGCCCGTCTTTGCCACACACAACGCTCGCCCTGGGCTTATCAGCAGCTGGCACAAAGTGAAACCACTACTCCTGCGTCGGCCAATCAGATTCCAGCACACACTTGTCGCTTCCTGGTCCATTATCGACACCGTGACATCTGATTGGACTCGGAGCAGACCATATGAACCATTCTCTGTCATGTCCAAAATGTTTCAAAATGGCTGCCATGTTTGTGTTTGTCATCTTCAAATTGGTCTTGTTTATTTGGACACAATGCCGCAGCGCTGCACTGATAAGACGCTCGCTAAATGACCCAGATTGGGCAATTACGACAATACGGAAAGCGAAGAATATGAGACAGATGGGTAAATAAAACGAAAGCAGAAGTTAAAAGTGTAGAAGTGTTGTTGAAAATGAGTTTTGAGTGCAGCGTTTTGTCGTCAGATGGCAGAGGTATAATGGCAGCGTCTGAGGCTGCGCCAGCTGTGGGCACTGAGTCCGAACGCAGGGTCAAACGAGGACACGACTGCAGAGGGAGGGAGGGACGGAGGGAGGAAGAGGAGAGGAAGAGGAGAGGAGACGGGCGAGGAAGGCTGGAGGGTTTAATATGAAGCTGAAACAATAGGAGAATGAGAAGGCATTAAATCGTCCACACTTCGGGCAGAGGCGGCGATTCGTGCGTTTCAAATTACACGTGATACAGAAATATTAGAAATGCACAGGTATTTTTTCACTTTGCCGTATCTTAAATTAATGTTTTGCTGAACTGCGATGGCATTAACATGACACGAAAACATTAAATTAACCATAATCCATCACTGAAGTCCTCCTGGATTACAGAGAAATACAAAATTAGCAGCGTTGTCATGGCAATTGGGCAAAACAACTTATAACTTCTCATCGAGTTATAGCAATTTCACACATTTTTATAATGAATTGAACCGAGTTAACTTTGTGATTTGTATAAGACGCTCGACGTGTCACATTTTGAGCTGTTTTCCGCAGTAATTAACAGTATATTTAACGACAATACGCCATTATGAGACACATTTGTAAAGAGATAAATGTACATCTGGCAGAAAAGATGCGTTTAATCAATGCCAGGTGCTGCTCAAAATACAAATAATGTGTTTTTTTGTGCATCCATTGTGTTTACCTTTAGTTTTACGGCTATAAATCGTAAATATTAATATAAAATGCGGTCACAATCTGCAGGAAACTGACTCGTCCTGGTATTAACTTGTCATGTACAAAGTCTATTTTTCATTAGCTGAATTTCACATGTGGAGATTTTCATTGAACTCTCTTTATCTGCCCTTCCCATCATGTCTGCCCACAGCTTCCAGCTCCAATCCTCTTAGCTTTGTCTTTTCCAGCCATTCCCAAGAGCCGGGCCAAATGAGATCACGGATAAAAGTTTGAATCCTTATGAATCGCAGCACACAGCCAACAGATGCTGATTAGTGAACCTTTAGCACGGGGCTTTTCTCACACGACTTCACTGCCAGGGAAGAACCGAGCGGCGGAGCGGTGGCTGGAGTGTGTGGGCCGCAGGGAATGTTAAGGGGCTGGGAACGCCGCGGAAGATTAGACATAACAAGTGATAAGTTCATTTATGGAGCAGAGTATGGATTAGTTTAAATCGATGCAAAATGCTTCAAACTTTAGCATAAACTTGAATGACTGATCGGGGACTTGGTTTGAGTCGTTTACTTAGAATTTATAACCTTGATTTTTTGATTTTATTGAGGGATTTCCAGGTTTGCCTTGAAAAAAAAGCCTATTTGACTTCACTAATTCACATAATCATCTGTAATACTTTGTCTTTTTGCAGTAAATGTCTGAACCAGGCACAAAAATTAAAATGACCACTGTTTCAAAATCTTAAAACTCTAGTGACAAAGTGACTTTATTCACTTTTTAACTTTTCTTATTTTTTTTTTTTAAACTAGCTCTTATTTTTTTTGAGGAAAACATACATTTACCAAGGAATTATTGATATTTTATTGATATTTAATGAGGATTTATTGAAGAACACAGATAGAAACACAGGGTTTTTACTCCTGACACAGATTTTTACTCCTGACACAGACCTGACACTGCTTTTTTTAATTAAACTCATTTTCATAATCGTCTCCATGAGTGGAAACTGTGCCATGACTTGTTTTCAACTAGAAAAGTTTGCTGCCACTCCAAAAAGATTTTAAGATCTTAAAAATGCAAAATGCTAGAATACTAGTAATAAAATATGCTTAAGTCAAGTACCAAAGTAGTGCAATGAAATGGGGACTAATAGAGAATATTTGCCAAGTACAAAGTAGAGTAAACGAAAATGAAGTATTGATAATGCAGTTTCTCTGGCTGGAATTAAATCTTAGTATTTTTATGTATTTATTTATTTATTATTATTATTATTATTATTATTATTATTATTATTATTATTATTATTATTATTATTATTATTATTATTATTAAAGACTTTTTTTATTTGCACATTTATTTTATTTTTATTTATTTATTTAATTTATTATTTTTTTTTTTCAGGAAGAACACATATTATACAGACACATTTCTTCCAGTTCAAATACAGGATGAAACAAACATTATTATTCAAAGTCCCTTAAAAGTGCTTTTCTCAGACTTGCCATGTTCTTTGGTCCCATCCCAGTTTGGTTTATTAAAAGAGTAAAAAGGAAAAACAAAACTATTTACAAGAAGCAAGAACTGGGAGTTTACAAGAAAAACAAAATGAAATCAAACCGTCTGAATGCATCGTGCAGTAAAACAATCATTCTTCATAAAAAATCTGTTCTAGTCGGGGTGATATTGGGGCGATTTACTCGATCCACTTGTTCTAAACATTATAAAATTTGCTTCTTTGGATGTTTTTTGTGTAAATTAGCTTTTCCATCCTAAATATTTCAGACACTACCTCAGTTCAGCTGAAGACAGAGCAGGATTTAAACATTTTTTGGCCATGTTCCCGTCGCCAGGAGGGTTTGCAACAGCTTTTTATCACTTCTCTGTTCCAAAAGAAAGACCCTACCTAAATACAGAGTTTCAAAGTTGAATGACAAGTTTAACCTCACATGGATCTTTCTTAAATACAGTTTTAATTCGGTGCAAGCTCAAAATATGTGTCAGTGATTCCCCTCGTCCAGCGCGTCGACTTGTTGCTTCGCTAAAATACCTAATAACATTCTTCCAGCGTTGTTCTCTCCAGGACAGGGACGATTTGTACATTTTCACCCAAGAAAACTTTGATTTAACTGTAAAATTATAACACTGCGTTGCTTTTAAACTTAAACGCCCTGATCACACACAGTGAAGCGTAACAGAAACGAAGAGACGAAGTTACTTTTTGAGTTTTTTTCTGTCGTTTTGGAGTGATCATTGAGAACAGGAGTTAATAGAGCACATCAGCACATCATTCAGCAGAAGAACCCGGAGCTGTTAAAGTCAGTAGACTGGATTTAGAGAGCCAGACGATATTAGGGAAGAAAGGTCATAGTCATACAAAGCAGCCTCCATGTCGGACACCGCGCTACCTGCAGCTTTCAATACAACTCTTGTTTTGGTCAAATCTGATTTTGCACAAACAGAGTGACCTTGGAGTGCGAGTCGGTCGTGGTGCGTTGATGTAATGCTAAGTAACGTCGCTTTAGGGGGAATAAAATGTTTTTACTTTTGTGTTTGTCGACAAGGAGAAATAAGTTGTCAATCGTCGCCGTTTTGTGAAGTTTTGACGTAAAGAAAAGACTCAAAAATAAACTCCCTGTTGAAGCTTTGACCCTTAACGTGTCGCTGATGTACTGTTTTAGACTTTAGATATTGCATTTTCAGATTTAATTGTAAGATAATGGAATAAAGTGTTCAAATATGACTCATTTACACTTGTGATGAATGGTTTAGAGAAGTGTTTTATGTATTTTCAGGCACTAAAACTAATAAAAAAGTAGCCAAAGTGCAAACAAATGTGAGTATTGTTACCAAAAAATGACTAAATTTGAGCTTCCTTGAACACTTTTTAGCTTTATCAACCACTTCAAGACCACATAGTAACACAAAATACTCTTTTAATTTGAGAAAATAACATCCAAAATCAGTATCTAGCCCTTCGTATCGTGACCACACTAGTTTAAAGTAGTTCAAGGCACCTGTTAGTAAACTTTCTTTCTTTTTTCGTCTCTGTCTTTGCACCGTGAAAAAGAGTTCAGACTTTATTAAACTTTCTACCATGTCTAAGACGCTTTGTGTGTGAACCCTGACCAGCCCAGAACACACAGTCCATCTCCTCGGAGGTCTCACAGATGTAAATGTCTATAAAACTTAAAAAAAAACACCATCCCGAAGTGTTTCAGCGCTCCCCGGCTTCAACAGCTCTGGTTCTCGGGTGGTTGCTGTGCTGCCATTTGGTGCCCGGCGGACTCGAGGGGAAGATTAGGCCATACTTTTGTCAGCCGGCCCGCAGCTGAATAGACCGAGAGAAAGGGGAAATTTAAAGAGTTTTGGACATAAAGAGACCGAACAAATGCGATCGGACGATGAAATGAGCGCTCAAAGGGAGAAGGGTCTGCAGACACTGGGGCCGAATGTGTCTGGGAAAGTTTGGGCGCAGAGGTGCATTGTGGGAGAGAGACGGTGTGTCTGGGGGGTCTAGGTGTGGATTAATGCCAGCGATTGGAGGAGGGCTGCCGCAGTTGTGCGTGAGCAGAATATCAGACGGAGGAGAGAAGAGAGGAGAGATGGAAAGAGTACAGAGACACAGAGCCGGTAAACTTTAGCACCGGCGTCTTAGAAGTGATACAGAGGGAATATAAAGCAGTTTGAGCCGTCGCAGTGAATGGAGCTAATGGCCAGATACTGTAAAAAAGTTGGAGAAGGGCTAATTTTTTCACTTTTTAACTTTTCTTATTGTCGGATTTGCAGTACGCACTAGCTCTTTTTCTTTTGAGGAAAGCACAGTCCAGAAGATAAATGATGAACTTGCAGAGAGCTAGCACTTTTTTACAAATCATAGAGTTGCAGTAGTTGGAAAATATTTGAGAAAACAGCTATAACTTTTGAGGAAAAAAAACAGAATTAAAGCATATCATGAACTTCAGATTAAAACGGTGTTAATATCATGATCATTACATTATTTTTACGTGTTAAAACTTGAGGAAATCGCACCAAACAGAGCACGTTTTGTATCGTTTCGGCCTTTATTACGGTCGTTTTGTTTCTGCGTTTCTATTGGACCGAGGACAGGAATGCAGCGTTGCGGGGTGACGCTCCAAATCAAAAATATAAATGATGTAAATGGTCGTCTCCCGTTACAAATCTGCACCTCTGCACCTCGCACACGCATCATTAGAGCCGCGTTTGAAGTGTATAGAGTTGAAGTAACGCGCTGAAGACGGCGAGGTGTTCAGCCGGTCCCTCAGACGCAGGTGACAAATGACTGCAGCGTTTGCGGAGACGTCACTGCTTACCTCACTGTCGGTTACACACACACGCACACACGGTCTCTCTCTCTCTCCGTGTTTCTCCCTCCCTCCGTCTCTCCGTCTCTCCTCCTCCTCCTGCAGCCTCTTTCCAACTTCTTTGCTTCTCAGACACTACTACAACTGTGCCCAACATTCCATCTGGAAATTTCCCTTTTCCAAAATAATTGTCTACAGATACAAGCGCGTGTAATCTCTCTGATACCGTTTCACTCTCGATTCTTGACGCAATACGCATTTTTGAACTAAACTGTGTAACAAAAACGAGATAAACACAACAATTTACTCGTGAGCTGAGGACGAAACATCTATTTGCGGTTTTATTTCCATCTCTTCGTGCAAATCCGTCGGTTTTGCTCGGACGTAACGCGCGGTTTTAGTTTGATTTGTATAATTTCACGTAAAGATAAACAAAGCAAAGTTCACAAAGTTTCACAAAAGCACATTTCTAAAGCACTTCCGCCTGTCAGATGTGAAAACTTTTGAGTTCGCCTCGAGTTTCGAACGCCGCAGTCGCTTGACAACCATTCATAAGTTTGTTTTTTAAGGGTTATTTCCTCACACATGCCAAAACGTCACCTTATATTCTCATTTCTGCGTAATAAACGGGTAAAACTCTGCAGCCTGAAAGCGTGAGGTCATGCGAGGTCGTGCTGCGGTTCTTTCTGGTGAGATAGATCACATTTGGCTGCGGTCTGGCCAGTGTCTTTCAGGGGCTCCATAGTAACACAGGCCCCGTCAATGACTTTTATTTTGGGGGGAATTGTAGTTTTTCCACCCAATTTTGCTGAATTCTTGCAGTGTGATGGACGCGAGCTCGTGTTTACAAGACCAGCCAGTCAAATCCGAGGGGAAAGGGAGAACGGGGACAGATTTTAATCAGAAAAAACCCTGTGGAGCTTTGTTAAAACGCTGAAAATATATATACAATGTTTTTAATTTAAATTTTGTTGTCAGTTTTGCTCAGTTGGGGACGCCTTTGACTAATTATCCGCAGTAATTTCCATATTAATCTACACCAAACGTCCTTAATGACATCTTTATTAAGCACAATCCTCTGTCCTTTTCTTGTCCAATAATTAAACGGTGAAGACAAACGGATATAAAACTTTGGAGAGTCGACCCTGTGTCTTTCACCACCACTAAATAAGGAATCTAACTTTTCAGATGTGGTAAGTCGATAAGGACACGAGGAGTAGACACCATTACGATTAGTAGTTTATTCATAGTTTATTATTGTTACTGCGTCTGGACAGGACACAAATAAACTCGTGGAGACTTGATATTTTAATTTATAAAGGTAGTTTAGTGCTGATATAAAGGACAATGCTCGCTCCTTGTTCTGATTTTGATTGCACGATGTTATTTTCAGCGCAAAATTTTATAATATCAGTGTTTCCCGAGCTCTGATAATCTAATAATCTGGATTTTTGCAGCATCCGTGCAACTTTCAAATGCGTACTGTTGATTTTTCACCACTGTCTTGAGTAACTATTGTCAAAACTTTTGTAAAAATCAGTACATTTTACAAACTACAGCTTGCGTTACGTGTCTTGGAGATTGCTTGTTAATGTGATGTTGTGGACGGCGAGCAGCGGTGCAGAGAGTAACCCTGGGGTTTCACAGTGTTTGGGAAGTGGGGCTTTAAAAGTGTGGAAATATCTCATCGCTCCTGCAGCCTAAATTAAACCTGCTTTTTGTGCGAGAGTGCTATCGATTCACTTGGCACCACTTATGTCCTGTAATGGAACAGATTTGGTGTTGTTGTCACTATCATCCACACAACACAGCAGCTTTTATACACACTATACTTCTTTTTTTCCTTTTTTTTTAATGTCTGAAATGTATACATGAGGTTCAGAATAAAGCAAATGTGCGTTAAGAATTAAAAAACTAAATATTGTGTCGTTTGGATGGTGAAAAGTCCTCAAAATGTCACCTGAAACCCCTGAAAAGGATATTATACAAAACTATCTACTACTTCTATCGCTACTACTGCTACATTTCTATAATTTTCATATAAATTCATGAAGATTTATAGTGAAATATAAAATCAGATTTGTTTTGTGTGCCTACATGTGCAATTTATTATCTTTTACTCTAACCAAATAGCAAGTTTTGTGGGTTTTTTTCTCCCCTTTTTTACATTTTGTTCAGTATTTTTTGTCACTTTAAGCTTCAAATTCGACAGTTGCCTCTAAAAGGATTTGTGCAAAAGCCATAAGACCCGTTTGAGTGTGATTTTGCGGCCACAATACTTTGGTTTGAGTACATTTTTGGCTGGTCCGTCACCTCTGGTTGTGATCCAGTGGAGGTGTGAAAGTCGGGCATATGCAGAGCTGGTCGACTATCTGCTCCTTGCAAAACCAGAGCCAAGTCCCGAAACGACTCCTTCTTTTTCTGTTCGCCGCGGAGGCTAACTAAAGATTGGTATTTGTTTTTGGTGCAGGGATGCCGTCCAAGAAATGTGTGTGCGTGTGTATTTTGGTTTATCTTAGTGCATCTATGAATGTGTATACGTGCAAAATCCAGGCAGGGAGACGGCTTCAGGCTGAGGGCAGCGTTCGAGGAGGCTAGGAGGCAGGAGGCAGGGAAACGAGGAGACAATAGTCTAGACAGAGGAGACAGAAAAGTGCCTGAATGCTCAAATAGTGGATCGCTTTTTGGGGGGAAGTTTAATTACGTTTTTATTAGGGCTGCGTGAGTTTTGGCAAAAAAAATCTGATTTGCAGTTTATGTTTAAAAAGTAGTTTTCTTGAAGGCTCATTGTAAATTTAGCTGAAACATGAACCGATAAATTTCACTTCTTCTGGTCTGAGCAGGATACATGTTTTGTTATGCGCAGACGACTTTCTATTAACTAAATAATTGCCCCCTTTCCACTCAAATTTCAATTTTGATTCAATAGCGTTGTATCGTTCAGACGTAATATGTATCGATTCATTTTTGCACTTCCTGAAGCTTCTCTGACATAGATTTGGGGCAACGATGTTTAATGATTTGCAAAATTACGTCTGCAAATGGGATCATGGCTGAATGTTTGGGTGACGCCCTAGGAGACGAGGGTGTAGGAGACAAGGAAAGAGGAGACAAGTTTGCGAGTGTTTATGTGCTGGAGTAGAGGGTTGTTTTTTTGCGAGTGGTAAGTACCTGGACTGGTCCCTGTTGTATTTGGAAAGAAGGCAGAGGAAGGCAGAGTATCCAAAAATCATAGTAGACTGAGAGTGACTTTAAAATAGACATAAATACACGCAGCTATGCCTTTAATTACTTACTCAGAGACGTAAACAAGTGTAGGTTGAAAGAGACGTACGAGTATAACCAGCAAAACGTAAGAAAGTATCAAAAAAATCGACGCGAAAACGTGCAAATCGTGTAACTTTTTCGCAAAATACAGCAAGTGTAGTGGAGTATTTGTTGTGAATAGTAGTACTTGAGTGGGAAAAGTAGCATTACTAGGCAGCTCTGAAAGCCGCGGTAGGAGTGTATGTGAGGAGAGGAGGGGGAGCAGAAGGGGAGAGGTTCAAGGGTGACAGGAGGACGGCTGCGTTTTCTCTTCTACGAATTTCCACACATCCCTTTTTCTGTTTCAGCTGAGCGAGTGCCGGAGAGTTAGCACTTCAAGACTTTCCAAAATCAAGCCAATTTTTCTCTCTATTTTTTTTTTTTTAAGCGCGTTTTTTTTTTTTTTTTTCCAAATTGGGATTTCGGCCGTCTTGCAAACAGATGTTACTTGTCATTTGGTCGTTGTGTGCAGCGGGGAAGAAGCTTGTGGTAGAGTAGCGTTTTGGTTTTTTTTTACAGCCTCAAACACTAACTCGCTCCTATTTGTATTTATTATTACGATCGCCCCGCAAACCAAAACAATCAAAGTACCTAATTTATTTCCCCTCTGGTGTTTGGTGTCTTTTGTTGCTCGGTGTAACGGCCCTTTCCCTGCGATCGTGGGGCAGTTGAGCTTGTTTTTTTGGATGGCCCGAGCTGGATATGTTGCCTATACCTTTTGCCAAGTGCTATAAGGCCTGAGTAGCATTTGGAAGCTAATCAGGAAACGGGTAAGTTACGATCAATACTTCAATTATTTTCCAATCAATCTCATAAAACCTTTGCACGTTTGTTAAATCGACTTTGCACATTAGTAACTTTACTCTATGTTTGCGTTACGTTCGGAGTTTTCTGTGCATTGAGCTCAAAGCGGCCTATAGGAATGCTACGTCCCGGCTAGCTGGCTATCTGTTTACATTGCTAGATACTATATTAACGAAGCGCTTAAGACGTAGCACGTTCTCACCTCTCGCACCTCTTCTGAACCCATAGCTTGTCTCTCTCTCCCCGTTTTTCCCAGTCCTCGTTGTTGTTGCTGGGTAGATTTGAATCCGGGGAACACCTCGAGTTTTATCCGTTGGCGCTGCTGGCTAATTGGCGAAAAAAAAAAAAAAACACACACACACAAAAAAAAAAAAAAACCAAAACACTAGACTAGATTGCAAAGATTTCAGCTACGATGCGTCGGTAATGTTTTTTCCTCCAAATGCAACTTGTTCTTATGTGATGTTACTATGAATTGTGGGTAAATGAAGACAGATACCTCGGTGCAGCAGGTGGTGGCGTGGAGCTTGTATGGGTGCTTTCGGTTGGCGGGGCAGTTTCGGCGGGGTGCTGCGGATCCCGTGGATGACCCCTTTTGTTGGGGCCAATCTCAAGGTGTCTTTGAGGGGGCTGGCAAAGACCCACTGACATACTTTAAGCAACTTGGCAACGGCTTCAAAGTCAGACGTCTCATTTAAATTCAGGCGCAGGGGAAAGAGAAGGAGAGAGCGAACTTCAGATGGAGTTGAAAAAAAGTTGAAATTGGACCACACTCTCGGCTGTTTCATCTCCCACTTTTTGTTGCTGGTGCGGCACAACAGTAGACAGCTCTATTCACTACAGTCAGAGTGGGACAGGGACACTGCTTTTAACGCTTTCCAGTTCCCAACGCTTTTAACTTTCACCAAAACTCTGCACTAGACTGTTTGGATTTTAAAGGATTTTTAAATGCACGTACAGTACTCACGTTTGCGCTAATAGTTTGTTAAAAAGTGACTCTTTCGCACTGTGATACAAGTCTCCTGTTGTGTCTTTTTGGGTGTTGCCTCCTAATTTCATCCGCTGTTTTATGTGAAATCTGTTGCAGCAAAATGCATTTATTGTGAAATATTGTGATGCTTTTTATTCCCCCAAAACAGCTTAAAGTGTTCAGTCTGTTTCTAACATCAACACGTTTTATTTTTCTTTCATCATGGTCATGTTTTGACTAATGTGAAAGCATCAAACCATTAGATCTAATCGTGCTTCTGGAAGTTTGAATTGTTCAATAATGGCTTTTTTCATGCTGTTTCGTGTAGGGAAATTTTCTTTTTGAATCCATAATCTGTTTAAAAATATAAACTTTTTGCAAACTAAATGAAACATGACATATATTTGGTTAAACATTGTCACATGTTGGTGCTTGGGCCTTTATTTTAGTAAATATTTGAGTTAATTCTTTCACATTTCTTCTCATTTAAAGTTGATGCACTCGTGTTTTGCATTGAGTCTACATTAAAGATAAAATAAACCATGAGGGTGCTCTGTTGGTGCAGTCTGTGTGTCTGCCCATATTTAGAAAGAGGGATTTTCCTGTGAAAAGTCATAATGATAACTTTCAACTAAATTCTCAGAGCCAAATTCGTTTAGCAAACTTGTACTTCTAAGCAAACTGCTTATTCCCTTAATGTGCAAATCTCTTCCACACCCAACCACAATCTTTCTCATCCCATTTCATCTTCAAGGCATAAACAAAGTCATCATTATTTTTGTTGAATATTAGTGAAATTTTTTGCATCTAATTTTCAGCAATAAGTGGTGCTAACGCTTCAACTTCAGAGCGACTTTCTTAGTGTTTTTAGCTTTTCAAGATTTGGATTTGACCCGCTTGCAGCCTCCAACCCGTAGATCCGAACTTGTGTTTTCTTACGTCCACAAGCTTGAATCTACAGGTCTGAGTCTGCGACGCCCGCTCTTCACCCATTCTTCAACGATTAACCCGACAAACAACTCCAAAACTTTGCATCCTCCAGCAGATTGCGAGTGTTATTTTGCCTTTCAAGCTGATAATCAAAGCCACAATTTGCTTGTTGTAGCGGTTTCCCTCTACAATTAGCTCCATCTTAGTCTTTCTTGCGTTAATTTGACTTCAATTAAGAAATGCATTTGAATGGCAGGAGTAATGCTTGTTTTCTTACTCCAACCATTACCTCCCACGCATTGATGCCTTTTCTGAAACACAAGAGCCAAAACAGCAAGGCGTTTTCTGAACTCTGAGGGGAGCTAAATTTGATCAACATTTTGGTTGCTAATGTGCGTGTTTAAAAGAACTGTGACATCAACAGTTTGGACACATGCGTTAGTCCTAGGCGTGTTTATCTGTTATGTGTAGAGCTGTTTCTAGGTTACAGTGAAGCAGCTTTGCCAATGCAGCTCTTAAAATGATATCAGTGGTGGAATAAAAGGCTTTTTGTAATTAACTTATGTATAAACAGACGAAAATTAACACTGTGTCATGTGAAAGTTTATACTACAGTCATTTTTACCTCAAATAACTTCATTTGGGTGTCTCGAAACGTGGAGCTGGTTCGAGTCAAACGAAAATATGACACAGTTTAAGGGAAACTTCCTTTTGAAATATTGTTTAATGAGTTTATGAGTGCATTGATGAGACGAAAGTGTAAATATAAAGGTGTTAAATTAAAGTAGAGCTCAATAACATGACAAAAAACAACTCTTTTCCTCGTTTTGATTGGCGATTTTTATGCTGTTTTATTTCGTCTTACTAAAAAAATATTTTAAAAAAGGCTGAAAATATAAATGCACTAAACATAAACAATAAAAATATTCATTGCCATTAAAAAAAAAAAAAAAAAAAAACTCTGAATCCAGCTCCAAACCACATGTTTTTACTGACTGGCTAGAGGCTTGGCTGTGGACCTCTGTATTTATACGACCAAAACATCGAATTGACAACTAGAAACGACTGAAACTCGACTTTTGATTCAAATTTAATTCATTGCACAACTATAATTCAAAGTAAAAGTGACATATTTACGATACACATGAACACAAAGTAAAGAAACACACAACACGTGCTTCGAAAACTTCCAAAAATTCCACCGCTGGATATCATTAGCGACAAAGTCCACGTTGACCAGCTGAACACTTCCCATGTGTGTGTTAGGCTTTTATTTTGAAAGCGAGTTAGCTTGGAGAGCGCCTGTAGCCCTGGTGTCAGCACTGGCTTGCTCCCAGGTTGAGGTAGTAGGTTGTATAGTTGAGAATTACACCCTGGGAGATAACTGTACAACCTCCTAGCTTTCCCTGAGGTACGCATGGCACTCTGCACTCGTCGATCGATGCCATCTCCAGGTAAAAGACAAAGCTAAATACAGACCCTGTGCACACCGGCTGTAACGTAGAGAGACGTCTGGAGATGGGCAGGAGGCAGGACTCAGGGGTGGAGTGGGTTAAGATGTATACGAGATCTAATTATGGTAAGACGTTTGGGGGTTTGCATGAGGTGGTGTGATATCGAGCAGAAAATCAGCCTCGCCACAGGTTCAACGCTGAGCAAATATTGAATTAAAGCTACAATTCCTGCTCACTTTATCGTCTGGTTATTAGATGTGCATAAAGTTTAACGTGCAACAGTTTGACCGGGGCCTTTAACGTGTGTCCAGATGGATATTTTTGCTGTTTTTATTATTACAAATTACAACAATTATGTGGAAATTCTGCTGGCTCTTGACATGACACAGTTTCAAGACAAATGTGAAAGTTTTTAGACATTTTTTAAACAGTAATAAGAGCGTTTACACTTGTATTTTTCTATTATATTGAGCTGAATTTGTTTGCAGAGTGTGTTTGGAAATATAACAGCAATTTTTAGTCTTTTAGTCTATTAAAACATAAATTATTATTTAATTTATCCATAAAGAAGCTGTTAAATAGTTTAAAATGGGAAATATCAATGGATTTCAGACTGTTGCCATAGCGATAATAATTTTAAACTTGCAAAAAAAATCATCTTTTAAATGGGAAAAACTCCTCAACATGTTGCACAAAACAGGAAGCTGCAACCCATGAATAATATATAAAAAACACACAAAAAAAACAGAATACAGGCCTGTCACGGCAACAAATGTATAAACAGCTGCAGAAAAATATTCAAAAAAATGATAATATTGAAATACTAAAGCAGGACTATCCCAGTAAACCGTTTAAAAATATATTTAATTAAAAATAGACACGAGCTGAACAGAGTGAACCAACAGCTGGGCATAGTCACCTGTTCAACTCTGTGCTGCGTATTACCAAAAAAAATAACCAAAATCTTTGCTTTTTTGTAGGGAAAATGCAAAAAATAAATACAGTTTGAATAGAAAGTCGCTTGGACGTGAGAGAGATGACACAAACACAGTCACGTTGGGTAAAACTGCGATGGACGGTTGATTTAAAGTGACTGTAAATACTCTTTAGAAATATACGTTTTCCAGCCTTTTCTTTTCTTCATTAAAGCCTCTGTCCCTTTCATAATCCAGCCCCGGACGTCCAGTGGAGTATTTCATCTCACATGTAACGCCCCGTCCCCCTCGCTCCTTAAAGACACGCTTTTATCCTGCTTATCTGTGTCCCACGTGTTAGAAGTGTCTTTGTTGGTGTTTGTTTTGTGTCGTCAGTCATCGCCACACCTCTGAAGCGCCGCGTTGATGTGGGTCTTGGCAGAGTTGCTTATGCATTTCCCTCTTCTAACCTAATTAACTGTGACACGGGGCTCGGTACCTGTGCTGTTTGTGTGACACCTCCCTCTAAACCCACACACACACACACACACACACGCACGAGTCCGATTACATTCACCACACTCACTTGTCACCACCAACAATTATTGTCAAAATATTTTTAATCAGCTCTCGTGCATTTGAGTGTTTGACGTGAGGAGAGATTGTGACAGAGTAAATGAACAGGGAAATGATGAGACGTCTCCATTGTGCACACGTCAAACTGTGAATACATTTGAGTTTACTTGAATTAATCGCAGCCGTAAATGAAAAACAAACGTGTTAACTGTTGTATTTAAGAGATTATTTTATTAGGAGCAACTTTTTAGCAGACGGTGTTGTTGATTCTCGTTAGAAAGAGGCAGATTTGTTTAGTAAAAGTCGTGTAAATTCTCATGTACATGCGATTAAAATGTACAGAATCATTAAAGATAAGAAAAAAGTATTTATAAACCACTTTGATCATTTGGTAATTATCATTTTGCTCTTATATTTGTTAAGAATAATCACTATTTTATGCAACAGGTCCAACTTTAGGTTAAAATTCGTTGAGCAACTTACCTCAAATCCTCTTTTAAACCACAAAAACACTGCGTTAAAACAGTAAAAATCTTAAATTCTGCACCAAGTAAAGGCCAAAGATCGTATTTAGGATAACTGTGTTACAAAAAAAAAAAAAAAGAACTTAAGGCCAAATCAAATATAAATGCTTTTAGACATTTCAGATCCTTTATTTCTCTTAGTTCCTCCTGAAACGTGATGCTAAAATGGCTTATTTTTATGTCATTCTGCAGGACGGGGCAGTTTGTTTGGGTGGGTGCTTAATCCCCCGGTGGAGCAGAGCGCTTTGGCCTTTTTCGTTGGCCGGGGATACAGTTAGAGGCCTGGGTGCACTCGAGCAGAGGAGCTGAAGTCTGCCCCCTGTTGGTTCATAGTTTCTGTTTCTGCAACAAACACAAGATTAATGTTTGGATCATTGGTTAAGATGTTGTTTGTTGAGGAAGACAAGAAACTGTGGATGTGGTTGTAGTTTTATTCAGCTGTAGCATGAACTTTACTCCTTTATTCTTACTCTTGTTTCTTCCTCGTGATGAGATAAACTGTTATAAATTGGGGAGTGCTGTAGCGAGGTGATAAGAGATAGGAAAAAGCTCTTCTGATGCTCGTGTCGACTCCCCAACACGAACAAAATGGACCAAACGGAAATTTATTGTGTGTGATTTAACATTGCAGCTAATAAATCCCCAAAGTAACAGAGCTATTGACTGTTTAAGACACTTTATACACGTTTTTAGTTTATAGTTTCATGTAAATAGTGTCATGTACGTCGTCTTGCAGCTGTCACGAGTTTTATTTATGTTTTTATTAGTGTCAAAATGTCCCTTTTGCTCTCAGGATTTGGTGTGATTCATAAACCTGTCATTGTAATGTGCTATAGGCTGTAACTTATTATATATTATTAATGAATGAAAATGTCCCATTGAAATAATCCAGGCTGTTTTAGACACTGAATTCAAGCCTATTTTGAACTATTTGTTTGATATTTACCAAGAAAAATCCACAATTGTTGAACCTGATCAATTATAGTGGCTCCTGACTTAAATAAATCTGATATTTAGCTGCAAAAACTGCAAAAAAAACTGAGTAATGTGACATGAAACTCTGCAATTGTGTCTCATCCCATCATTTCCGAAGTGATTCTTATTAATTATCTTTGCAATATCTTCTCAGGAACTTCCAAAAAGGCAAATCCACAATTGTTTAATCTGCTAAATAGTGACTAGTGACTTGAATTTGCTGCTTTGCTTCAAAAACAGACACATAAAAAAACCAACCCTTGTCCAATAATGACGTCACCAGAAGCCCCTGCAGCAGCGTCTTTATGCTTTACCACGTTCTACAAACACTCGTCTCTGTCTCGGGCTGATCTGTCGTCTCGTCCACGTGTCGTTTGATGCTCGTCGGACCTTTATCCTCCATAGACGTAGTAACGCGGCGTGGTTATTGGTCTGTTGGTGGTGGCAGAGGGTCTGTGTGTGCAGTGGGCCCTCCGCGTGGGCTCTCTCTGACAGATCTGGGTCTCTGCTGATGTACTACTTGGCTACAGGCCTGATTCCTGGCCATTACCAACAGATAGGGATACTTAAAGGAGGTGAATGGGTTCGCTAAATCAATGACCGCAGCTTGTCCCTTTACCTGAACGCTGAGTGTGTTGTTTTTCTTTACATATAGCGCTGCGTTGTGCTGTTTTCTTAGAAGATCGTCAAGAATGTGGATACTAAAAGTGCGTAAAAGTACTTCAGAATCCACGTAGAAGTGTCAAAGCTGGAAAGAAAACATTTAGAACGATAGAATTTCACCTTTTCTGAGTAGTTTTACAAAGGTCTTGAAACCACACTGTAATAATAATGAAATATTGCCTGGAAAATAACAGTGTATTGTCCAAAAACATTTCGTTTTTTATTACCATTGTGCTGTTGAAATTTGAGCAGCGTGTCTTTATTTTCCTTAGTCAAAAAAAAAAGGTATCGTGGCAACACATTATTCATGTTTTCAGTGCTTGTTTTATGAATTGGGTTTTTTGTAACCTTGCAAATTATGAAAGACAAAACTACCACGTGTTTCTCGATCCGTATCACAGACTTTAGACAAAATGTGAAATACTTATCTGGGTTGAATAGTTGTTTTTTTTGATAGACTATCTCGGATTCCCAGACAGTTCTGTTCTATTTTAATTCACGTAGACGTCTGAAATCACTGGTTAAAACTGGGGCAAAACGTATTAAACATTTAAAGTAAAGTCTAAATCTGGTGCTGAATTTGGCTGGTACCAAAACGTTTCTTGTTCTGCTCTTCATTTATCATTCGACACGCGGACAGCTCTAGATTTGTGAAGAACAGACGGTGATTTTATTACAAATTGGATCACGTGTTCACTGTCAAACTGATAAATATATTTAGATTATATCGTGTACATCAGCTGTGAATAGAAGTGTTTATTTTTGCCATGACAATAGGAGCAACTCAGTATGAAATCTGCTTTAGTTTAGTTACATTTATGTCATTTTGCTCCAGAAAACTGATGTAAAGTCGTGTTTTTATAAATGCAGAATAGCTTTTGTCTAATATTATCCATCGTCTGGCTCCGTCTCACACAAACCTTCTGAAAAATGAGACCAGCAGCTTATCATTTACACGTTTCAGCTGCAAAACGTACTGTAAAAATAGCATGTGCGCGTGTAAATGTCGTATACGCAGCTATACGGAGCCAGAAAAGTGCACAGTCACAATGCGTCGTCTAGCAGTCAAAGAGGATTGACGATACGAGCCCTGCGCAGACAGACAGACAGGACAGACAGACAGGCAGGGAAAGCAAAGCAAGAGGGCAGTGTAGATCTGCTTTGCTGGTTCTCTCGCGATTCTCCGGTCGCTGATTTGATCCTACAGTGTGCCGTGCGTCGCTGTACTCCTCCACTGTACCCCTCCCGTCTGTCCCTCCCCCCATCGTCTCTGCCTCTGCCGCTTGCCTCTCCTCTCCTCCTCTCTCTCACTCTCTCTCTCTCTATCGCTCATACCAAAGCCAGTGGAGATTAAATGTAGCTTCTATAAGCCAAAGCACATCACAATGTTTCTACGGGCCCGCTTTCAATCTAATAATAATAATATCCTTATCCATTCTCCGAGCATGTCATTCCTGTCAATTCGCCATGGGATATTTTGGATTTGTTTCGCCTTAAATGAAACTCGAATAAGTTGTTGTGCAGATAAGGAAACACAATAGAATATCCACTTTCTTTGCTTCCTCACCTTTTGTCTCTCATCTGATCAAGAGGAGGAGGAGGAGGAGGAGGAGGAGGAGGAGGGGGAGGAGGGGGAGCCGTGGCTGTAAGCGATTACAGCTGTGAGGCAAATTAATGTAAGATAGCCCCCCTCTCCTCCTCCTCCTCCTCTTTCTCCTGCACCTCCCTCTCCCCCCTATACCCACCTCCTCCTCCACCACCAACAGCACCAATAAACACCACCTCCTTCGTTGTGATATGGCGCTATGCTTTTTCTTTTTTTTCCTCCTCCCGCCAAACGCAGAGGAGAAAGGAGCCAGAGGCGATAGGTGAATATTGTACAAGGGGGTGTGTGCGTTCATGTGGTAAATCTACAGGGAGTTAGCTTCCTTTTCCTGGATCCTTTCCTACCTACAACTTCCACTATTACTACTACTACTACTACTACTACTAATACTGGGAACACTACTACCAGTACTGCACGAATAAAACAATGAGTGAAACATATTTGAGGCAGACGCAGACGTGTGAATTCTGGCTGTTTTTCGGTTGAATTTACAGTGTTTTTTGAAGTCTTTAGTCTCCGTTTGTGAGGAAAGGCGAGCGAATGTGTCAATGCCGCTGCGTGTGTGTGTATGTATGCATGTGTGTGTTCCCCTCTTACCGCCCCCCTCCTCCTCCTCCTCCTCCTCCTCCTCTCCTCTCCAGCTATGCTCCACTGGCACTGTCGGCTACATGCACTTTCTCTCGCCGCTTATCTCCTCGTTTCCTCTCCTTATACCTGCTCCGGCTACGAAAAGGAAAAACAAGAAAAAAAAAAAAAGCGTGTCTGCCTCCCTCCTAAGTATCGGCGTTGTAGTGTGTGCTGTTCCCTTTCGCTGCATCGTTGCGTTTCCTGGTGGCTAGACGCGTTGTGCCTGTGTCCGCTCGCATGTGTATGTATGTGTGTAACAGTGGAGAGAGAGGGAGAGAGAGACAGGAGTTAGCGCCAAGGAAGGAGCAGTGGAGATAGACGGAGAGAGAGTCGTCTATGTGCACATGGTTCATTCCGGCTCGGTCCCGACAAGCCATCCTGATTCCGTCCCAATTGGAGCGCTCGCTTTTCCCAAACTTTTTCATTTCGCTTTATTTTCTGTAAGTTAAAAAAAAAAAAAAAAAAAAAAAAACCTTGAGTATTTTCTGTCTTATCTTTTTTTTTTCCCCGCTCCGGAGCAGGCTGGAGGAACAGCGGACACGAGCAGGCATCCAGGTCCGAAAGGCTGGGAGGGGGTGAGTCGATACCAAACATAATCTTTAACCTTGCCTCTCTGCTTCCCACCAGACCACCGCAGTAGACTGACAAAGACGCAGCACTTTGTTAGACAGGGATTTGCAGTTGCAGGACAGAGCTAGTCCTTGAGATTTTCATTATTCTTAACAATGCTATGACAGTCTGCCTCTTCTGAACACCATGTCAAAAGGATTGTTAGACGTGCGCCAGGCCCTTAGCTTCAGATATCGATGCTGTGATTGATGCTCTGATAGCTCTTTGTCTTGGTAATAATGCGATTTGACGATAAAGATTTTCCACTTAGCCGCCTCTGGATTGGAAATGTTAGTGTGTTACTGTACGGCGGGCAGGAGCAGCAGCAGCAGGCTCCCTACCTGATGGCAGGAGGCATTTTTCAAAGTGCTGTATTGTTCCAGCGATGTGGGGGAGGGGGACCAGGGGGAAAGAGAGTTGAAGAGAGGTGGTGGTGGTGGGGGGTGGTCAATGTTGTGTCTGGCTGAGGCTTGCACTTGTTGTATGTCCTTAGCATTGCGCCGGGGAGACCGAGTAATCCAGGCGTAGATGTAATTTGCGGCGATACTCGCTTATGCCTGATGTAACAGGGATGCTCAGACAGTTCGAGTCCTCATTTGACTCTGTGCACACCCGCGCCACTTCTCAAATCCTAGTCTAGAGTCATTCGGACGGTCTGACTGCATGTCCCTCCATCCCTGAGACCCTAACTTGTGACGTTGTGTTTTCATGTCCACGGGTTAGGCTCTCGGGAGCTGAGAGAGATGCTCTACTGCGACGACCTGTCTCCAGTCCGCTCCTGTCTGCGGCTTTTACCTTTCCACAATGGGCCGAGTAACAGTGAAAAGGCAAAAGGGAAGGCCGTGGCGCAGTGTGCTATAGGCGTTCACCACATTCGCTCATACCGTGCCACGTTTTCGCCGCGCTGGACCAATCAAGTCGAATGATCCTGGTCGGGTCTTGATATTGATTAAGTTCGCTGTTCAGATAATGAGAGATTTGAAGGACTGGTTTGATCGCAAGTTTGGCAATGGATCAAATGATTAAATACGCCACAAAAACGTTGGAAAATGGAGGAAATATCATAAAATAAGGCAACTTGTAGGCCATTAGAATCCGATACTATCCATAAACGTACAGTTTTTACATTGTCGTCGCTCTGTTCAGCGATTTATCTTGATTTGTTGCAAAGTAATCGACTAACTCACTCCATCCAGTCGAGATACAAATGCTAAATAACCCTGTGATTACTAATAGCTTGACTGGATAGCATTTATATAGCACTACTGGTTCATTATATCCATAGTTGATGATTGTAAGTCGCTTCTGAACAGTTTCAAACATTGTCCGACTAAGTTTTTAAAAATTACAGTATTACGATTATACTTTATGTTGGAAGTTTAAGTTTGTAGCTCATTTTTGCCTCACTGAATAGCATTAAAACAGGTGTAATCATTTAAAAACATGCATATTCTATCCATTTTAATAAATATTACCCATCTGTGTGGTATAAATGTAGTGCTAAACTTAAAAGGCTTTGTAAAAACTTCATCAAATTGCTAACAGGTAGCACCCAGCATCTTCCAATTTAGGTCCTGTGAAAAACCAGCGGATTGCCATAAATGTTTAGCGTTAACGACTGCTAGTTTCGTGTTTATAACTCTTAATTTGCCTGGTATGTAAAAGCAGATGAACCACAGAGTAGCATCTGTAGCTACGAAATAAAGCTAATGGTAAAGTGATAGCATTAACCTCCGGGATGCCACTAGAGGCTGCAGCAGCATCTGTCAGTGTGATGGCTCTTTGTCTAGTCCCGCGCCGGGCTCAGGGCTGCAGACTGGGCACAGCCTTAATGACTTTGAGAGCGGCACAGAGTAATGTTGCGAGCGTGACCACGACAGCTCTGTACATTATGTGCTTGACCTCAGTGAACTTTCGTCGAGGCTATGGCCCGATGCCTCCTGCTAACACATCCGGAAAAGGTGCAGCAACCTGTCAACAACAACTGACCCACTGGATTATTATGGAAATGCATGAGCTTGTTTATTTTATATGACATAGTGAGTGGGATGGATGATATTAGACTAATGTGAGATGTATAGCGTATGTGACAACTACTGATGGGCGATGCCAGTGGGTTTTTCTGTTGTTTTTGTGTTTTGATACTGTGGCAAGTGAAATCAATCTAATACCAATGAGTTTTGTTTTGAAATTGCATCAAAAATCTTCTATAACATGACCTTGGACAGTTTGAATTGATCTAAAAACTGAATATACGAGCAGATAAAGTAAAATATAAACAATATGTGTCAAAATGATTATATTTTAGGCGTATATTTAGGCACGACTTTCAGTATTTTTGCACGATAATCAATACTTTGTGATACCTCAGTCAGTTTTGCTCCATGCATGACCAGAAACAACCATTTAGCATTGTTCTAGCTGCATTTATAGCAGTGTAATCAGCTTCTTTTAACAGTAACATGAAGATTTTTTGAACTTTATCTTGCATTTTAAGAGATGCAACTCGATAGATTCACTGGATGAATCTAACAAGAACAGAACCAGGCCAAGAACCAGGATTAATTCAGGTTTCAACTGGGTTTCCTCTAACTCTGCACAAGATCGAAGTGTAGAACCTAAAGTTTGCACATTTCGTCTTGACATAATTGGATTCAACTCTCCCAAACTGCATTTCTGACACATGAACAGCCATCCCACCTCTGAGCTACTCGATTAATCACAGGTCTATGGCATTTCCGAACTTCCTTAGTCTGATCTTTACGCAGTCATCAGTGGCATCGTAGGTAACAGGCCTATGACGAGGAGACTCATTTGTCATTGTACAACTGAAGCATACATTAGCCTCTACCTTCAGGTATCACTGCGTCCTGCAATATCCTTTTAGTTTAGCAGGGCCATTTTTCACCCCAGATTCATTTGAGGCATATTCCGCCGTAGCAGAAAGATATATTACTTTGGTTCATCATAGCGTAGCAAATGTCTACTTCAAATGGGGCGTAGCGTGGATATTGATGAGGGCTTACTTTCAGAGGGCCCTGTGTTTAAACAGATGTGGAATTGCTAAATTTAATACTTAGCAAGTTAAGATCAGACACTTCTTTAGATACGCTTCTGGCTATGGATTTGGATGAATTGGAGTCTCGCTACTAAGAACCTAATTTGTATTTCTGTATTTTTGATCTGCATAAGTTCCTTTTAGAGTTTCCCCCCTAGCCATGTTAAGTCTGAACATCTTGGCTTGAAAACTGTTGCGCATTTCTCCAGGCAACTATCTTTCATTACTTGCTCTTGTCTCGTATTCTTTGCGCTTGATAATTTCGTTCCAGAACCCAAACCTACGCGTAATTTTATGAATGATTTAGCTCCACATCTGGGTAACAAGTCCAGATATCCGCAGTGTATTTTGCTTTACCGTGATCACGAGGATTACGACAGACGCTTCTATCCATCGCTAATCAACTAACAGGGATTATATCATTTCTCCCAGTATTGCTAATCTTACGGTAGTGTGTTATATAACCACGATGTCTTTATCTGGCCCAGTTTCGTCAGACTAAAGCTAACCTGAAGCGAGTTAGCGACTACTCATGGATTTGCTGGAGCTTGAGGCTTGCTCTATTGTTCGGCTGCTGTGCACACTGTCTGTACACGGTGTCCCCACAGCTGAAGACTGGCTCAGCCTCTGGTGGATACTGGATCTCGGGCACGGTTCGGATCGGACTTATGTTGCACCAAAACGCACGACAAATCTTCTTTATTACCAGAAACTTATTACCCTGTGCCACATCAGCTTTTGAGTCTAGAAACCAGGTGCTAATCAGTGTAATGTTCTTTTTTTAAGGTGGTCTCAGTCTGTCGTGACCCCCTGCACTTTTTATACTTTATTTAGCGTTAGTTTGGTTCTTTTTTTATTGCACTGCAGGTATTGTCATCTTTCAGTTTCATTTCGACTTCAGGCCTGCAGCCGGAAGCCACGGTTGATTGATGTAACTCGTGTTTAAGGGTGCACCTGCGTTAAGGTGGTCTCCATATATCTTCAAATACACTTAAGGTTTAGTACATACGTCTGTTACTACGATTGAAACTGCAGCAGACTCAAATTTTGGTTTAGTTTTAAGGTAGTCCCAGGTTAGATATACTACTATACTATGTTTCTGACCAATCCTGAAGCTAAAATATGGGCGTTAACTGGTCTGATGAGCTTTAATGTAGTCTTTTTGGTGCAATATTTAGCGAAAATGTCGATATTGCAAGTCTAGATGATGCAATAATTGATATATAGCAAGAAAATTAATATATCACAACAGAAAATTCTTCTTTTTTTACAGAAGTGTGCTGTATTTTGAAACTAAAATGGACAAAAAGGCAGATATATACATGATTTTACCTCATAAGTTGCACATTAGACTTGGGTTAGTCTTGGTTTTGTCTTTAAGTTTTTATTTTGACCCAGTTTGTCTTGTAAATGAAGGCACGTGCTTCTTTTTTAGTTTGAACTGAACGTATTTTGCCAAAAAGTACATTAAAATATCACAATAATATCGTTATCGCAACATAAAACATAAACGTAGTTCTCAAATATGACAGGCTTGTTAAGTTTTTGTTCTATTGCAATTTTGTTTGTAGTTTTGTTCGTTTTGGAGGTGTTTTTTTTGTGCTTCTGTGGGTTTATTATTGAACTGCTACTGTGTCAAAACTTGCAGCTCAAAGGCAGGTGTTGATTGAAGAAAGGTTGAGTCATAAGGTGGACTGGAAGTTAGTTTGACTCGAGACAACAAAATACAACCAATATACACCCAATATACACCCAAAATACACCTCAATATACTCCCAATATACACCCAATGTACACCCAATATACACACAAAATACACCCCAATATACACCCAATATACACCCAAAATACACCCAATATACTCCCAATATACACCCAATATACACCCAAAATACACCTCAATATACTCCCAATATACACCCAATGTACACCCAATATACACACAAAATACACCCCAATATACACCCAATATACACCCAATATACACCCAAAATACACGCAGTATACTCCCAATATACACCCAATATACACCCAAAATACACGCAATATACACCCAATATACACGCAATATACACCCAGTATACACCCAAAATACACCCCAATATACTCCCAATGTAAACCCAATATACACCCAATATACACCCAATGTACACACATTTAAAATGATCAGTAGTCGATTAACCAACGTCTTACTCTACCATTTTTTTCAACTTTTTACTAAGATTTTAAAGATTTCCGTGCACAAAAGCAGAAATGAGACGACATGGACTGACTTCGCTCGACTTTTGTAGTGACTGGACAGTTTTTTTCTGCCTTTTCATTCACAAATATTCTGTTGTACTTCTCTGAATTTAAGCTGCACGATCCTAAAAGTTTGGAAGTTTTACCAGCGCCACGTTATTCCCCTTTTAGTCGATTGATCAATGGACAGGGCGTGTGTTTAGTCACCTAAGAATTTCTCAGGTCGACTCCAGACTCCAGTTTTTTCAACTTTTTCTAGCGACTGCTGCTGTTTTGAAGATGAAGCCAGAAGCCAGGTTATGATTGAAGTCGTCAGTTTTAAGGTAGCGTTTTAAGACGGCCTCAGCTGCTTGGACATAAGACTTATCCGTGCACTTTTATGGCTTTTAACATCGTCATTACTGCACAAAATGTTGAAGTCAGAAGGCAGGTTTTGATGCATTGCGTTTAAGGTAGTTTTTTAAGGTGGTCTGCATCTCAAAACTTAGAGAATTTATTGCCCCCCGAAAAGCAAACAAGGGAATCCAGCCTTTGAATCGATCCCAAATCTTTTTATATCTGTCTTTTTGTTGCAGCGGCGCACGTTTTACCGCTAGTGCCATTTTTCTTTGCCACTCCCTTGTCACTGAGCAGGAGCTGTAGGCTGTAAGACTCATCTATAATCCTCTATCCACTGTGCCTGTGTCCCTTTTCTATGTGTGTGTGCCTAGTCTAGCACTTGTTCTTCACACCACAGCTCTGATCGCAGTGAAACAAGATGGCGTACACTGCCTGCCGTCTCCACGTGGACTGAGACCCTCCTTCCTAAATAAATGCCCCCAGTGCTACCTATGGCACCACTATGATGCACTGTAGGGATTGTTGCACACCTGGGGCCTATTTGCTCTGCACATAGCTGAGATGTCGGAGGCATTTGTCAGCGATGTGGCTTGGATGGGTTTTAAAACATCCAGGAATTGGTGCAAATCCAGAGCGTTCATTGTTTTCCCAGCCTGTGTGTCAGCTGCCAAACTGTATGCTGTTTTGTCTGCAATCTGGGCGGTATTGAGCGGAGCTGGTAGGCTGGGTCTTTTAAGCAGGATTTCTCTGTCTGTTTTTTACAGAGAGGCAAAGGAAAAGCAGAGGATTGATGGAACAAACTCGCTCTAAGGATGCTGAATCACAAATTAGAAGACCTCGTTTTTGGATTTTACTGGAAACAAAAAACCTGCAATGAACTTCAAAACGCCAAAAACACTTCTGATAAACGTTTAATCTGAAATACCTGCCACTTCCTGTTGAAACTGTTGTACTATGGGTGGTCAATTTGATGTTTTAAAACTCTATAAACCTACTTCACAACGTGTTGATGCATTATTTTCTACAGTCTGAACCTTCCTACTCAAATCACACAACTTCGACTGTCATCTTTTGCTTTTCAACACTTTGTATCTCAAACGCAGGACTAAACGGCTCCTGTTCACACAATGGGTCTGTAAATAGAGGACGCCTGTTTTGTTAATGTAAGTGTGTGTATCCTTTTGTGTTTGGGTTTGTATTTATGTTGTACTTTTATGTGCTGGAAGTGACTTGACAAAATCAAACTCTGCAGAACAAAGGACTGTCCCCAGAGCAGAGTTTAAGTTATAACTCACAGTATTTACTATTATTTTGTCTTATTCTATTTATAACTGGGTAGTCACATTGTCAAGTCATATGTTGTTGTATTTTTAAATGTAATAAACTTTTTACGACTCCTGCAAATCAGACAAGTGTATTTTTAATGTGTGTTTCTGTGTTTCTGCTCACAAAGTGGCCTGTGTCTAAAGCTCACAATAATGTGTTGTTTTATGAAAACAGAATGACGCCATTGTTCTGCTCTTCCCCACATGCCCCGCACAAAAACATCTTCACACATCCAGGTGAGGTCTTGACATCAACTTTGTGATTGACAAGAATCTGGAACTCAAATCTCTGTGCGGTGCCACGAAACACAGATGGATGTCAAATATTAATGTTCTTTTTGATAATTGATGGACTCATCACTGGAGCCACATCCTGGAGCCTCTGAACACGTCAATTTGGTCCAAGTTTGTTTTCTTTAATGGAAACAGACTTAGCGAACGGAAGTCCATCTAATCCAAGTGCACGCTGTGTCCTTGGGCAAGACACTTTACGCACACAGTTTACTAATATGACTGAAGAAATGTGAGAGGAGGACTTCTGAAAATCTATTGCTTTCAAAAGTAAAGTACTGTCACAAATGGATAGTGTCCATTAAAAGTGTGCTGGCTTACAGATCTGAAGGTTTATGTGCCACATCACTGCTCTTATGTTTTAAGCTGCAGCCTAAATAAAGCTCTCTGTCGTTTCACATGACTGTCAGGAATCAGGATTATTATTAGAAATGCTCAGTGTTTGAGATTTGTTACTTTGGGATAAGATTATTGGAGCATTTCAGAGGTTCAGTGTTTCCTCTGAGGGGCTCACATGTGTTTGTCATCACATCATATACTTCCTTTATTAGTGTTTGTGAAGATTAACCTCTGTTTGCCACGTTAATGAGCTCCACATACAGTTTAAATAATTAATCTGCTCATGTACAGTTTTATTGGATGTAGATACTATAGACACAGATGACATTACCACTGTAGACAATTAGCCAAATGCTAATAATCACAATAATAATAATGTCACCTTTGCAGACGCCCAGAGCTCTGTGCAGTGCAGGATTCATTCTATTCATATGAGTGTAAGACCGTGCCCAACCAGGGTGAAGTGTCTTGCCTAAGGACACAACAGTACGAGCCCAGTGTGGCACCTGGTCCCAGCAGCGTCACATCCAAGTAGGAGCTTTTTGAAATGTATTCTTTGTCAGGAGTCATGTACAAATGCATTAACCTCCTGAGACCCGAGCTCCTGCAGGACTTTATTTGCAAAAACTATTAAGAGCTTGAACACAGACATTTTGTGTAAAAAACAAAAACAAAATGAGAAACAATTGTGCCTCTAGGAACAATGTGTCTCATTTGTGCTGCTGACAGGTGCAGGAAGACGTATGCCTTTAAATAAAAAAATAAAAAAATAAATAAAAATACAATAAAAATACAATTAAAAATAAAATAAAAAATAAAATTAAAAAATAATTAAATTAAATAAAAAAAAATAAAGTACAAATAAATAAAAATAAAAAATAAATACATATTCTCTTAGAAATATTCAAAATTGAACATGTTCTTGTTGCTGTTCTTCAAAAAATTTGCACTGTGGCCTAAAAAATCCCCAAATGTGTTGTCCACAGATGAGGACACCAGGTCTCAGGAGGTTAATCTTACAAAAGAAAAGATGATTAGCATTAGATTTAGCTTCTCTTCATGTGCCGTCCCTGTACAGGTGAACACACATAAAAATACACATTTCATTTAAATAATAAACCAAAGCTTATTTCTAAGATCTAAAATCACATTTTAAGTCTTTAGTGATGTAGGTGAGTGATTCTGAAGCGGTTTAGTCCCCGTGGCCGCTGTGCAGAGGAGTCAAACCCAGATCCAGATGCTTGTGGAGGGAAGAAGAGGCAGAGCAAATGTCCTGAGCTGGTTCAGCAAATGGAGGAGCTGTGCGTTTATGTCCGGGGTAAAAATAGCAGCAGATGAATCCGTGCTCACAACTTCATGAGCATGTCTGTGTTTGATCCTCACTGATTTATGAGCGCACTGCTGTGTCCAAGTGTTTCCTGCAGGAGCTTCATCACAGCATCATCATCATCATCATCATCGTGTCTGCGACGACTTCTGTCAAAACCAAAGATGTTTAAAGATGAATGATGTGACTGTGTGTGCAGGATAAATAAAACATGTAAAACTACCAATGTTTACTGATTTTATTTTGTGCACAACTATTATCTGTACTTAAGTATTATCAGTACTTCTACTTTCATTTACTCTAGTACTGCTGTTGCCAAACATGGACGTCCCGACAAAACTACAACAAAATATTTTCATGTAGTGAAGTTCCTTGTGAATTCTGTCGACCTCTACATGTTAAAATCACAAGACGTTTTGATATTTTATTTGGTTGAAGCTGAGGGATTGTTGTCAGATAAACTAAACCTGTGTGTTTTGTTCCTTTATGACAATGTGGACACTTTATTCACTTTAATAAGTCATGTTTGCCGTTGTTCTGATGTTGTTGTATATATTTACCTCTATGACTATTTTATTTTTAACCATATCTTTTTTTAACTTTATGCATGCACTTATTTGTATTTATTTATAGCTATATTTCTATTTTTTCTGTGTTTTATGTTGCACTTTATCACCAAAGAAAGTTCCTAGTTTGTGAGTTGTGTTCACTGACAATGGCAATAAAAGTCTAATGATTCTGATTCTGATTCTGATTCTGATTCTGATTTATGTTTCACAAAATCTTCACCAATTCCTGCATATTATTTTTAATTTCACAGAATTATTTCTACACAGTTTTGCAGAAGAATCAATATATTTTTACTTAAACAAAGTGACAATTATTACATTTTCCAACACAGACGCATGAAAGTGAAGTAAAGGGACTAATTATGAAAGAAAGACAAAAGTAAATTAAATAAACGAGTGTGTCGATAGTTCCATAGCTGCAAAATGAGACCATGTAAGTATCGTTTTTACTAAATCCATTTAAATACACACAGACATGTAGTGATTCATTGTTTTAATCAAATTGTCTGTGGCTCTTTTCAACAACAATCTCATAAATTTATCCTAATCTACCTGAAGTACACGGTTAACTCTCCTCGAGCTGAACTAGTCCTGAATATATTTTGACAGTTTGTCACTTAGTTTTCCACACGTCGGTCCCGGCGCTCTCACCTCTGCACAGCTTCATTAACGCTTTATGGCAGTGTGTGGTCGCCATGGCACCCGCTGATTACTGAGAACGGCTCAGCGGAAATCAATCACTGCCCACTGTGTAACATAAGATCTACCATAGACATGACACACGGACACGCCCTCCCCCTACACGCAGCGTGCCTTTAGACAGGTAAGGATATGTAACCCAGCATCGCGCTAATGGAAAACACACTTAAAGACCACACATTAAACCAGACTCATTATGTGGAATCAGATTTTATGGGCTTTTAATTATGTTATGACAGTTTCCTCTCGTCATCAGTGAACTCAGACTTGTGTTTTCATTCATTTCTGCATGTTTCATATCCTGTACTGTCCTGAATTTCAACTTTTACCTCACACCTCGCACCATCCCTGCCCGTTCCTCTGTGCAAACCTGCAAATACTTAAAAGAAACTGACAAAACCGACAAAAAGTGACACATTATTGCTACGGAGGATTGAAGAGGTGGAGCTGCTCACATTTGCACACGTTTCTGTGTCTGATCTGATGGAGACGCATTTCCACACGTGCGTTTAGTCTGATAATGATTCTTTTATTTGTTAGTTTTGCACAGAAAGGTTCACTGTGATTCTGTACTTTGATTAAACCAGAATAAACGACGATGTGAGCGTAGATTCTGCAGATAATGGTCAGCTGCAGACGGTAGAAACAGGGATTGCAGTTCAAAAGTTTCCTCTTACTCCTTTTGAGCACCAGAAATCAACAAATTCAATTCATTTAAACTAAATCGCAACATGTCAGGTCTTTAAGCTGCTACAAAACCAATGCACGTAATGGAAAAGTCAAAGCTTGTGACATTATTAAATCAAACTAAAACATTAGATTGCAACTGTAAGAAGTTTATTAAAGACGACTCTGTTTCGTGTTTGTTTTAACAGCGCAAAGATAAGGAAAACGTAACCAATAATCGCTGTTGTCAAGTCAAATTTTTAAATATATAGGCCGAACGATAATAAAAACCAAACATGGAAACGCAATGAGACGTCGTCGTTTCCAAATAAAAATAGTTTATGGGGATAGTTTTGTGTTTAAATGATCGTGACAGTTTAATATCTGGGAAATTGTTGTGATTTATCCAAACGGTAAATGGTAAAAAAAACTAAAAGATCGTGTGAAGTAGTGGCGAGACTTTACAAAAACATATGTATTTGTGTTTTAATTTCAACTTTTTCCATCTGTATTAAACATTTTTGGCCTATAGAACGTCGGGTTAAGTTAATCCTTCGCTTTTCGGTTTATAACATGTAGAATCTGTAGAAAACGTCACACGATCTGCTCCATTCAGACTCACACACGGATGAAACGACCCAAAGCAGAGAAGTGGTGGTGCAAAGCCGCTACACTGAGCTTATCTCTTTCCGTCTGCCTCCCCATCCATCCCTCTCTCTCTCTCTTTCCCTCTCTCTGCATCCCTCTTTCTCTCTCTCCGTCCTGTAAATCCACGGCGGTGAGATTTGGCTCGCGCACGCTGGATCGCAGCAGCCGAAAGTAGGCCAAAAGCCACGCGAGGACACGGGAGAACAAACACAGAGCTGCAGCGAGAGACCGACGCTTTTATCGCACGCTCCAGTCTAATCGTATCGCCGAGGCCCGTCGTTTTAACGCCCGTAAACGCTGGTATTTAAAGAGCGCTAATTTACCCGTCATGCGCCAAAGTATCCAGCAGGTGTACTCAAAATTTTGACGTAAACGGATGTATTTTTAAAAAGTATTTGCTGTTTTTATGAAGCAATACCGTTATTTTTAGGCTCCCATGGTGTAGATATATTAATAATTTCGTATTACAGGTAAGTTACTGCTAAAAACAAGCATAAAACTCGCATTATAATCAGTTTAACATCACAAAGTTGACATTTTACGACATATTTCAGCGGGTAACTATATGCACATCGCTTAGACGCTTCTGTTTGTTAATTTCTCATGAGTTTTAGCTCATTTTTACGTCCGTTAGATGTTTCCAGGCCCTCCGCAGATCCGTATCCTCGAGCCCTCGTGCATTGTGCCTCCAGAAAACCACAGAAATTCAATATTTGTGAGGAAGAAACCATTAAAGGAGCATTCTTCAAACTTTTGAGGTGAACGCTCGCACAGACTCACACGGTCCTGAGGTCTGGTCCAGGAGGCAACGAGAGATTTTTGGTTGTGTTTCTAAAGATCTGGAAAATATCAGACGACTGGCACTGGAGGAAATCAAAATAATAAAACAGAAGGGTCAATTTCACGTAAAAATAATCAGAAAGTAAGGAAAGATCTGGGTGGGTGAAGTGAAAGAGTCGGGCCGTCGGACGAATCAATATTAAAATTTATGGGGGAAAAGGAGAAAGAGGAAGATCATTTATGTTCAGTTTTATTTAGAATATACATTTTTGACGCTTTATAATATGCATTTTTGAAGATTCAGCTCATAAAGGGTCAACTCTGGGTCATTTTGAAACTCCTCGTCCGTTTCATTCTCGTCGTTTTTTCTTTCTGATCTCGTTTAGTGACCACATCTCCAGCACAAATCTGTCTCTCAAAATGATTTTCCAGAAACTGCTCCCCTCCTCTGAGCCTCTTGGACTGAACATACCTGCAAAGACGCTCTGCCCTCTTTCTCCCTCCTCTTTTTCTCATTCTTTCCTCCCTCCATCCTCTTCTCGTTCTAATTTCTCTGTTCCCTCTCTCCTCTCTCTACATCTCTCCCTTCCCTCGCTCTGTCCTTTTCTCTTGCCTCTTTCTCATTTTTTCCTCCTCTCTCTCACTTCTGTCTCTCGTTTCTTATTTTCTCCTCTTTCTCTTTCTCTCTTTCTCCCTCTGCTCTCCCTCTTCATCCTCTTCTTTCTAGTCTCTAAATTTCCTTTCTCCTTTTTCTTCTCTCTCTCACCTCTCTCCGTCCTATTCTCTTTCTAGTCTCTCATTTCCCTCACTCTCTTTGCTCTCTCTCTCTTTTTCTCATTCTTTCCTCCCTCCATCCTCTTCTCGTTCTAATTTCTCTGTTCCTCACTCTGCTCTCCCTCTTCATCCTCTTCTTTCTAGTCTCTAAATTTCCTTTCTCCTTTTTCTCCTCTCTCTCTTCTTCTCTTCTTTCTCTCACCTCTCTCCGTCCTATTCTCTTTCTAGTCTCTCATTTCCCTCACTCTCTTTTTGTCATTCTTTTCTTCCTCTATCGTCTTTTTAGTTTCTCTGTTCCTTCTCTTCTCTCTCTCTATCTTTTTATTTTTCTAATCTCTCCCTTCCCTCGCTCTGTCCCTTTTCTTTTGCCTCTTTCTCATATTTTTTGTTTTCTCGTGTCTGTCTCCCCTCATTTTCTCTTCACTCTCTCTCTTTCTCTTTCCTCTCCCTCCATCCTCGTCTCTTCCTAGTCTCTCTGTTCCCTCTCTCCTCTCTCTCTATCTTCTTATTTTTCTAATCTCTCCTCTCTCTGTCCTTTTCTTTTGCCTCTTTTTTGTTTTTCTCCTCTCTCTCATTTCTGTCTCCCCTTTTTCTTATTTTCTCCTTTCTCTCTTTTTCACTCTACTCTCCCTCTGTCCTCTTCTCTTTGTAATCTCTCCATCCCCTTTGTCATTTTGCTCTTCTCTCTCCCTTCCCTCTCTTCTTTTCTTCTCTCTCACCTCTCTCCATCCTCTTTTCTTTCGAGTCTCTCCATTCCCTTTCTATCTTCTATCTCCATTTTTTATTTTCTCCTATCTCTCTATTTCTCTCTCCTCTTCCTCCATCCTCTTCTCTTTCTAGTCTCTCTGTTCTCTCTCTCCTCTCTTTCCATCCTTATTTTTTAATCTCTCTCTTCTCTTACTGTCTTTTTTCTCTCCTTTTTCATATTTCTCCTCTTACTTCCCTCTCTTCTTTTCTTCTCTCTCTCTCTCCTCTCTCCATCGTATTCTCTTTCTAGTCTCTCATTTCCTTCACTCTCTTTCCTCTCTCTCTCTTTTTTCTGATTCTTTCTTCTCTTTCTAGTGTCTCTGTTCCCTCTCCATCCTCTTATCATTCTAGTCTTTCCATTCTCTCTTCATCCTCTTTTTTCCTAATCCCTCCCTTCCTTCATTCTCTGTCCTTTTTCTCTCATTCCTTTCTCATTTTTCTCCTCTCTTTCTCCTCTCTCTCTCCTCTCTTTCTCCTCTCCTCTCTTTCTCTCCTCTGCGTCTCTCTCAGCAGTTGCAGTTGCAGTGAGGCTCTTGTGGAGTTAAATTAAACTCCTCTCCTCTTTCTCCTCTGTCCCTTGCTCCTTTCTCTCTCTCTCTCTTTCTCCTCTCTCTCTCGTTCTCCTCCCTCTCTCTCTCTTTCTCCTCTCTCTCCCTCCTCTCCTCTTTCTCCTCCCTCTCTCCTCTCTTTCTCTCCTCTGCGTCTCTCTCAGCAGTTGGAGTTGCAGCTCAGCTCTTGTGGAGTTAAATTAAACTCCTCTCCTCTTTCTCCTCTGTCCCTCGCTCCTCTCTCTTTCTCCTCTCTCTCTTTCTCCTCTCTCCTCTTTCTCCTCCCTCTCTCCTCTCTCTCTCCTCTGTGTCTCTCTCAGCAGTTGCAGTTGCAGCGAGGCTCTTGTGGAGTTAAATGAAACTCCTCTCCTCTTTCTCCTCTGTCCCTTGCTCCTCTCTCTCTCTCTTTCTCCTCTCTCTCCTCTTTCTCCTCTCTCTCTCTCATTCTCCTCCCTCTCTCCTCTCCTTCTCTCCTCTGCGTCTCTCTCAGCAGTTGCAGTTGCAGTGAGGCTCTTGTGGAGTTAAATTAAACTCCTCTCCTCTTTCTCCTCTGTCCCTTGCTCCTTTCTCTCTCTCTCTCTTTCTCCTCTCTCTCGTTCTCCTCCCTCTCTCTCTCTTTCTCCTCTCTCTCCCTCCTCTCCTCTTTCTCCTCCCTCTCTCCTCTCTCTCTCCTCTGCGTCTCTCTCAGCAGTTGCAGTTGCAGCGAGGCTCTTGTGGAGTTAAATGAAACTCCTCTCCTCTTTCTCCTCTGTCCCTTGCTCCTCTCTCTCTCTCTTTCTCCTCTCTCTCCTCTTTCTCCTCTCTCTCTCTCATTCTCCTCCCTCTCTCCTCTCCTTCTCTCCTCTGCGTCTCTCTCAGCAGTTGCAGTTGCAGCGAGGCTCTTGTGGAGTTAAATGAAACTGTAGCGGCGCCAGCTCAAACCCGGTGACCTTGACGTAGTCCGTCCAGCAGCCAGTGCTCGGAGCGAGGGCCACCTGGAGCGAAAAACAGAGAGATAGAGCGATAGACTGAAAGAAAACACGACGACGTTTCCATCAGTAGTTCATATCTAGTCTCTGGTCACGTGTCTGTGTACTTCTGTGTACTTCTGTGTACTTTTGTGTACTTTGTGCGTGTATATTTTGATTGGGTGGAACTTTGCGGCCGTGGTCCTGGGGGAGTGATAGTTTCCATGTCGCAGACGAAGCCAAGACTATCTCTATCAAACGACACGCCGCTTCCTGTTTCGGATCAGAACCAGAGGTGGTCAGGGCGCCGCGGTCACAGAGTTCAGTTAAACGTGTAGCGCGGGACTTCGGTGTCTTTGTTACGCCGATGACGAAGACGCGAGAATCCAAATAAATAATGCACGGATGATGAAAAACGAGGCTCTTCCACTGACGTTTCAATCGTACGTCGCTCGTTGCTGCTTTCGTCGTCCGTTACGTAACTTTTTACTCCAATATTGGCGTAAAAACCACTCCAGCTAGCGTCGACGTTTGAAGGTTTATGAAGTTTAAAAACACAGAGGAGCTAATCGATGTGTCGACTGTAAACTTCTGCCGCTGCCACGAATAATAACATCGTTTTACTTTCATTTTCTCATGTTTGAGAATCTGAAACGTGATTGAAAAGACTTGTGTTTTCAGCTGTGGTTAAAGCGCGGCGTCCAACCTGAAGCTCGTCGGTTTTGCTCCAAAAAGGACCTGCTCTTGTTGTATCTTTGGGCGAGACACTTAACACATCTCGTCTTTGCGTGAATGTGGTGATTGGAAAGTGGTAATTTAAGTATTTTCTGGAGTATAAGTTGCATTTTTTTCATAGTTTTCATAGTTTTGCCGGGGTACAACTTATACTTGTCATAGTTCTACCTGTTTGCTTGTTTTTTTTTCCTCAGTCCGGCTCCGTTTTTCAGCCTGTTCCGGCCCTTCTTTTGTTCCCTCCCTGGTTTCCCAGCAGCTGCCTCTCATTGTGCTAATCAGCTCAGGGTAGCCTATATATACTGCTTCTGTTCAGTTAGTTCTTGCTAGATTGTTGACTAGACAAGAGCAACTTTCAGGCTCCTCTGATATACTCTGTTGTTTGCATTTCTGCAATTCTGTGCCTGCATTTATATCTGTTGGAGTTACCTGTTCCTGAGTTTATTGGTCCAGCCTGTTTCCCTATTTGAATCCCCAGTGTGGAAGATCTTTTCGTTGACATTAAATAAGACTTTATTCCTCAGTTGTTTAGTCCCTGATTTAGCATATTCTGAATTACCTGCTTAAAGGACTTTCTGTTGTAGTTTGAGACATTTGACAGTTCACTTCGTGTTGCATTTGAGTCCAGTTTACCGGTGTGACAATACTGATGTGATTTATATGTAAAATATGCGCTTTTTTCTTCATTATTCTGCATTTTTTAGCTGCTGCGACTTATACTCCAGAGCGACTTATACTCAGGTGCGATTTATATGTGAAATTTAAGCGTTTTTCTTCATTATTCTGCATTTTTGGGCTGATGCGACTTATACTCCAGAGCGACTTATACTCAGGTGCGATTTATATGTGAAATTTAAGCATTTTTCTTCATTATTCTGCATTTTTGGGCTGGTGCAACTTATACTTAGATGCAATTTATATGTGAAATCAGTTTTTTTCTTCATTATTATACATTTTTGGGCTGGTGCGACTTATACTCCAGAGATCGGTGATGATCAGAGGGGCAAACGGTGCCGATTTGCAGCCTCCCTCGTGTCAGTCTGCCCCGGGACAGCTGTGACGGGACAGAAATAGCCTTTTTAACAGTTTGTATTATGTAACTTCACTTCTACGTTAGATTTTTTTCTTTTACAATCAGAAAATGCCTTAGACAAAAATACCATCTGCGGTTTGGAGTGGTTAGTGTAATGTTTTGTTTAGTTACTTTTGCCAAATATGATTTCAGCCTGACATTTCTGCACATCCTGTTTTTATATTGGGGACACTCCAAGTTCACCTCTGGAGAACACGGCTTTGATGTGATGAGTCTCTCGCCAAATAAAACCTGACCTTGAGTTTGATTTTCCTTTTTATTTCTTTTTGCCGGGTACTTGCACGGTTTCAGCAGTCCTTTTACGGTCTCCCTCAATGACGTTCTTGAATTTGGGACACGGTTAAATTTGTCCTTGAATAAATAAATGAATAAATCAAAAATAACATGTCCTGACGGTACCTTTTTTTGCGCAGACGTCTCCTCATGGGCAGATGGGGTTTGCCCGTTGCCATGGAGATGTCCCGGCGTGACCTCATTGTGGGACTCCGGTCATGCAGAACAGATGTCATATACTGTACCATATACAGTAAATGGGAAGCGCCGGGGGAAGGAGAAGTCCGGCTGAGACCCAACTTTCTGTGAGCTTTCATTCTTCAGAGATTAAGTTTCTGCGAAGGATTAAGGACGCATCTCGAATAATGTTTGGAGATAATGCTTTTTTTTTTGATAATGGACTTTTATCTAAACAAAAACGGATTTTAAACAACTGGTGTGTGGCTCAAAACTCGGCAAAATCACACGAAAACACCGACTTTATTTTACATTCAAGCACATTATGAGCTTTGACTTAACAGACTGGAATTTTTTGTGTTAATCTTGCTCGTTTTTACACTTTACGGTCGTGATTTTACTGACTTCAAACTTCACTATAATTCATAGTTCCTGGCAGAAGGATTAAACCTCTGCAATGTGTCACGCTGTAAAACACTGTCCCACCTCACTGTTACATAGAACCATAAATTATACAACAACTTCACACACATTTGGCGTTTCAGAGTGGCCGTTCCTGTATTTCGCCTGGTAACTGGTCACGATAACACGTTTTGAATATTGAAATATCCACCAAAAAGTATTCTAAATGTACAAAATTGTTAAAAAAAATACAGAACGTGCCACAGTTTGCATCTATAATGAGTCATAGATGTTAAAAGTTCAACCTTCCACAGCCTAAATCTTACCAAAAAATGGATAAAAACTACATTTTTTCCACTCGTACAAAGAAAAACTCCACACAAAACGATACTAACCCTCAAAAATGACTGTTCCAACGTGTACTTAACGATAAATCGATTGAGTAATTATCATGACAGGCCTAGAAACATCTCCAACACTCCAGCGAACGCAGCACTAACCAAGTGCAGCTCAGGATATGGAGATGGTCCCCGGGCGCCACTCTGCTCCTCACAATCAATATGGAGAAGGATGTACATTTTGAGCACGTGTTATTACCTTTAACGGCCACACGGAGCGAGAGCGCCGCAAACAGAGGCGTCTCCGCTTGTAACGCGTGTGCGGAATCGCTCGCAGTTGTAATCATGTGACTCAGTGGAGCTTATATACATCGGCTGGTCTTTGGCATCACTTGATTTGACTCGGTTTTTTCTCGCTCCCTGAGGTAACGCTCTGACCTGCGCGTGCGTCGCATCTCTCGTAATAAGTGACAGGGGAGGATAATGGCCTCCTGTTGCCATAGAAACCACAAAGCAGCAGATCTCTTCCGTCGCTCTCTGTCTCTTCCTCGCTCGCTCTCCTTTCTTTCCCCTCGCTCACTCCATATTTCGGCTGAAGACGACAGAGGAGCTGAACTCAGTGCCTCCGCCGTCTCCTCCTCCTCCTCCTCCTCACCCTCAGCCCTCCTTTTCATTCTGCATTATGTTCCCTCTCTCTTGCTCTCTTTCTCTTTCGCTCTCTCTTTCTGGTAGATCAGTCCTGTCGCCGCTCGTCCTAATCTACACTGAGCCTCCGAGTGCTGCACATGCACAAAGCCAAAGCGGGGTCGTGTTGAGTTTACCCTTCTTTTACGTCTGAAATTTTCATAAAGATGCAATTACGAATATATTAGAAGACTGAATTTAAGACCATTAGGAGGATTACATCACCGCAGTTTGTCCCTGTCCAAAACTAAGCTTAATAATAAGGCACATTTTATTGTCCCTGTATGGAAATTTGTCCTTTTGGCAACGACGGCAGCCGCACACATCTCCAAATCTCGAGCTGGACTGAAAGAAACTCCTCCAGACACAGGAAAAACATGCAAACTCCGCTCAGAAACTCCTGCACCGAACATAAAAAAAAGGCAGAGGTGGATGTTAAAAACTGATGTAAGACGTAAAATAGTCTTTTATGAGCTTCTAACCTTGTTGTACGTTCGTGTTTACTCGTCATAATTGCATTCAGAGTTGTATTTTGATTGATTCCTGCGTGTTTGAGTGATGTATTGTGTTGTATCGTCTTGTATTTGAGGCTTGAGGGCTCAGAAATATTGTGTTTGTCTCTCACCGTGTGTAAAATAATGATATATGTATGTTATAGTTTTGTATTAAATGGTAAAAACGCATAATATGTCTTCTCTAAGGGGTTATATTTGTGTTATTGATGATGTTACGCCCTATTGATTGGCACTTTTCTGCGTATCTGACACTCAAACTTGACTTGAACCAGACTTTTTGTCATTATAATTTAGGATTAAAAGAAGGTTACACACATAAAAGTGGTTTCATAAGCTGTTTGAGCGTGTTACATGAACCGCGCTTGTATATTTTGTCTCCTGTACGGACTGTACGCTCCTTGTTCTTTTCATCCCGTCAGATCCTTCACATGTGGAGTGTTTGACCTTTGACCTCCGCCCGGGCTTCTTATAGACTGTGAAGGTCGGGCAACAATCGTATCTGTTCTGTTCACACGCACGGACGCACCGCTAACGCCGTAATATCCGTAACGTTATCGACAATTTGATCAAGTTTTTTGTTTTTTCTGATTGATAAATAAATGTAAAACGACTTCAACGTGCGGATTAAACGCTTTTTGGAGTCGATTTTTTTTTTAAACGCAAAAGATGCACCGCGCAATTCGCTTGTCACGTCGCGCACGCCTTCGTTTTGCTTCCATTTTTTCCGTTTTTTGCTCTTATAATCGTACTATCGCCCGAATAATTGCGACTATCGAATTGCTCCTTTCTCCGTCTAAATGTGCTGCTACTTTCAAGTTTCAGACCCAAGTTTCTCGCTATACATAACGCATCATCAAAGCCAGGATTAAACTTTTCTTCTTCTTCTTCTTTCTGTGGACTAACAGCTTTGGTAGAGGGAAGATTTAAGCTTATTAACTTAAAGAGCAGGGGAAGGGAGTCTCACTGATGTATGGAAGACTTCAAAGATGCACTAATCTGTCAGTACACATGGCCTGTACAGCCTATTTATACTGGGAAGCCATGTTTCTTCCAAATGACTTCCTGTAGCTGCTGCGTTTGTCCCTCTTCTAGACTGTGGCGTTGGCTTCATTTCCTTTTTGTCGTGGTTTCCTACGCCAGCCGCGCTCGGAAAAACGACGGTGTGATTATCGGTTAATGTATGAGGACTTGATTAAATGTTGCGACACACATTCAGTGATCTTTTTAATGCCAGACACGAGCTTTCACGCGTTTGAAATGTACATCTGAGGAGGGATTAGACTCGGCGTAGCGTCAGTGTTCAATAAAATACACAATACACGGCTCATAATGCGGAATCTGTGACTATAGAAATACAGTTGTCCGTCGTTTATCGCGGTTCAGCTTTCGTGGTTTCGCTTTTTCGTAGATTTTTTTGGTGTTTTGCATAAACGTTGGATCGCAGTGTGACTCTGAAGTGCTGTACGTTTGCGAGTTTTCTCCCCGACAAAACCCACGATGTCGGTGAAACGTTTGAAGGTACAAAGGTTTTGAACTTTGAGAGAGTTTAAACGAGAGAGAAATGTGAGAAAATGGTAACGCCTGTGTGAGAAAAGTGTATAAAGTGTGTGGTGAGGGGTTTGACAGACAAAAACATACAGAATAATTGTAAAAAATAAACATTAATCTGCTAAACTAACGCTAAATCCTTCTAAATTAACTGAGCTAATTGTATTTAAAGCTTCACCATGTAACTCTTTAGCCAAAAATAGACCAAAAAAAATGACATTCTTCATTTCGGACACTTTTATTGCACAAAAAAGTAGAAAAAAACATGTGTCCGTACTGTGAGTGGGCTCGCATCTCCACAAACCTGACCGTTACTTGGCCTGTCCCTGTGGAAATGTGGTTCCTTTGGCTTTAATAAAACTTATTTCCATGGAGAATGTTAACGCCTGTGTGAGAAAAGTGTATAGACAAAAACATATAGAATAATGTAAAATAAAGCTAATACTCCGCAGATTTCACCTATTGCGGGTTATTTTAGATAAACTGTACACGCTAAATCTGCTAAATTAACTGAGCCAATTGTGTTTAAAGCTCCACCGTGTAATTCTTACGCAAAAATAGACGAAAAAATATATATTCCTCACTTCGGACGCTTCTATTGCAGAAAAAAGTAGAAAAAAACACGTGTACGTACTGTGAGTGGGCTCGCATCTCCACAAACCTGACCGTTACTTGGCCTGTCCCTGTGGAAATGTGGTTCCTTTGGCTTTAATAAAACTTATTTCCATGGAGAATGTTAACGCCTGTGTGAGAAAAGTGTATAAAGTATAAAAAACATAGAAAATAATTGATTACTTCGCGGATTTTGCCTCTCATGGGTTATTTTTAAAATGTAACATAGATGTGTTATTGCTTTACCTGGAATGTCCAACTCTACGCAGCAAAAAGCACAAAATTTGCACATATATATATTCACATGTCATTTAAAAAGTAATATTAATATCCAGGATGTACAAATAATACCTTAAAATGACATGTATCTGAACGTGCAGCGGTGAGTGTAAATAAAAGCAGTTTTTGTCCCTCTGTTTGTCTCTTTTTTCAGCGTTGGCAGGGCCCGGGCAGCAGCTGTTGGCATGATTGATACGCTTCATTATGGATTAGAAGAGCCTTTATATCAATCCAGACTCAAACACTGTGCTGATTCATCTGGTCTTAGCAGGAGAGCTCTCATAATCACTTTTCATGATAGATTATAGAGTCTTACTCCAGATTAGCATTAAAGATTGAGCAGAGCTAAAGCTTTGTGAGGGTCGTTAAACCGAGTCAACCTGTTGTGGTTTTATATCAATACTTTTTTAGATGTGTGCAGTTCTGCTGTGTGTTTTTATCTGGTATTTGTTGTTTTTCATAATTCAGTAAAAATATGTTGGAGAAAACTAAGTAAGAAACACGTAGTTAATCAGGTCAGAGGTGGAAGAAGTACTTGGTTTTGTTACTTAAGTAAAACTGCAGAAGAAATACTCAGGTAAAAGTAAGTATCCCGTGTACTTACATTGTTAAAGGGGTAAAAGTATTTTGTGCAGTCGTTTATAAAACTCAAATGTGGTGATTTTGATAAAGATTTGAGCTGAATTTTGTTCAACAGAAACAATCTGTTTTCTATTTGTATATTTTTGTTGCCTCAAAACTATGAAAATAAATTAAATAAACCTCAGGCTTTTCAGCAGGTTTCAAACAATAATGAAAATACTTTTACTTTTCAGTCCAGTTGAGGACAGATACTACTCCTAAACATAGTGAAGTAAAAGTAAAAAGTACTTTACTACTTTTACTTCCTTACGTTCCACTTCTGCTATGAGCCAAAACTGTGTCCAAGTTTGTCAAATGCTTTTGTGCCGAACCAAAATGATCAGATTATTTAAACTTATTACACGATATGACAAGGATTACACAATGAACTTTGCCATAAAAACATCTTCCCAATTAAAAATCTTACACAAACGCCACGTAAAACACACACTGCCGTTTAAAACACACACAGCGTCAGATTATCTTATTATGAGTTTGTAAAGCAGCACATTTCTGCTCCTCCTGTTTGGTTGAACTGGAGGTGGATAAATGATGCACATGTACAGTTGTTTCCAGGAGGATGACCCCAGGAGCGGGTCAGACAGATGCATTATTCCAGTATTCACAGTGTGGAGATGTGGAGATCTGCCTAATGAGACGCACAAAACCTGTAAACAACCGCCAGGAAAATCAAGTCCACTTATTAAACGAGACACTGGAGATAATAGAGCTGCAGCACGGACATATGGACGTATTTACAGTTACAAGACACTGCACTGACCATTCTGCCATCGAAATACAGTTTATTTTAACCGAGCGATGCAGGTAAACGCCGAAATGTCCAAACGCAAATGATCGGAAGAGAACGACTGTCTGTCTGTTAAAGAGCTTTTGGTGTAGTTTCCTCTCGTTATTTACTCACCGAAAGTTGTATTTGGACTGATTCTTGCATTTTTAAGACTTATTTTCAAGCCATATTGTCAATCACGACCCCGCCCTCTACTCTGTACTCACTTTATCCTCAAATTTAATGTTCTTAATGGTGAAAAAAGCAGGATTCGGCCGTGCTGCGGAGTCATTTCGGTACAAATGTTTAAAAATCTTCTACTCGCTGGTGTGTTTACGGCGACGTCAGCTCCCGTTGGACACCGCAGTTTTCTAACGTAGAAGTCAGCGTGTTTGTTTCGTTTATGAAGTCGTTTTAGGTGAATATCGCGGTTTAAAATGTCCAAATTAGAACAGAACGATCCACAGGTGTCGTAGATTCTAGCTGTATCGCAGAAAAGCACAATATATCAGCTTTAATAAGGATTTTTTGGTCCTGATTACAACATTTTGATCAGAAAATGAGCTAAACTGCGGCTATAACTGTATTAGATGAGGTTTAGGTAAAGAGAGGACTGTAAAATGAACCTCAAAACACACACAGAAGTTATTTTTGTTTTTATATTAAACAATTATCTTCAAAATTACATTCAGAATATTATCAATCTGCAGAAACAAAAGAATCTAAAAGGACACGATCAACATGGTTTTAACATTTTCATTGTCTAAGCAGAGTTTTATTTATCCTACAGAAGTATTTCAGCCCCATTTCAAAGGCTCGGTCCCTCCGTCTGACAAAAACCCTGATGAAAAATGTGATTTGTTACTGGCAAAACAATATGATGACTAACTTGTTGCAGTAAATCCCCCCCACCCCTCGCTCTCCTCGCGGCACAAAAGCACAAAGTGGCAGAAGGAGGCTAACAAGGCGAGGTGCCACGTCTTTCTCAGGTTCGCAGCAGGTACCGGAGCGTATGGGGCTGTGGAGGTGCGAGGATGAATATAGCTTCTCTTATGAGACTTATGAAGGAAGAATGATTGTTCTTATTATGGACCTGACCCTCCCAAATGAGCCGAGCGTGAACTTCATCTTTGTACAGTGAATTCTGTCTGGTGCTCAATGCTCAGACTGTTCTTGCATTGTCTGATACTAATGGCAAATAATGGCCTAAGTGCTTGAATGTGTCAATTATGTGGTAACTGTGCACTTCTTTACATTGGATTTACACAATAGTGACGCCAGAGTCCTCCTCAGTGTTCAAAAGCGTTTCAATCAGACCACAAATGAACATGTTTATCCTCCATAAAATACATTTCTGTGGTTGATTTTGAACAAATGTGAACATACAAGGCAAATGTAAATACTTTTTATGGATAATTAATGAGAAACAGTGGAAGTTTGAGCACATTTAAAGTCCATAAAAGGGAAAGTACTGCGTTTCCTTTCATCAAACAGTATTCTAATCTTTGTTTCAGATGATAAATGCATCATTAAGTCCATGCAGATGCAGTTTTTCGATGTTGTCCAGCCTTATTTGTGCGTCTATATGTTCTATATCCTGAACCAGTCTTTCTTTGTGTGTCTCAGTGCCTCAGCTGCTGCATAGTGAACCCGTTCCTCCCATCCCCTCTCCTGCTCCCAGATGTTAAAGGTGTGTGTGTGTGTGTGTGTGTGTGTGTGTGTGTGTGTGTTTGGAGCTCGGAGCTGCCCCGGGACTGCTGTGTGTGGCATGGCCTCTTTTGATCCGTCCCACTCCCTTGTCTGGGTTCAAAGGAGTCTCTTAAGAACAAAGTAGTGCACGCGGAGCTCTGGAGGAGGAGACCAACCAAGTGTGAAGACGTGCAACTTTCTCCCACTGTCTTTCATCGCGCCGCGCTTTAAGAACACCATTATGTCTGTGCCCGTCTCCCCGTATAGGCCCGCGGTTCCCACAGGCAGAACAATACGTTAGCCAAGCGCGGCAGCATTGTCCGAGGGGTGGGAGCGATGGAAGAGAAAGTATATGAGCGTATACAGGGCCCGCTTATGGCTGCAGGGACAAGCAGAGCCACTGTGCACGAGTCGTTAAGTGCATGGATGTGTGGAACAGGGAGACGCACTAAAAGGAAACGTTATGCGCTTTATATCTGCAGGGCAAATCAATAAAGTTAATTATAGCATCACCAATAATGTATATATCACTGGATCTGTTTATATATGCACCGAAAGATGATCATTATCTGATTTCTGGAGTTAAGAGTTGCATCTGATGTGAGTAATCTGATTTCTTTCTGGTTTCTCACACTCGTCTAATAAGTTTTGACAAGGAAAAATTATGGAAATTAATGTGGCAAAAGACAAAAATGATAGAGATTCAAGGTTGTTTTAGAATTTTACCCTGTCTTTGCAATATAACAGTTACTTAAAACAAAATAAATACATAAAAATAAATAAATAATAAATAAATAAAAATAAATAAATACATACATTTAAAAATAAATAAATGAATAAATAAGTAAAAATAAATAATAAATACAAAAATAAAAATAAAAAATGAAAAAAATAAAATGATAAAAAATAAATAAATACATAAATACAAAATAAATAAATACATAAATACAAAATAAATAAATGAATAAATAAATAAATGAATAAATAAATATAAATAAATAAATAAATAAATAAATAAAAAAAGAAAAAAAATGTAATAAAATAATAAATAAATAAATGAATGAAACATTAAATCGAATTATTGAGTAATCTGATTATGCTAGTAAATAGTTTTTCCTGGTCATGTAAACTTCTCCAAACATTTTGTAGAAGAGTCAAGGTCACAAACAGAACATTTGTTAGTGTCAAATCGATTTTTTTCATTTTTACTTATTATAAAAATACACTTTTTGAAGAGCCTCAGTACGACTGAGTCCTGCTGCTGTGTTTTTGATAAGTTTATCGAGATTGTGCTTGACACTTTGCAGGTTTGTCTTTATGACGCTCCACTGCAGAACAAAAGTGTCATTATTATGTGTCTGTGTCTGTCTCTATGTGTGAAGCGTTGTGTTTTACCACCACTGTGCATCACCACTTTGTACAAAAAGCTCTAATAAATAAAGTTTGATTAGATTTGTCTGCGTTATGGTGCTTCATTCTCACTGTTCCTCAGCTCCAGATCAGAGCTGAGCCGACTGTTCGCCACCGCACAGACACACAGGGGCCTACAGCGAGGGAGGAAATTACAGATGCTATCAGCGAAGTTCAAGAACGCCCCTCTCTCTCTCCTTCACCCCTCCCTCCCTCCCTCCCTCGCTCGCCTCGCCTTTTCCTGTGATTCTTTCTCTTTGCTCTTTCTTCTTCTACGCACTGCTGCACAAACGCCAGTCAGCAAGGTATGCAACGCTCCATTGAGGCCGGCCAGCGGGACGTCTCTCACTTCAAATCGGTCCCGCTGTTAGGGGATTTGATCTCCCCCCCCCCCCCTACCGCCGCCCCACCTCTTCCAGGCGACTCCCTCTCTCCTCTTCCTCCTATGTGTCCCTATGTGCACCTCCGCCGGCCTGGGACTCAACGGACAAGGAAATTAATCAACGTGAAGTTATTGGTTGAGTTTTGTGGCGTGTGATCATCTCCGTGTTTGTAAAAGTGTAAAAGATCATAACGATATCCAATCAGACGACCCTAAAACTGCCAAACGATTCACTTTCCGACGCCAGAAACGGCACTTTTCCAGGATTTACTCGTGTATCGTTAGCGCGTTTCCCTGGAAAGTCTACATCTCTGTGCGGAAACGCTTAAACGAAGGCGACGGTGTAGGTTTTTAGGTCAGTACGGCGTTATTCAAACACGCGTTATCGCCGTGACCAGGCCCCTAACGACACTTTTGATCGACTCTACGCGGTACAAAACATAACGACTCATTTTCGACTTTCTCCGTAACACTCAACGCTCTCCATAAGCTGCAGTTTTAGGCACAGTTTGACCCACTCGTCTCGCCGTCGCTATTCGCTCATTTAACTTTCAATTTCCCTCTTTCAACACTACATTAACTTCGAGAATAAAAAAAGTCATTTAATAGATTCCTGCCATACAATTTCCATCAATCGTAATAATGTCACGCTTCGTCGTACGCCGCCATATTGTTTAAAAAAAAAAAAAAGTCCTTGACAAAAAAAATCCAGCGCAGTTTGGCATTGACCTACGTGTTTATTCCTCGGAGTGACAAAGGCAGCGCTCAGAAATAATATACTCAATGGTGATTTTAACTAACAAGCCTTGACTGTCAGTACCTCCCTGTGGTCCAACTCTCCTCCCTCCCTCCTCATTCCCCACTTCTCCTCCTCCTCCTCCTCCCTCGCTCCTCCAGGCAGGTACACTTCGTTCTAAGTTTCACACAAAGACATTTTAAACACACATCTACTTTCTCTTTCTCGGTCTTTTCTTTTAGCCTGCAGAGTGGGGGGTGGCTCTCCTGTGGTCTGCAGCTGCTTTCTGGGGCTTCCTCCGCTGTTCTCAAGAACCAAATAAAACCCTATTATAAGTTTTGAGGGAGGGCATTCAGGCTGTGACGTGCACGCGCAGATGAAACGCAGCTACAGTGTGAATGAGCAGAAATCGTATCCCGCCCTCTCAACCAGGTGGCTCTCCTGAAGGCTGCTCCTGCGACAGATGGTGCGACCCAACGAGCTCTCAATGAAGCAGAGCGTGGTCGTGGTGGTCGTGGTTTAGCTTTAGATTTAGGCAGAAAACAATACTTAGAGAACAAAGACAAACTGTTATGTGGTGTTTCGTTGGAGGTTATGGGACGAATAAAGACGGAAATCAAATCGGAAGCGACGTGAACTCGCTGTGACCGAAGAGATTACAGTGAAATTAATGAATGAATTTACATTTTCTTCATTTATTACAACCAAAAAAGGATTGGTCTGAAGCGGCGCGTTTATGTAAGACCGTCCTGACCAACACGTAACTCCACAATACAGTAATAAAACTATTTAATCAGTATCTTAAACACAGATGTGACTCATATAAACCTACAGCAGTGTATATGTAGGAATTAGTTCATGTTTTAAAGTTTTAATCAAGTTAAATTCATCATCGAGCTCATTCCAAAGTCTTATTCCTCAAACAGACACGTCTTTGTCACATTAGTTCTTAAAAACCTCTTAAATTACAGCGACTAATTCATTTAAAGACAGACTGATGCCAACGGGAATATCCTCGTTCACAACACAAAACAGAACTGTCAACATTTTTAACTTAACTATGTCTGTAAACTTGAATATATTCGATTTTATAAGTAGTTCATTAGTCAGATCGTGGAATCCTGCTTTATTAATGATTCTTATTGCTCTTTTCTGTAGTTTAATTATAGGATCTACGTTTGTTTTACAGCATTTCCCCAAATTTCCGAGCAACAAGATAAAAAGGGAAGCAGAAGTGATGAATATAACATCTGCAGGTGTTTCTAATTCAATACAGATTTGGTTTTATAAAGTAAACCAGCAGTTTTTGACATTTTACTCCTGATGTCCTGCATATGTGTGATTTCCGACATGTCTGATGAGCTATAACTCCCAAAAACCTCGTCTCATAAACCCGTTCTATTCCGATTCCAATCCAAAACAATTTTACATTAGAATTTGCCAAAAAACTGGATCAAAAACTCATGAATTTTGTCGTCTTCTCGTTCAAAAGGAGAGTATAAAGGTAGTGTTTTGTATGAAATGAATGTACATCTAATAGTACTTCAACTTACTTGCTGCAACTAAATACATTTTTCTCAACAAAAACTTTAAGGTGGACTTTTTGGAGCAGGTAGAACGCATCCCACCTGCTTTTCTCCACATCAGTGCTATTTATTTGCCTAGAATGCTCCACAGTATGGCATTTATCTCCTTAGACACAAGTACATGACACTTCTGCACTACAGACTTACGCGTCAGGTCTGTGTGTTGCTGCGATAAGACATGATTCCCAAAGTTCTCCAAGTTCTCATGATCTGCATATTTTCTCCAGACGTCGTTTAATCTTCTTTTAAGTTAGTACAGACTGTTATACTTTTGTTTAAAGCGATCCAGAGGTCAACTCCACACCTCGAAAAACACATTTTTTTCATAGTTTTACTCCTTTTCTGCTACTAAACACAGACTGAATGCTCTTAGGTAACACGTTTTGTCTTGTACGTCGATTGTAAGTTTTTAAATGTGGTCAAGTCGTCAAGTTTTAGAAAAAATTAGGTCGTTTGTAGCGGCTTTAAATCGCCTTTTTTCCTCTATTGTTATTATTCTGTGAGTGTTGCCCCAAACTTCCACTAATATATGGAAGAATGAGAGAATAAGATAACGGACAGAGATTTATTGTGTAGAAAATGTCTGGATTTACCCACAATGCCCCTGGTCATTTTAGATTGGACATTTGCAAAACGCGAGCTCCAGCAGATTTTATGGTCAAAAGTTAAACCCAGAAGTTTATATTGAAATAGTCTCAATTTGAACTTTGTCAATTTTGAGCTGTGCATGAGTTTTTACATCATTTGTTTCGTTTTTGTGGCGTTTAGTGACAATGTTTTTATATCAAACTAAGATTTCAGTTTTTTAATGTCACCTGCTGCACGTTTCCTCTGTTATTTATGTGTGTTATTTTATATTTATTTTGTATTAATTGAAGGACATTGATGTAAAAGACGAATAACTCAGGCCCTAAGACAGATCATTGAGGAACCCCAAACTTTTTTTTTTTTTTTTTTTCCATAAAGTTTATAAACTCCTATTTGCACATATTGTTTTGAGCTAAATTAAGATGTTTTTTCTTAATGTTATTATTTTTTTCCTTGATTAGTTCAATTATTGCTGGAACAGTGGAACAATTATCCCTAAAACCAAACTGCCTCTCATTTAAAACATCGTGCTTTTCAATAAATGTATTTTGTCTTTTTGCACATAATTTTTTGAGGATTTTTTGGATAATACACTGATCGGTCTATAGTTTGATAGCTGAACTTTTCCATAAATGCGTTTGACCTTTGCAGTTTTCAGACTTTTGTGAAATTGCCCAGTGACAAAAGACAAATTATAAACGTGGGATAGTGATTTTACTGTTTCATTGATGACTTTTTAAATGAGTACAATGTCAAATTCATCACTTTTATTCATGCATTTCTTAACAATGTGAATTATTTCTTGTTTGTCTTCTGATCTGGCGTCTTCTGCAGCCAACTCCAGTCCTATATTCGCAAAATAATTATTAAAAGCATTTGCCACATCTTCAGTTTTATTACCTTATCTCAGGAAGAACTCTGGCTCTGATCATAATTAGATTTTCCTCTGATGACACCGTTAATGATACTTGAACTTTCTTATTATACAGGCAAGTTTAATCTTGTAATACACTGTCTGGTAAAAAAAAAAAAAAGTCTCCACCTGGATTTAACTCAGCAAATAGGGCCGAGCCTCGTGCAGTTGGTCCGGTCTAGGTTCAGCAACAATATGCGGTGGTTCAGGGAGTTTGATCCATCATTTTCACACATGGATTGTCCACCACAGAGTCCAGACCTTAACCCCATTGAGAATCTTTGGGATGTGCTGGAGAAGCTTTGTGCAGCGTCAGACTCGACCAGCATCAATGTGAGATCTTGGTGGAAAGTTGACGCAAAACTGGACGGAAATAAATCTCGTGACGATGCAGAAGCGAAATCGAAACAACGCCACAGCGAATGAGCGACGTGATCGAAGTTAAAGGCTGTGGTGGCGACTTTTATTTTGTCCAGGCAGTGTAAAATCCTTCAGCAGAGGCAGAGATGATCAAGCTTCACTCAACATCAACACGGAGACAAAACCCTGGGACATCAACTCACAGCGTCACAGCGGTTTTGAAGAATGGGTCAAATGCAGAGGATATTTTTTTTTTCTTACAGGGACGATTAAGTGGATCTTGGTGGAAAATTAATGCAACACTGGATGGAAATAAATCTTGGGACGTTGCAGAAGCAAAATCGAAACAATGCCACAGCGAATTACCTTTTGTTTTTGTTGGTGACTTTTTTTATGGCCAGGCAGTGTATTTATTAATAGCATTACCACATCGTCTGAATGCACAGTTTTATGATGAACTCTGGCTCTGATCATAATTAGATTTTCCTCAGACGACACTGTTAATAATTCTCCAACCTTTTTTTTTTTTTCTCCAGTTTCTTATTCTACAAACAAGTTTATTCTTCTAATATTTTTTATAACTATAATATTTGCATTCTGTTATTTGTTTTCACGTTCTACTGTCTCGATAAATAGTCTATAAAGTAGGTTTTCCTTTTTACAGGCATTTATAAAACCTCTATTTGTAGCTGACTTTATTTCTTTTTACAGGACAGCGCTGATGGTAAAGTATTTGAAATGACTCATGAGCAAAACTGCCATCAGATTCCCCAGTTTCGTTTTTACCAGACTTTGTTCCATTCTTACTCTCCATTTTTTTGGTTATGCTAATCTTTTCCTTCTGCTTCAATTTCACGATGCGACGTTTAAGGACAACAAACACTGGCAGGTGGTCAGCTGAGTCATTTACTAGTATTCCACTGAACATACCCTCTGTGAACGCATCAGTGAAAAGATTATGTTTCTTTTTGTGCTGCAGACTCAGGATTCGGGCGCAGCAGGTTTAGCTGTTTTTCTATTAAAAACTGCAGGTTACCACATATCCATTAACTGCAGCTTTTTATATGTTATGCAGACGAGTTTACAGTGAGTTTTGGGCACGCATGAAAAGAATATTTTGGCAGCTTTCTAGTCAAAACTACTGCGGTGCTGTGTGACTCCTGTGTGAGGCCACAGTCACGTCATAAATAAATAATAAAGGTCATTGTGTCCCAAGCCTGGATAAATGAGGACGATTAGTGTATTAGTAAGTTCATCAGTTTGTTGTTGAGTTTATTTGGTTGGATGGTACTTGACGTAACTGTTTATCAAAGTTCTACACCAGTCAAGAGGCAGTTTGTGAAGAAAGATTGTAGGATGTACCAGAATTAAAGAGGAATCCCAGTCTGTTATCAATACACACAACTCCATCACAAACGCAGAAACTACTTTTGGTTTGGAGCGAGTGGGGGTTTCATACTTAAATATATCAATATAGAGCCATTGAAAAGATACACATGTATTACTTTTTAATTTATTTTACTACTGTTATTTTGTTATATTTTTTTATTGCATATTCTGTGTGTATTTGTTTTGTTTTCTGGTCAACTTCTGTGCCCGTATTAATGCTTTCTATTAATATTACCACTTATCATACTTAGCCATCATTATTATTATTATTATTAGTATTATTATTATTAGTATTATTATTATTAGTATTATTATTAGTATTATTATTATTATTATTATTAGTATTATTATTATTATTAGTATTATTATTAGTATTAGTATTAGTATTATTATCATTTATGATATTATTATTATTATTATTATTATTATTATTATTATTATTATTATTATTATTATTATTATTATTATTTATGATATTATTATTATTATTATTGTATTTTACTTTTTTATTTTACTTTGTTTTTTTTTATTTATATATGTATGTCTGCATATATAGGGATGTATGTGGGTATGTAATTTTTTTCTGTTTAGATTTTTTTTTCTATTTTTATATGTTTTTTCTGTTTAGATTTTTTTCAGTGTTTTTTTTTTTTTTTTTTTTTAATATATATATTTGTCTGTTCCTGTGCTTACCCGGTGCCCATCTGGAGGACAGAGGGGTGGGAGGGCTGTAAAATGTTAAAATGCAATAAAAAAAACATTAATAATAATAATATGAAGTGCACTATGTACCTTTTCTAATGGAATGCAATAAATAATGAAAATATTGCAGTATTATGGAAACAGATGGGAGGTGGTGATGATTCAAACGCTGTCCCAGTTGCACACATGGCACAGTCCAGTTGTCAGATCCAGGTGTGGGACAGTCTTTTCGTTTCCTGCTGAGCCATTTTCACCCCGTCCGGACCAGATGACACGACCAAAATACCTCTTCTATAAAAAAAACAAAACAAAAGATATCCATCAATAGCCATGAGAAAAACCCGCAATAAAAATCTTTGTGAAACACTTTGTCATTCTGTCGGACTAAAGTTTATGTAGCCAGTGTTTGTTTTACTCCTGGGTGTCAGACTTGTTTAATGCATGGGTGAACAGGGCTCCGATAGCATCACCCAGCCACGAGCCGGGTAATTCCAGCACTGCCACTCCATAAATGGTCTCATGTTACACACTATTTATATCCAATTGCGTGGAACTACATAAACACTCCTTGCCCTAGGTGTTTTTTGCAGCATTTTTTTTCCCTCTTCCTTTTTTTTTTATCATTGGAGCACTAAATTAGCCTTCTCAAGCCACCCACATCCCGATAAGGACTGTCTGTAAGCACTTATCAGTCACTGCAGACACAGAACCAAAGGAGCTCTATTTAAACAGCCACTTGTCCGTATAGATAGCACATCTGTTTTCACTGGTTTGGCAAATATTATGAGTACGACGTGGCTGTATAGAGGGTTTGGGCAGGCGAGCTCTGATACGTGATATTGTGCGATGGGTTTATGTTGTGCGAGTCGTATGATTTATGTCGTCGGTGTTTGAACAGGAAACTACACGTACAGGGATTTAAAATGAGATATGACTGTACTGTATTTGCCATTGTACCAGCCAAAAGATGCATAATAATGAAAAAAAAAAAACATATACAAGTCGCACTGGACTATAAGTCGCATTTTGGAGGAAATTTATTTTTCAAAATCCGAGACCAAGAACAAACATTTTATCTTTAAAGTCAAGTTATAATAATAATAATAAAATGTGGAACAACAGGCTGAATATCAGTACGCTAAAGTAACATATTTATATTTATTCAGCTCCATGAAGCACAGACAGAACTGAACACGTGTCTGGTTTGTTAACATAAGATATTAACAGTTAATCAGATAAATGAAGCAGAAAAAACAAGCAACAAGTTTAGATTTGGAGTTAGATCCAGAGTATAAATCTATTCAATTCTTCATCGTCGGTGTCGCTTCTGAAAATCTCCACCAACTCCAGAGGAAAGTGAAGCACTGATTCCTCTTTTGATTCCACATGGCTGTCAACAGACTCAGCGGAATATGACTTTCTTTTAGGGGGCATTTTTTCTTTTTCTTTTTTTAATTTATTTATTTATTTTTATTAATTTAATTTATTTATTGTTCAGTTTATTTTATTAATTTTTTATTTTATTATTTATTTATTTATTTAATTGTATTTATTTTTTTATTTATTCGTTCATTATTATTTTTTATTTATTGTATATTTTTTGTATTATTTTATTAATTTTTATTTTATTATTTTTATATTTTATTTTTATTTTTGTATTATTTATTCATTCATTTATTATTTTTTATTTATTCATTCATTAATTTATTCATTTGGTTTGGACAATGCATATTAATGAACAAACATGATTCAACATGAACATAAACACACCGGATTATTGCCAAAGAATCATTTCCATCCATTGTCCCAAGAGCTGGGGTCACAAAGGGTCAAAATAAAAATTGCACACTGCGCTTATTGCACCTTAATTGCACCAAACAAAACACTGCACTGACAATAACAAAGATGTGACATTATATATTTGAATAATTTCACATATAAATCGCGTCTGAGTATAAGTCACACCCCGGACAAACTAAAAAGTGACACTTATAGTCCAGAAAATACAGTAATCTGAATTAATTAAAGGTGACAGGAAAGTTGACTTAAGAAAAAAGTCTCTTTCCACCAAAACTCAGAGTCAAACATGAAAAGTTTAAAATGCAGCGTATCATTTTCAACAATAAAAACGTACGTGGATCTGTTGAAATGCCCTCGTGGAGAAGTTCGGTCTAATATTTCTGCGGTATTGGACCGGAAAGCGATGGATATTCAAAACATTTCACAGGGAGCGGGGATTAATCTCATAATATACAGCAGCGCTAACGTCGCATCTACAAGAAACCACATCAAAACCTGGAGTTAAACCAGGACTAAACACACCTTTTGAAAGTGTAACTGCGTGTGAATTTAAATAAAAACCATAAGCACTGAAGCATCCAAACTCATTGATGTTTTTATGTATACAACATTTGGATAAGTCTGTGCGCTCCTCGAACAAATACAGTTTATCCCTGTGAGCAGATGAGCGTCAGAGCGGAGAGTCTGCCTAGCAACAGACGCCCTCACTACCTGTAGCTCCTCGTTTTTTTGGCTTGCAGATTTTTGTGCCCAGTGGGAAATAAACTCGCAAGACTGTGGGTTTTATATGTGTATCAACAATTAATTATGCGCTCCCCGGGGATAATATTGTCAGGGGCTGATGGCAAATTGCCTCTTGCTGCCTTCACCGAACGATTTAGAAGAAACCTGTGGAGTCAATGTATACCTCTGATTACACCTGTTACATATTTCAGCGTGGCTCTGGCTGTGAAGAGACGCATGTGAAACGAGTCTACGCCACAGCAGACCAACGTGCTAGTTTGTGTTTGCAAGCTGCTAAGCATTTGAAGTATAGCCAGATATTTATTCTGCAAAGAAAACTACAACTGAAACAGGTAACTTTGTGATTTAAGCAACACGCAATGATTAAAAGAGCGAAGATAGCGCTGGTTATGACATGGGAAATCGCATTACTGCACCTCTAGACCAGCTACGATAAAAAATTAGAAGCTATTTTATCCCGCTGATACAATAACAACGCAAAATAATCCCAGTAAACCCTTTTTAAACTGACAAAAAAACAGTGGTGACGCTCAAATCTTCTCATATTACAGTAAAAATACCCCAAATCTCCTCTTTCTTGGTAGCTAAACTGCATTTTCACGGCTAAAGTACAGGGTAAAAACGTGCACGAGAGGATGAAATGTGTTATGACAGCAGCAGAGCACATGAACGACAACGCGGCAGGTGACCACGGCGGACGACATCACAGCTTCACCAGAGATTATGTCATCTCCACAGACAGAGCTCTGGGCAGTTTGTGGAGCTCGAAAAACGACTCCTCCTCGTGTCTACAAGTCAAATTTATATTCTGTCCTTCATGTTGATATTATTACTTGTTGGCGCGGTGCTAGCAGTGCTGTCGTGATGCAAAAATGTCAAAGTTGATTGAGAAACGAAGGAAAAGACTCGATACGTGAAGCAATAATGCAAATTTAAAACACTCTTTCTGAATTAAACAACAGCGCTTCACTTCTGTCCTGTGACTCTAACACTTTTTTAGTATGTATAGGGTTAGAGTTAGGGTTAGCGCTTCTTATTTTATCCTAAATGTCCATGTATTTTGAAATTGTTGCTGTAAAGTTGCGCTAGAATGTCTCTAAAACATTAAGAACTTGCAGCGTGACCTTGTAATCTGCATAAAATGAGATATTTCTGCTAAAATGACACTTACAGTGACTTTTGAGCACATTTCTGATGGATTACAAAACAAAAACGTGACACTTAAAGATGAAAAAATACTGAGATTTCCATTTTTGTGGTTGCAGCCCTTCACTTGAGTCCAGTTTGTCGAGAGTATTTATCATTTATCTCACTGTACGGACTGAAATCTGTGGATCTGCGTCTCTTATGGACATAAAAATCAGCTCCACATGATGTAAATCCTTTATTATTAAATCAACAACATGATTCAACGTTCATAGTTATTTATTTGGTCATTTAGCCTTAATTAAACATGAAGAAAGTCTTAATTAATCATGAACAAATAGTTTATTAAGAATGATTCAGGCTTAACCATAACTCTAACCCCTTAATTAAGTCGTTTCTAAGCCTGAATCATTCTTAATAAACTATTCATACAATATTTTCATTGTTAATTACATATTTGATCATGGTATTAAGGTGTAGTTATCATAAAGTGCAGTTAAAGTCAAATGTGGGTTAAAAAGGTTAAAAAGGTTAAGGTTGAGGTTAGATAAGCAGTAAGTGAGCAAGGTTCTGTGTCCAGGAAATGGATCTACGTCAATGTAAAGTCCCCAAGAAGCATGTATGTGTGTGTGTGTGTGTGTCCATGTGTCCGTCCGTGTGTGTGTGTGTGTGCGTGCGTGTGAGGTGGGTGACAGTGCCGCCGCCGCTGAGTGCAATGACCCGATGGCATCTGAAGCCCATTAGCATCGGGAGAATACATTCCGGAACTGTCCAGCCAATACAAACAGCCGGCGTCCCGTAACGAGGTGTGACCAGGCCGTTTCCATGGAGACGCCCACCAAGCCCGCCCGCACCACGCGCTTCCTGTCCGTGTCAGCGTCCACGTGAATGAGCGGAAGGTGATGTGGCGGTTACAGTCGGATACAGAGACGGACAGGCAGATTAAATGAATGAAGAAAGTGTATTTTACAGTTTTAAAGTTTTCGGACGGAGACACTTTCCCCGGTAAAAAGATAATAAATAATATTTTTAGTGTGAATTATGACCATGGAGGACGTTTTCCAGAGATTGAAACCCATAAAAACCAAAAGAAGTCATTTTACAAGCACCGTACACAGTTGTCCCTCGTTTATCGCGGTTCACCTTTCGCGGTTTCGCTGTTTCTGGGATTTTTTTAGTGCAATTTCACATGTTTTTTTACAGCGTCTGTGTGAGAAAAGTGTATAAAGTGTGTGGTGAGGGTTATTTTTCCCGCGATTAACGAGGGAACACTGTATTTGTCCAAGCGTGGGACCAGCACAAACGGAAAAAGGGGGAATTCGAAAGCGGAAAAGACGGAAACAACGGCAAAACGTCCAAAAGTCAGTGAATAAAAGCTCGTTATAGACTGGCGACGTGTTAAACTTGCACCATGTAACTTTTCTGGTAAGTTCTATTGTGTGACATTAAACATATCCGTTCAGTTTTATTGCTCAAAAATGAAACAAAAAAAACAGCTTTGTAAATCTTGAAAAGCGTTAGTTTAAAGTTATTATAAATTCTATTATAAATACGTCCTTTTATTGTGTAGATGCGTTTGGAGTGATTTGATTTTAATTACATTTTTGACTCATAACCCTGAAATAAATTTAAAGTGAACCAGTTATTGACCGATAACCTTGTCATTATTTGATTTCCGAACTGTTCTTTATGTTCGTTAAATCCGCAGTTTTTCAAAGCGACTGTTATTGTTAAAAACTGAACTGAAGGACAGGTCAGAATTCCACGCCAGCGCTCGCCGTTGAACTGTCAGATTGCAGATTTGTTGAAGCGTTTCATCGTAAATATCTTTGTAATTACTGCGTCTAAAAGTCTGATTTTTTTTTTTTTTTTTTCAGAAAGTGGCGTCATTATTCCAACCGAAAGACGTAAAAGTTGTCGAAATGATCCGAACACGGCGTAGTAAGTTTATCGTTTCCGCTCGTTTCACGTTCTGTGGACTTCCCCCCGACCACATGACACACAAAGGGGCGGAGTCACAGCTCAGGTACAGCCCCGCCTCTTTTTTTGGCCTTGATTTTGGTGTTTATATTCCCTGGCGGTGGTGGGGTCTTGGCTGTGGTCCACGCTGCACAAAGGGCCCGGGCATTCCAGCTGTCTGCCTCTAATCCACTGTGTCAGCTCGTGTTAATGTTGCGCCGTGAAATCTGAGGGCGCAAAGCGGTATGGAAGATCTGCAAGAAAAAAGAAAAAAAAAGAAAAAACTGCCCGGGCGAAGAATGCCTATGGAAGCGGTCACCACACAGGGAGCGGGGCTGATGCTGTCGGGAGTTAAACGGGAGATGTATCACGTAGAAATGTGGGAAATGTGGAAACGTCATTGTGTTTTGGGAGTATTTTTGAATGTATGTTTTCAAATCGACGCTAAATAATGACGATCGGATGTAAAGAAATTCAATCCGTGCACGTTTCGAAGACGTTTTTTTTTTTTGGAAGTTCACTTAAAAAGCATGTTCTGTGTAAAAATGCAATTATTTTTATGTGATTCATTAAGTCAAGTTGATGTAATTGAAAGCAACTGGGAGACTTTGATTGATTTAATGCCTTTAACCTATTACAAAGTTTTAAACCAAGGACACAACTGCCTGTCTGTCGATTTGAGCTGATTTTAAAAACATTTTCAGTCAAAGTTGTACAACATCACTGCATTCACTCGTATATGTTTGTAACTGAAATTTCATAACACTTTTATTCTTATGAAATATGTTTTTTTTTCTTTAACTGTTCAAACATAATCCCTCGACCTCGCTTTTCATCATTTTCATTTTGACGCTGCTGTACGTGTGGCCGCAGATGTCCTTGTGGAAGCTGTTAACCAGCTGAAATGAGCGTAATATTGGCCAGATAAATCTAGAGGATGTAATCTAAATAAAAAGCGAGGAGAAGAGGAAGGGGGAGCTAAAGTGAGACTAAATCAGCATTTCCGCTGGCGCTCCGGACCCCCGCGGTCTGCTCTGACACACAATAGAGGAATGACACGCTTCTGTGGACGCTTAATTATCTTCGACACACATAGCCCCCTCCCTCCACTTCACACACACACACACACACACACACAGAGGGGGTGCACGTGCAGAGAGCGGACCACCAAATGCCCACACACACACACACACACACACACACACACACCTAGGACGTGCACACCGCAGAAGCCTATATCCACTGCGACACATTCAACAGATGCTGCTTTTCACTAAAACTTATTGTTACCATTGAGTCCAAGTGGAACCATCCATTTTCCACATACTGTAACTCACACTATTGTCTGATATACATCGCCCGGCCGTGGACAAAGGACACACTTGTGAGAAGCTACGCGGCGATGCCACCTACCACATGAGCAACCCCCCAGGACGCCACGACGACAAACTTCTCCATCTGAGCCTCCTGTGATGTACACATGCTGTATGTGCAGAGGTCCTTCTGCTCGTGACGGCGCCCTCTGGTGTTCTGCAACATAAAGAGAAGAATTTGAAAGTTCCATGCGATTTTTGTCAGTTAAATTAGCAGCCGACCTCGTTACGTGAACATCATGTATTATTAACGTTAATGTTGAGTAACAGGGGGTCATGACCTTGGGCTGTTTGCACTGGGCCCAGGATGAGGTCACGGTCACACACATATTAATATTAAAGGCACATTAAAAGCAAAAACTATTCCCGACCCAAGAGACTGAACATGTAAAGGTGCACGATGTAACTTTTTTAAACAAAGGAACCCCCTCCGTTGTCATGGAGATGTAATAGTTTGCTTTATTTGGAAAATATTCAACAGAACGGCAATAAACACATCTTTTTTACTGCGTTTCATCGGGTTCATTGTTCACAAATACCTTTAAAAACGTGTTGTTACTGCGTCACCACCCACAGCTGACGTCACCCTGGTCTCCATGGAGATATATATATGTTTAATGCCATACTGTGTTACATTCAGGCCAAGCAATAACGTCGTAGTTGTGATGAGCATGAGCCTGACCTTCCACCACAAAAGTTACATTATGTTTCTTAAATATCTAATAGATGAAATGTTATTTTAATTGACCAAAACGTCCTGAGTGCTGTGTCCAAACGTCCCACAGCCTCAGTCGTGTGGTGTTTGTGACAGTTTAAGGGCCTTGAGGGAGGTGTCCTGAGTGTGCGGTGCCTGAGACAGCCGGCTCTGTCCCTGGGTAATTAGCTGCTTCATTTACAGCCCCACACTGAGCCGACCATGTGCTCTGCTTCTGCTGCTGCTGCTGCTGCTGTTTTCTGATGACTCTGCACTCCTGAGGATACTCCACTTTTCTGTCTTCTACCAGAGCCAAAGGGTGAGGTCTCATTATCACATCAGTGTCATCTTTCTCATGTTCCCTCCAAAAGCGAGATGGCATAGTGCGACGACAGAGCGTGCATGGATGGAGCGTGCACATATCCTGTCCGTATACGTTTCACTACTGTAACCTACACCTTTAACTAAACCCGTTCAGCAGGCCGAGGCAGGCCGCGACGCTAAGTGCTGTCACACAAATCTAAAATGAAACCGTGTCCTCATTTTGTGTCTGAGCGCACACATTTTTAAACTTCACTTCACCTCAGCAGCCGCAGGTCCCAGGTGCAGTAATGACCAGAGCAGAGTCTGTCTGCAGCAGAGGATATGAGGCACAACCAGAAAACCTCATTTGAGCTGCTTGAGCTAAACTTCACCCAACGTTTCAATGTAAACTTTTCATTTAAAAAGCCGTGTGAAGTTCTCCAGGCTACAACACCACAAATGACTTAAGCTCATGATCAGCCTGTGGTGGATTATGTTTAATCTAAAAACCTCGTACGACCTCAGAGCAGAAGAATATCTGACACCTAAAACACTTTACTGCTGTACTATATACTACTATATACTACTCTATACTACCACTGGAACTGCTAAAATACACGACTATGGGACACGCTTCAATGCAGAGAGGAAGGTATTGAAATGTTTGATGAAAAGCAAGTCCTTGAGTCATTAGTTTAGTCAGAAAAGTCTTTTTGGGTTGAGTCTATTGATGAGATTAATGCATCAAAAGAATTTTGTTTTCAAAAAGAATCCAGCGCCTGGCAGCGTCCTCAGGATGTGTTCAAATGTCACTTTTCAATTATGTCATTACTGTATTAGACGGGTCAAAAGTTCAAACCACAAACTTCACGTTCATCCAGTTTGGAACGTCTCAATAACAAAGTCTCTGCTTAATGTTGCACTTTAACCTTTTAAAACCTGGGAAATCTGTGTCCTCTGCATTTGACCCATCAGCACGAGTCAGAGCTGTGGAGACGGTGGGACAGGGCCACTCCTGAGGGGGTGTCAGGAGTACCCCGCTGGAGGATTATTTTAAAGTTTATGTGAGGGAGCTGAAGGTTAAGGGCCTTTTGACTCTCAATCTCGTCTTAATGTGTCACTGATTTCACACAAAAAACAAATCTATGACAAAGACTGAAGATTATTATTATTTACTTAAACTAAACTGGTACAACTCAAAGATCCTTTATATGTTTCAGGACAAACTACAAAAATCTCTATCCTAGATTTTCCCAAGACGTCTAAAAATAACCTGGACATTTTAGCCCGTTTCCCTCTTTCCTCTTTGCTTGTTGCTGTGCGTCTGGTATTTTGAAGTGCGTCTTGACTCGGGTTGCGTTTCTCTCAAGTTCGTTCCAATCTGTGTCTCTTTGTGTCCGAGAGGTTGAAAGCCCAGACTAATAGAAGAGTCGGCTCTCGGCCCGATCCGATATCTCGCCCCCACATCTCCAACCCGGACCAGACCACGAGCACTGCAAGACAACCGGCCTGGGACCACGGGGGAGGGGCCAGACGGAGAGAGGGAGGGAGGGAGGACAGAGGGAGAGGGAAGAGAGAGGAGAGAGGGAAGAGAGAGGGAAGAGAGAGGGAAGAGAGAGGGAAGAGAGAGGGAAGAGAGAGGGAAGAGAGAGGGAAGAGAGAGGGGAGAGAGAGGGGAGAGAGAGGGGAGAGAGAGGGAGAGAGGGAGAGCCTGGGACCTACAGAGGAGAGGAGGGAGCAGAGGGAGGAGAGAGGGAGAGAGGGGAGAGAGGGGAGAGCCTGGGACCCACGGGGGAGGGGCCAGACGGAGAGAGGGAGGGAGGGAGGACAGAGGGAGAGAGAGGGAGAGCCTGGGACCTACAGAGGAGAGGAGGGAGCAGAGGGAGGAGAGAGGGAGAGAGGGGAGAGAGGGGAGAGCCTGGGACCCACGGGGGAGGGGCCAGACGGAGAGTGGGAGAGAGGGAGAGAGGGAGTGAGGGAGAGAGGGAGGAGAGGGGGAGAGAGGGAAGAGAGAGGGAGAGAGGGAGGAGAGAGGGAGAGAGGGAGGAGAGAGGGAGAGAGGGAGGAGAGAGGGAGAGAGGGGAGAGCCTGAGACCTACAGAGGAGGGGAGGGGAGGGGGCAGACGGAGAGAGGGAGAGAGGAAGAGAGGGAGGAGAGAGGGAGGAAAGCCTGGGACCTACAGAGGAGGGAATGGGGCAGACGGAGAGAGGGAGAGAGGGGAGAGAGGGAGGAGAGAGGGAGAGAGGGGAGAGCCTGAGACCTACAGAGGAGGGGAGGGGGCAGAGATTGAGAGAGAGGAGAGGGAGGAGAGAGAGGAGACCCTGGGACCTACAGAGGAGAGGAGGGAGCAGAGGAGACGGAGAGAGGGAGGAGAGAGAGGAGACGGAAAGAAAGAGAGAGGGAGGAGAGGGGGGCAGAGACGGAGAGAAAGAAGGAAGAGAGGGAGAGCAATGAAGGTAACAAGAGAGGGAGACGGACACAGGGGGAGAAAAACCTGACAGAAAAGAGGGAAACAAAGAAGGCAACATAAAAGAGAGAGAGAGAGAGACAGGAACAGGAAGAGAGGAGCAAAGATGATAACAGAAAGGAGAGATGAAGGGAGGGGTGAGAGCTACAGAAACAGAGAGAATGAAAGATAGTAAAAAGAAAGCAAACAACGAGACAGAGAGAGAGAGATGACAGAAAGAGCGAGAGAAAGGAGCAAATGAGGTAACAGTAAAGAGAAAGACTAGAAGAGAGCGAGAGAGAAAAACTAGAGGGAGATCTAGAGAGAAGAGGGAGAGAGAGAGAGAGAGAGAGAGAGAAAGGGATACAGAGGATGAAAGAGGTTGAGAAAGAAAGAAAGAAAGAGAGGGAAGAGAGAAACAGGGAGAGCAATGAAGGTAACGAGAAACAAAGAAGGAAACATAAAAGAAAGAGAGACAGGAACAGGAAGAGAGAAGCAAAGACGATAACAGAAAGGAGAGATGAAGGGAGGGGGTGAGAGCTACAGAACCAGAGAGAGAATGAAAGATAGTAAAAAGAAAGAAGCAAACAACGAGAGAGAAAATGAAACACAGAGGAAGAAGAGAAGAGTCAGAGACGACAGAAAGAGGGAGAGAAAGGAGCAAAGGAGGTAACAGTAAAGGGAAAGAGAGCTGGAGAGAAGAGGTGGAGAGAGAGAAAGGGATACAGAGGACGAAAGAGAGATAGAGAAAGACAGAGAGAGAGAAGACAAAGGCGGGAGTGGGGCAGAACTGAACACAGTGTCTGTTGTGTGTATAAGGCAGGACTTGGCATCGCCCACAGCACTGGGCTGGTAAGAGTATCCTGCTTCTCCCTGCTCCCTCTCTCCTCAATACTGCCTTTGTCCTCCCTGTGTACACGGTGACACCTGGCCCCGGCAACGCTCTGTCTCCTCCGCTTTAACACGGGACGAGCGGGACGGGACGGGACAATGTAGGACACTAGATAGGACAGGATAAGAGCCTGATAAGAATGCCAAATGTAAGGAGCCTACAGCAGCGAAATGCACAGGAGAAGTGACTGTTACTCAAGTACAAGAGTGAAGTAATGGTCCAACAGAAAGTATTTAATCAAAGTATCAAGAGAGACTCATTGTAAAAGTGTCTGGACATGACTGTAATACTCAGATTTATCATTTGTGCATAAAATGAGACGTTTGACAAAGGAGAAGCTGCAGAAACGATGTCATGTCTGAAGGAAAAGTGCAAGAAATACAAATGTTTACGGCTTTAATATCGTCAAAGTAAAGTTTCTGTCACTTCTGTCACAATCCTGCAGCTGAGGTCCTGATCCAGGTGCTCCCCAGACACCACCCCATAGTGTCGGGACAGGGTAAGGTTGTGTAAGGATGGGTCAAATGCAGAGGACAAATGATCCAAATGGGGACAATAGTCCAGTGTGAGACTTTAACCATAACCTGAGAACTGCCAACACTGAAGTTATTATGGCACAAACTGTTTCCATGGTGAACTCCTCAGACTGTGTACATAAATACATAAATGCAAATACAATACAAATATAAATACTCGTTGTACACAGTGGATGGTAAAGCCCCTGTACACAGAGGTCATGTGACACAGGGAGATTAGAAAAACAAGTGGCACAAATGGAGAGTCGGTCACAGGCGGCGTTTCTCTTTTAGCAACTTGATCTGAGGCCGGAGCAGAGACGGGCCAGATAAAAACAGAAAGAAGCACTGTCCCAGCGTCGCCATGACCAGGACGGACAGACAGGGAGGGAGACAGAGAGACAGGCCCTATCCAGTGACCAGGACGGGACAGACAGGCACTATCAAGTATACAGGACAGAGACACAGGCAGGGAGAGAGACAGACAGAGAGACAGACACACAGGCACTATCGACTATTCATGATGGGGCAGAGAGAGAGGGAGACAGACAGAGAGACAGACAAGGGACAGACAGGCTGGGAGACACAGAGACAGACAGACAGACATACAGACAGACACAGAGAGACAGACACATGGACACTATCGAGTATTCAGGACGGGACAGACAGTCAGAGAGACAGAGAGAGAGAGAGAGAGACATACAGGCACTATTGAGTATTCTGGACACAGAGACAGACAGAGAGAGAGAGAGACAGACAGACACACAGGCACTATCAAGTATTCAGGACAGGACAGACAGACACAGAGACAGACAGACAGGCACTATCAAGTATTCACACCAGGATAATCCACCAATCACAGGCACGCCCATCAGACAGACAGAGAGACAGACACACAGACAGACTCCAGCACATTAGAGCAGCAGACAGTCTCCATCTTCTGCTCTGACCTGTTCACTTTTCACCTCCACAAACATAAAACACCATCAGAGCATCGTCTCTCCGTCCTCAGACTTTACACAGAAAAAGGATTTGTCTCAGCAGCTCAGTAAATCAAAACCAGGAGATAAAAACTATAATTACACGTAACTTTTCTGGTTTCACTTTTCTGGTTATTGCTTTGCCTGTAATGTCCCACAGTATTGCATTAAACCTGTGTATAAAATTTAATCAGATCTGTGGAGAGGCGGCCCCTGCTTAATGTTTTTTTTTTTCTTTTTACGTATAAAAACACATGTAAGTGAATTAAATGTACAGTAGATAAACTTAATGTCACACTGCAGATCATCATAGTCAAAGCAATTACATCCATATGGAGAGAAGCAGCACTAAAAAATTACACAGTGCAGCTTTAATAAACATCTATTAGTAAAATAAGCAACTCTAACCCCAATAAAAGGATTAGAAAACAGATTGATGCAGTGAAAAGTCTAAGCGTACAAGTACATAATATATAAACTCTGACACTCGGATATTTTCTCTGCAGCCGTCATGTTGTGTCCAAACTTGTCCTGCAAAGATACAGTAACAAAACACAGCACATTGCACAGTGCAGCTTTGTTCCTATTGTTCCAGCGTCACCTATAGTGCAGCGGGACCAGGATGAGCCCAAGGTGCTCCAGATGGTGCTTGTGAACTGACAGCAAATAACAGTCTTGAGCTTAGTGCCATCCATTCAGCCCACTCAGGGTGCCCTTACAAGGTGCCAATCTAAAGTCATATGCCCCAGCAGCCTCGGCAAATAAAGCTGGAGCACACAGACCTCCTATTCAAGTGTCAGTGGGAAAAGCCAACAGAAGGTTTCCATGTGTATCCTTTCATCTAGATCCTCTAAGCCTTCAAACTAATCACATCAACTCCAACTTGATTCATCTGCACAGCCTCTTCCGCTGAGCTGTGAGAAGCACTGAGAACAAAAGAGGTAGTATGCATGCAGCGCTAAACAAATACTAACATTTATACACGAAAAAGGTATCGGAATTAAACTACGCCATGAGTGTAACAAAGATGACACGCAAATTCAAAGTATTCCGACACATGTGGCTGTGTAGGCCGAGAGATCAGGGAGGACGGTCAGTTAGTCACAGCCAGACACAAAGACCCAGCAGACGAGTCCTGCACAACAGAATACAATCAAAATCACCATTAGAACTGGAGAAACTGAAGAAAACAAATTGCAAATGCAGGAATTATTTATCAAAACAGCCTTGATTTTAGATTATTTTCAGCGAGCAACAAAATTTACTAAGAGCTTTGGCGTTATGTTGCAAACAAAGAATAATAATATAAAATGACAAAAAAAAAAATAATAATAAAATAAATAAAAATAAATAATAATAGAAAATAAATAAATAAATAGTAATAATAAAAAATAAAATAAAAATAGAAACATAAAAAATAAATAATAATAATAAACCACAGTAATAAATAAATAAATTAATATATAAATTAATAATAATAATAATAATAATAATAATAATAATAATAATAATAATACATGTATTAAAATAAGTTAAATATACATAGAGATGTTTTTTTAAATGGAAAAAATATTGCTCAAACTGTAATTAAGACATCAACAAACACTGAATTATAATGGGACTCTTGTAATAATTTATCTGTTCATATTTCAGTCTTCTCACAAACGTTCTCAAATGCATATTGAACCAAAACCTGTGAACAATTTGTAATCTAATCACAGTCCTCCAACCAAAAAAGATAAATAACCATAAAATAAAACCAAGCGCAGGGAATTAACACTTGAATGGATTTAATGAGAGTAAGAGTCAGAAGCCACTTGGCACGTTTGAAGGATAAATATGTAGTAATGTAGGTCTGAAACCATTTCCTTTGTCAATAGCATCTAAATCTGAGTAAGTAGGTGCAAAGAAGTGCCCTGCTGTTCAGTGATTTCGGTTAAATATGCAGCTGATAATATGAAATAGCTGAAAAATTCCACCCAAATGTATTCAGCGACCCTTGGCAGACAGATTGCACATACTTTAAGTCGACACTGACGATAACCAAACGCAAAGAATTTAAGCTATGCACAAAATCTGAACATTTAGACTCCCAGGCGTTCAGTCCAGCTATACTATTTATTCTGCACACGATTAAGCTGCCAGTACAATGGCTGGATAAACTGTGCGCTGCGGTCACTGTGCCCTGGTGTGTGCATGTGCTGTCCGGCTGTGAGCTCAAAAAAAACATGTGTGATTTGTGTGATTTGTGTGTTGTTGTGCGTCTGCCTGTCTGACCGTGTTATGTTCCAGTAATGACATCGGAAGCTGGCAGGGCTGCTTGTCTCCCAGCCCCTGTCCCTATCCCCACACAGTCAGAGCCGCTGCTGGGGGAACAGCCAAAGCCTCCAATCTGCAAACAGAGGAGCGGAAACAACCAGGAGAGAGCAGGGGGGTAAGGAGCATAAGCCGCAAATCTGACAAGTGACAAAGATATGATAAACTCGGAGCTTGGAAAAGAAGCGATTTTACAGGAAAGAAGACCGCAATGCAAAGAGTCAAACAAGCAACACAAAACAATGCAACCGTGCCGTCATGACAACAGAAAACACCATGGCACATTGGAGCACTGCTGTATTTAAATGAGTAAAGCAGGGAACACAGTGTAGAAAGAAGACTAGAACAGAAAAGAGCCTGAATATGCTCCAGAATATTGTCATTTGGCAGCTAATAATCCCACAGTTTAACATTTTCAGGTCTGGTCTGGACTCAAACTGGACATAATCTAGTTTCGGGGTAAATGCTTGTTTGTTTTACCCAGACAAAAGCTCTGCAATTAATCATATTTTAGTCGGATTAATGGTCAACCTTGGTTTTAAATCGAGGGATGGTCTGCAGTCACTAAAAACATGTTTGGAGAAGAGTTCAGATTAAAAACATCTGAATATGTTTTGTGTAAATGACACAAACTAAATTAATTAATCTTACAAGACATTTGAATGATTTTAACAAGAAAAAAAAAATGACCAAAAATGTGAAGCGTCTTTGGCTTATTAATTTCATTTTCATTTTCATTTATTTTATTTTCATTTATTTTATTTTCATTTATTTTCATTTATTTTATTTTCATTTATTTTATTTTATTTTATTTTCATTTATTTTATTTTATTTTATTTTCATTTATTTTATTTTATTTTCATTTATTTTATTTTATTTTATTTTCATTTATTTTATTTTCATTTATTTTATTTTCATTTATTTTATTTTCATTTATTTTATTTTATTTTATTTTATTTTATTTTATTTTATTTTATTTTATTTATTGTTTATTTATTTCGAGCACATCTCACAAGCTCCTCTTATAAAAAACAAAACAAAAACTAAAGTGGGAAGAAGAAAACTTGTAAAGTCCCACCCCTAACTTCCATCAGGACACAAATCAAACGCAAAGAAAAGGAGAAAAGAGAGAGAGAAAAAAAAGAATATACACCTGTAGACATATACATACATATATACATGCACAATAAGACTCTCTCTGTATCAGACCAGACCATGTGTTTGTATAAAAACTTAAATTTATCAATACTTTGTCACTGCTTGTTTTAAATCCAGAGCGTTGCACAGTTTCAGTCACACAAAAACTTTCACAAGTCGTTCGAACATTAGGTAGAATATCAGCAGTCGTACACAGACGGTGCATCTATTTTACAATTCTAGATTATTATAACTTTATTTATATGGACAGTGTTTGTTAAAAAGAATAAAGTGCACTGAGATTTACTCGTGAGATACCTCTCCTCACACCGGCCTCTTGTGGCTTGGCTCGTTTGCCCCACTTTTCCGAGGGCACAGAATAATGGCCAATTTCCAAAACAAAAAAAACCTGTAATTTGATAATTGAATGATTATTGACTTTGTGTAAATACCCATTCAATTTTACTATTATTTTGCTGACAAACCACCAACAAACAAACATATTCCCAAACACGGGGGAAGACGTAGCCTCCTCCTTTTGCTGGTAAGTGGCACAGAGCTCGTTGCTGGAGTTTGTGCCAATCTCCAGGCGCCATGGCATTAGGGCAACCGGAGCTGGACCTTCAGAAATGTGGGGTTCGAGGGACACAAATTGAGGACAAATTGTGCTCCCAGTGGGGGGCATGAATTATGTGGAGTGAGCGAGACTGTGAGAGAGAGAAAGAGAGCGAGGAGGAGGAGGAAAACGAGTGAATAGGGGGAGAAAGAAACCCCACGGACATGTAGGCCGAGATAAGTTTGGCAGCGGTTCAGGCATTTGGACGGACAATGTCATAGAGATAGAGAAGGAGACGAGGCAGAGGGGACGGTTTGGGCTGGCGCTCCTTTTGCTCTGCTGGCTGCTATGACTGGGACACGATGAGGATCTTGGCTTGGAGCAGCTAAACAGCCTGTTATGTTTTCATTAACCGCAGGAGCCTGTAGGGGGCGGGGCTGGGGCATCGAGTGGGTCTAAAATTAAATAGATGAGGGTTCATCACTGGGGAGAAGTTCCCTCATTACAGGCAGCGTACACACAATGAGAGCGCTTGGATGGAGGTTTTGTCCAGGAGCAGCGGTGCCAGGTCAAACAAACCTGCGAAGAATTCACAACATTCAGTGGGAACAATAGGAACTCGGAGCTATTTGGGAGGAAAATACAAAAAAAAACATGCTTTCCAAGAATGTCTTAACCGATCTGGAGTGTGTAAAAGAAATGCACGATTCAAAAGTTCTTGCTGATGTCTCACAGAAAATAATAAAAATAGATTTGCACGGCGGCTGAGTCTGCATCCTGAAGTGACTGGGCTCAATTAAAACACACGCTGATATGAGTGGGCACATGTCTGTCCACGATTGTTCCCCCGTGTACAGCACATACACGGGTTTTCTTAAAGGTAATGTCAGCTTTTATGGACGTCCAGGAGATGTTATTGATTAGCAGGGATCAAACAAATGGAAGACGAGTGCAGAACTTTCCAATTTAAGTACGCACATGGAGACACGAGTAAATGGCTGACTCCTCCATAATCAGTGTGACATCGTGGACTTTTCACTGTATTTTCATTCAAAACAATGTTCAAAATACTGAAACTAGCTCCTGTCGTCCTGCCTCATGAACGCTGCAGCTGAGACTGAGGCCGAGCAAAACTCTGAGAAATTACAAAGTATTTAACAAAGAAATGTAGGCGAGGATGAGAAAAATGATTCTTTATCTGTGTCCAAAGTGTAGAAATGTTTAGCAGATGTACTCAGAGTGATTCTGAGCAGAGAGGAGAAGAGACACAGGAGCAGAGACAGAGGAGCAGAGACAGAGGAGCAGAGACAGAGGAGCAGAGACAGAGGAGCAGAGACAGAGGAGCAGAGACAGAGGAGCAGACAGAGGAGCAGAGTAGAGCACATCTAAATACAGTTAAAACACAGAAAAACAGAAACAAACGTCCATCTTAATGGAGCAATAAGGCTGAATTCCAACTGGTCCTTTTTGGTCCGTTTTTGATCCTGTTCGGTCCTGTTTGGTCCTGTTCTGTCTTGTTCCGTCCTGTTTGGTCCTGTTTGATCCTGTTTGGTCCTGTTCTGTCCTGTTTGGTCCTGTTCGGTCCTGTTTGATCCTGTTTGGTCCTGTTTGATCCTGTTTGATCCTGTTTGATCCTGTTTGATCCTGTTTGATCCTGTTTGATCCTGTTTGATCCTGTTTGATCCTGTTTGATCCTGTTCGATCCTGTTCGATCCTGTTTGGTCCTGTTTGATCCTGTTCGGTCCTGTTTGGTCCTGTTTGATCCTGTTCCGTCCTGTTCGGTCCTGTTCGATCCTGTTTGATCCTGTTCGGTCCTATTCGGTCCTGTTCGGTCTTGTTCCATCCTGTTCGGCCCTGTTTGATCCTGTTCGATCCTGTTCGGTCCTTTTTGATCCTGTTCGGTCATGTTTGGTCCTGGCTTAATCCAGATCTAGACTTGGTCCTGTTTTAGTCCAGATCTGGTCAAGGTTTAGTTCCAGGTTTTTATGACGTGTGTCCAAAAGAATTTAGAAGGTTTTTTTTGTTATTATTATAATTTTTTTTTTTACAAACCAACACAACAGTGAAATGCATCGACTGAACATGATACTGAATATGATTTGTATTATTTAAATAGTTTGAATTGTAAACTTCATTAAGACACACGTGGGTAAAACTATTGTGCGTTTTACAAAGACACTAAACTTTTGTGTATTTACTCCTGTTCAATAATGTGATCGTTTTCATTTGGAGACGTCAGAACAAAGACAATTTATCCAAAATGACCCAGAATCGTACGAGTTTAATGCATTTTCATGATTAAAAACTTGATTTAGCTTCAGTTTAAGGTATGAAAGCAACTTGTGAAACATAACTGCGTTTTAACTTAGATATAAAAGTCCAATTTGAGCCGTAGTAACAGCTCCAAAAATAACAATTCCTACTTCATTCTTTCCGTCTAATCCTGTATATTTTCACGTCTTTGGCCTTGACGTCGCTGAAGCAGAGATTCAGATCAAAGATGAAGCACCTAATGGAGAGAGAGCGCGAGATCAAACAGGTCGAGGCACTTAGTCCCCGTCCAGGAGACACCTTTACAGGAAGAACTGCCCCGTTTTTTATCTTTACGGACACTCGGACGAGAACAGACGCTTAAAATATTCACAGAACACACAACAATTACAACGGTCAATACAACAAAAGCTGACCTCACATCACAGAAGCCAATTTTACCTTAAGTATAATTTAGGTTTTTATAACGTGAACGCAGAGAATCCTTGAAATGCCGACACAATTTTGCCTTAAAAATTCCTTGCATATAAATCGAACCAGACAAAGATTATTTTAAACCAATTTGTTGAGTTCTCCTGAGCTACAGATGCAGCCCGATAACGCACACACTGTTCAGTTATTTTTGCGTCAAACCCAAGGACAGGAGTCGAACGGAAGGACATCTGGGATAAAACTTATGTAAAAACGTACCTGCGAATGGCTTTAAACTAAATGAGGAGGATAAGTAGTGTTTAAAGTAGTGATAGAGTAAAAAAAAAAGTGCAAAAAGAAGACAAGAAGCAAAAAAAAAGTTCATAATAATTGTTGCAGGACTATTAGTTTAGACCAGAGGCGTCAAACTCATTTTCACCGAGGGCCACATCACCAAAATGGCCGCCATCAAGGGCCAGATGTGACTGTGCGGCAGAGTAAATATCACTAAATATATGTCATGTAAAATAAATGTAACTACTAAAACTCTCTGTCAACTCTATCCATTTATTACTTAGTCAAGTTGCAAATATTACCCGTCTGTAACTGCGTATCCCCTGATAAACTGACATTTTTAAACCTGCTCAGACCTTCAAGCTTCAAAAACAGCCTTTTAATTATTGGACAGTTTGTTGTTTTTCTTGAAGACCAACGTGCACAGACTTAGCTCCATGTTTGGTGTCAAAATGCCGGCGTCGATACTTCACTTTCACAACCGACCGCGCCTCATAACACAAAAAACATACAGGTTTTTCTCCTTGAACTAACACAAACTTGTCTTCACCTTGAACTTTTCCTGAAACGGCCGACAATGTTCCTGAACATTTTGGGATCATTTGCAAATATTTCTCAGTTCCACTTGTTGGAAAATGTCATTAGTTTATGGTCGATGCACACATTAAAGCAGCACAGACTTATTTTGTCATTTCAATTTACCTCGCGGGCCACATAAATTGACATGGCGGGCCGCATTTGGCCCCCGGGCCTTGAGTTTGACACATGTGCTTTAGACCATTGTACTGTTTTTATGATGAAACACGATCATAAACCAGTACAGATATTACAATTCAACACATTTCTAACACGAATGTAATGAAAAAAAAAAAAAAAAGCCTATTTATAAGAAGCTAAGTCTCCATTTGGAAGTGAAACCATAAACCATAAAGTCTTTGCTGTTTTATTTGGCAGTTTGATCTGGCGTTCACTATGTTAAATAAACATGACGGCAATTTGCAAATCACAAGACCAGCTGGTACTAAAAGTGAAAGAAGGCGATCAAAAGACGTGGTATGATCCTTGTACAGTTAATAATAGCGTGACATAAGTATTATTGTGTGTGACATGTCCTGACAAAAAGCTCCCAAAAGTATCAAAAAGTACCACACGCTCACAAAAAAACAACATTTTCTGGACTATAAGTGGCAGTTTTGTTTGTCCGGGGGTGCGACTTATACTCAGACGCGACTTATATGTGAAATTATGCAAATATGTAGTTTCACATCTTCGTTATTGTCACACCGCCGACCACACGAGGGCGCTCTAGGCTTGTACCAATATCTACTACTCTGCTTTATTTATCTGATTAACTGTTAATATCTTACGTTAACAAACCAGACACGTGTTCAGTTCTGTCTGTGCTTCATGTCGCTGAATAAATATAAAATAAATCTCCCCAGAAAATGCGACTTATATGTTTTTTCTTCATTATTATGCATTTTTGGCTGGTGCGACTTATACTCCAGAGCGACTTATACTCCGGAAAACATTGTATTTATGCAGAAAAGCACTAGAAAACTATATACATTTACATATACAAGTAAAAAGTAAAGCATTGCCTTCTCCTTTCTGCTCCTTTATTACGAATATTTATAATTAATCAACTAAACTCGACTAATTAACTGAGTAAAGGGCGAGGACACGACAAAGCTCATTCTGATCAAATATACAGATGGTAACATTTTAAACATTTGGACAATCTGATATAATAATAATATTTTGATAAACCCGACTCCATCTGGAAGTTTAACCACAAGCCACCAACCTTTGCCTTTTCATGTGCCAGTTTGCCATCTTATATTTAACCAAACGGACCCACCGCGTGGACTTGACTCATCCCGGTTTAATCCCCTGCACCTACATCAGGCCACTTCCTCTGTACCTTTTGTTTGTTTAATTGTGTCTGCTCCGTCCGGCCCACACAGCTCCACATCAGACTGATCAATCACCAGGGCAGCCGCACACAGCCGCCATTGTCAAGCGCTTTCCCGGACTCATAGACACTGACAACCTCTGTTCACATCCTTTTCTCCCGGCCCTGGCATAGTCCTCTCTTTGTGCAACCCCACTTGTATTGATGGAATCTGAAAGTAAGCAGATTTGCAACGGATATTAACAGTAGGCCCACAGAACAATGGCACAGAGAGGCATGGTACAAGGATGAGAACAAATGAAGCCTTTATGCGAGACAGCGGTGTTATGAGGCGAGAGGGGGCGACGGAGGATGCAGGGAAATGTATAGAGAGGAGGGGAAGAAGAGGAGAGGGGAGGAGAGGAGAGTGGCCCGGGTAAGATGCAAGCGACGCAGCAGGAGGCGAGACAGGAGCTGCAAAGTTTAGAAGCTTAGATGTGATAAAAAAACATCCAGCAGACAGACAAATCTAGAAAAATACCAGCTTTTTTACATGTATTTAAAGGAAAAGAGGTTAAGTTGAGTCGTTTTGGAGCAACGAACAGACCAGGAACGGCGAAAAATCTAATATTCTTAGTAGTGACGTGGTAAAAATACATGTGTTTGTGCAGTTTTAGAGGTGTTTTATGTTGTATAGTAGTAATAATAATGTAAATGTGTGGCTGGGTGTGGATATAAAAGGCAAGAAATGTGTGTAAAAGCCGCCCTGAGTCACAGTTACACCGGTTTCCTAAATTAAAAGTTCAATTTACCGGTGATAACAGCTGTTTTCATAACCTGTATTGGTCTTATTCCGTCCCGCACACGTTTTCCTCTAAATCAGGGGTCTCAAACTCCAATTATCTGGGGTCTGCAGGAGGTAAAGTCTGGGTGAAGCTGGGCCGCATCAGGTATCCCACAAAAAAGCTTTGTTAAAATCTTCTCAAACATCATCTCTGCTTTCAACAAACTTACTGAACTACGACAATTCTTGTGGATTTTCTGGATATATGTCGTTATTTGTTGAATCTTTTGCGACGGGAGTACACAGCGCGGATGTTACGTGTGTTTGGGGAACCTTCTACACTTTCATATTGTCCTGCGGGCCACAAAATATCATCTCGCGGGTCGTAATTCGCCCCCGGGCCCCGAGTTTGAGACTCCTGCTCTAAATAAACCACTTTTTCTTGTTGCTGGCGCTTCCATTTATGCAAAAAACAAGTCTTTTTACAAATGGACAGAGCTGAGTCGCTAAAATCTGTCATTAAATAAGTTGATTTGTGTAAAATGTTCATTTTCGTGGAGGCTTTAAAAGGGCTCTGTGGTCTTTATAAAACGTATTTGCGACTCATGCAAAATAACACAATCAAATGACGATGGCGGCGCTGGAATAAAGTGAATAAAGAATGACCAAAGATGTGATTCATAATGAGCAAAGAGTGAGTTCTAATAAGAATGACTCAGGCTTAGGGTTGTTAAAAGCGTCAAAAACTAGTATTGAAACTCGATACTCATTTGCACAGGTATCGATACTTAAAAAAGCCACATTTACAGGACAGAAATGAACCTTTCCTGAACAGATCTTGAGCTTTATCAGAACATAAACGAGTAAAACGCCCCTGGACAACGATGAAACAACACAGATTTAAGGCCACATGGTAAAATAAAGTGCTATTTTTGGTATTTAATGTTGAAAATAACATTGTATTGTCTAAAAAAAAGTGTTTTGTTAGCATTGTGGGGTCTACTTAATTCATCCTGTAACCTCAACTTCTACCTTTACGCCTTGATTAAGTGGTTCCTAAGCCTGAATCATTCTTATTTTATTTGTTTTTTGTTCATAAAAAGGTGTAGTTGTTAAGTGGTGTCTGATTTAGCTGTAATTCTGCACGAGAAAGAGACGCCAGGTGAGTCAAAAACAATGTGTAAACCTGAATCTGTGCAGTTGAGGCAGACGTCAGACAGAAAAACACTTCATTTCGACAGTGAGCGGTGTCTCTGAAGGCCTGACACGCCGTACACACAACTAAAACACCAAAAACACACACCGCACACTGACACCGGGAGATCAAAAGTGTTCTGCTGCTCCAAACCTGCGGCTGGGGACTTCAGCTGTACGTCTATATCTACTCCTCCCCCTCACAGCCAATAGGGATCGGGCCTGTGCTCTCCTCCGTCGGACCGCCCCGTCGACAGCTCTGTGGGGGGCGCAGACAGACACACACAGACACACACAGACACACACAGACACACACAGACACACACAGACACACACAGACACACACAGACAGACAGGTGTAGCCTCAGGTAATCTAACTCCACTCTGGCCCAAAGCAGAGACACCTCCAGGAGCGTCTTTGTCCTCAGGTTTGGCCCATAGCTCTGCAAAAAAACAACAACTGCGCGTCTTTATTTAAGCAAAATCAACATAAACGCACAAAATCAAACTGTTTTATTTGAGTCGGTGTGATGATGGGATTAAATATCACTGTGTTTTTGCTTTTGCATGTCATGACTTTATTCATTTCTCTTTGTTATTTGGGCTGATTGGACCTGATGAGAGTAAAAAACAAAGAATTATTTTTACATTATGAGTAAAATGATGTCCACGTATGAGGACATTCGTTCTACGTTTTAATCATTTTTGATAAAACGTTTGAATTTGCAAAAACTATTTATTAAATCCCTGAACGCAGCAACTTTTGTCCTGAGTAAAAACAATTGTGTCTCTTGGAACAATGTGGGTCATGTGAAGAGTTGCAGGAGACATGTGCCTTTACAAAACAAAATAAATAAATAAATAAATAAATAAATAAAATAAAATAAATACAATAATAAATAAATAAAATAAAATAAATACAATAATAAATAAATTAAATAATAAAATAAATACAATAATAAATAAATTAAATAAATACAATAATAAATAAATAAATAAATTACATAATAAATAATAAATAAATAAATAAAATAAAATAATAAAATAAATAAATACATATCTGAAGATTCTAAACTCTAAACATTTTTGCATTGTTGCTGTTCTTCTTCTTCTAAAAATATATATATATTAGACAACCCAAAAAGTGTCCTAGGTCCAGGTCATAGGAGGCTGAGGCACTACGACCACCTGCAACAAGGTTTACCCATAATGCACTGGAATGACTGGAATAAAAGCTGCACAATGTAACTTTTCTGGAGGGGAGTTATTGCACTGCCCAGAATATTACACAGTCCTGAAAAACCAGACATCTGAGCAGGTTTTAGTGTTTTTTTTGCCACCAAAATAAATTGAAAAAGACACAAAGCCAAAAAGTGAAGTTGAATTAAGTCTGTGCAATTAATCAAATTTGAATCAAGATCGAGATTCAGTCATTTCCAGTTGTCAGTGCTATTCTTGGGGCTTTTTAATCGAATATTCCTCAGCCAATCTCTGCCAGTACAAGCATGTGGTTTGGAGCAGTGTTCTGATGAATAATTTGACGATTTTCATGTTAATATTTGAAGTGATTTGATTAGTTTTTAATAAGACAAAATAAAAGCGTGTTGAAAATCGAACAATATTGTAATACCGCCCAGCCCCGCGTTGAATACATGCATGAAATCTGACAAAAACACATGTTTATGTACGCCGAATGTCACAGTTTGTTTGACGTTCACTTCATCATCCACTCATTTATGCTCGCTCTGAAAGAAGTCTTAAAAAAGTCCATCTAAAAACATGCTGTACCTACATAGAATATTCCATTTTCAGTCATATTTCAGTCAAAATGAGACTCCACATACAAACTACAGACATCATGATGATTACTGTGTGCTGTTTGAAAGTAAAAGATGTGTTTTTCTACTCTGGGACAAATCAAAGCTGCAGTGAAGCGGCTGCTGCTGCTGATGAGAGACGGACCATAGCGAGTTTAATGTCACAACACGGAGCAGAAAGAGTAGTTTCCAAATGATCTCTCCTCAGGGTATCGGCTAATGGCAAAGCACAGCAGCACCGCGGCTTGTTGCTAGGAGAGTCGGACCTCTAGTCTTTTCTATTGGTCCTAGTCTTCTCCAATAAAACCCCACACATAATTACAAGAGATTTTGAGTGGCATGTGAAAAGTATATGATGCAAAGGGCATGAATAAAGTCTCTGAACCAAGTGCTGCTGCGGGTTGAAGTTCAGAATCATAATCAAACTCGTGCGATTGCCGAGTTTCCTGGTGAATTTTTCAATCAGGGGGAGGCCGCAGTGAATCATGTGCATCCTGGAGTGCAGCCATTTGCATTTTGATTGGTTTACACTTGTCCACATGTCCTTTTCTGATGCAACCTTTACATTAACGCACACTTTGGGGTCAGCTGCATTGACACCAGTGACTCTCGAGCTCGTATATTTGCATTTTTGACCTTTTTACTCCTTCAAAACGCTCTTAAAAACTTCAAATCTGTTAAGCAGCAATTGAAATCTAAGAGAAACTTGTGCATTTAGTTCTACTTTCTTAATGTTTTTTAAGTTGTACTATGTAACTCTTTCCGTGGCGTGTCTGTTTCCTGCTTGTTTCCATGGATTTGTTATAGATTTACCTAGAAAGCTCCACAGTATGGCATTAAACGTGTCCAGCTCAATGAAAACAAGGCCAGAATACATGTTTTTCAGGCTAATTTTAAGCAATAAAGGGCGGAATAGTGGACTAATGCGAGATTAAAGCCAAACAGCGGAACCCTCCACTTAAAAAAATGACATAATGCAGCTTTAAAATGTCTAGAGAAGAATAGTAACAGCCACATGTTGATCCGTCAGCCCCAGGGCAGCAGGGGTGACCTCAGTGTTAGTTGAGCGGAGAGAGAAGAAATGATTTAATAGCAACTAAATGTCAATAAAAACACAATTAGAAACAGATTTATTAGACAGGATTTAGTACAAAATTCGACAACTCTTTGAAAAGAACAGACCGAACCTGTTTTGCATGATTTCGGGGTATTTCAAGTGTGTTTTGTACTATGTTAATTCCAGGAAATCCAGTCTGGAGTAATTAGATTTACCTGATTATTCTGCCTTGATCCAGCTTCAGATCTCCAGTCCTTTGTGCATTCTTTATCTCTGGACCACCTGCTCTTGACCTTTGCATGTTGAACTTTTGACCCCAGACGATGAGGGAGTAGGCAGGTCCCTCTTGACCGGCTCTTGACCTGCTGAGAGGGAGAGGAGTTCTGTTTGTGCTGTTGTTGTTGTTAAATGTAACCTGTGTGTAGTCGTGCTCTTCTTCCTGACCCTGAACGACACTGAGCTCAGAGGCACCGCGGCCCCCACAGCCCCCACAGCAGGGCGCTCTATGGGTCCCCAACTGTTTGTTTTCTGCATCTTGTCAACACTTAAAAACTTGGAAAGCGATCTAATGACTTTACTGCCTTTCAAGGACAATAAGTTGAAGTAAAAGTGCACAAAGGACGACGTTAGACACTTCTGTTTAGTTTTATGTTTGCACAGTCAAACTAAAATAATGAAAAATGATAAAAACTTGTGAAATAACTATATGGACCAGGCTTTTTGGTCAAGCTTTAGACACAGAATCTGCAATAAGCTGATTGTTTGTAGCCTGACCCATGATTGACATTGGTTTATATGATTCTACGCAAACTGTGAGAGCAAATTTAACTTCAAACTGAAAAATATGTTAAATTATAGGGGCAACCTGCAAAGTTTAGACGCAGAGGAGGTAAATCCAGACAGATCTGGCAACACAAACAGAGGAGCTGCAGTTTGGCTGAGGAGAGATGCGGCGTACACTGCCCCCTGGTGGACATTAATGGAAACACACACATTTTCACAGCTCCATTGTTGAAGAGATTTGGGTGTTTTCCATCTTTAAAGTTGTTTAATAAAAGCTACAATAGTAATAGCCTTGTTTTTATTCCTTATTTTATCAAATCACAACTTCATTCAAAGTCTAATCAAAAAATAAGAGTCATACATCGATTTTTCTTTTGTTTTCAGCAAGTTTATTTCAGTATAAGTGGTTCCTTAAAACAGCTCTCACTCTACCTCTGAGCCTTTTCTCGTGACTTATTTCAAGCAAGACATGAATATCTTCAGACATGGCCAAGTCCAACACGACCCAGCTCTGTGCCAAACGACATTTTGAAGCAAACCATTTGACAAGAATCCACGTTAAGACAGATGGGAGTCAAAAGGTCACATTTGAACAAAGATTTATGCTTTATACATAACATGTGTAAAACCTGACTGAAATGAGACCAGTGCCCGGCTCACACACACACAGAGCAGTGATCTGACAGTAGTTTCCTCCTCGACGTTCCTCTTCTGTGTAAGCGTGTTAATGCATGCGTGTGCCCTTGTGATCTACACTTTTACATACAGTAGCATCCTAATCTGTGTTCTCTAGTAAGGCATTATGTGGCAAAAAACAAAAAAAACAATATCTAAAAAGACTGCAAACAAGTCAAAACAGCATCACTCCCACAAAACAGGTCGTAAGGCTTCAAAATAAAAACAGTATGTTGCAAATTTTTCTGGAAAACATCTTAAAGAAACAGCACGATTTTGGAAACAGTTAGTAAAAAATGGTTTCATATTTATAGGCACTAATGACCAAATTAATTAATCAATTTAAAATGGCACATTCTAATCTGCTGTTGGGAGGTGTGTAACAGATTTGTCAGTAAATACATTTGGAAATCAACCAAACGCCAGTGTATGAGCTACCTCTGAATAAATAATTATAATGGAGGCTTGATTGGATTTTGTGGGGTTGCACAGTACTCTGGTAGTTGGCAAGTACAAATTAAACCAGTAACATAATTATAGCACTTGCTTTGAAAGTTAATTAAAAAAATGTTTTCTACTTTTGGCAAACGGGCTAAGGACTTTAGAAAGTTTTAAGGAGACAGTTCCTTTTATATTGTTGCAAGTTTTACAGTTTGGCAATAATTTTAAAAGAATTAACCTCAGCAATGGTCCAGGAAATTACAATCTCTAGCCATGCCAATAATAAAACAAATTTGAACGTTTTGAGCAAGTAACAAAACCCTGAATGTCAGGACAAAACAATTACATAAAGTGGTGCAGTAGGTTTGTGAGTTGGGCGTTGAGTGAATCTTATAGTAGTTTTTTAGACCGCAGAAGTCTACACAGTAACAGAAAACCTGCACGGAACAGAACAGGTGCTTTACAAATTCACTTTAGCAATGACAAAGTAAAGAGCATGCACAAACTTCACAGGTGGTACCTTAAAAGTTCACATATAAAATACATTCATGAAAACATCTTAAAACAAAACAAAAACATGATCGATAGAAAGTAGAACACCATCTATTTCAATGGCTTAAGAAACAAGGCAGCCGGATTTTCGGATAATAAGACGTTTAAGAGTCAGCGGAGGTGGAAATACAGTATAAACACATATTATTTTGGCGCTTGTTTCATAAAATACGTGCATGTAAACTTGGATGACAGGCGCGTCCAATAGAAATGCCCAAACTTAAACGTTGGTCAAACTCGGATCTTGTAGATGTAAACACTGACAGACACGCTTCAATTCAACTCAATTATAAATACATTAAATGATTTTTTATGACTTCAGATGCGATTCCACGCTCAGCTGACCCCACACGTCTCAGTTTGTGATATTTTGACTTAGTAACTGGTGATTTTAAACAGTTTTATTTATGTGTTGTCATCGGCCACCTAAGCCATGTGGTGCTGCGCTGGTGTTCGCTCCAACACACTTCCCTGAGAACCCCAACCTCTTCCTCTGTGACTACAGTTATGGCAAATGCTGGAGGAATTAAAATGGTCCTGAATGAATAAAATACATTACACGTTTTTACAAATGACATGGTGCAGCATTACGCGGAGAGGACGTTTTTAAAAGCCGATATTTACAGTTTTCCTCCCCTCAAAGCCGGAATAGTCGTCTTTGTACATACATTTAACATGGGTTTGTGGTGAAAAAGAAGCATCTGTGAAGACATAACTAACGAAACTCAAGCCGTGATTGGTCAAACGTTTGAAAATAACTACGGATAACATCTCGTAAATGCCGATATGTCTCATTATTCACTCAGATGAGGACCAACGTAACATCCCGCTGTAGCACGCACAGTACTACGCATCAACGCTTTCAATATTGATTTTTTTTTAAATAACGTATACAGCATCTTTATATTGTGTGTGTACCTGTTTCATTCTACTCAGTCTCTGCTTATTTTGGCTTTAAGCATGTACTGCTCCCATGGAAAATGAGTTTGCATCACTAATTTTGTCTCCTTCCTGTAACGCTCAACAAACTCAAGTCCTTCACAGTTGTCAAAGCTCTTCTTAGTCCTTTTTTCCCCCATATATATTTATTTCATATAAAAAATAAGTTATTGCGGATCAAAAAAGTGCAATGTTGAAAAATATCATATTCTCTTAACTCTCCACCCAGTTTGGAGCGAGAGAAATGGAAGATTCTCGTTGTTCTCGGTGTTCGCAGCCTCTCCACTGTCGTCTCTCTCTTCTCCAGCTGCACCAGGACAGTTACAGGAGTAAAGCGGAGGAGGAGGAGGAGGACGGGCCGCTTCCTGCTACGCGATCACCATGGGAACGTCGTCTGAGAAACCGCTGATCATCGGAGCGTCTTCATCATCATCACCTGAAAGAATGGAAATGTCTGAAAATATAAAGTATACAAACATGTAAATATGGCAACGTTACACAAGGACTAGACAATTTACAATCTATTTTTGATCAAGAAATTCAGTGTTTCACAATAGTTTCAGTTCCTCTACTCAAGTTCCAGACTACAGACTAGATATAGACTCAAAATTCTATCATATATGAGCATTATAACTTGAATTTTGAGTTTAGTTTGACTTTCCTTCCTTCCAAATAAACATTTAAGGTGCTGTTACTCCAGTTGAACGGGAACTTTCACATAATATCGTTTGAATATCAGGATAAAATGCTTGCTGCTTCAGGGACAAGGGCTGACGGATTTGGGAAAAATATCGAACTACAATTTTTCTGAAAAGAAATGAGATTAGATTTATGTTTTAAAATGAAGAAGAATGAACAAAAAGACCGAAATATGAAGTAACAAAGTGACAAGACTCAGATTTCAGAACGTGTTTGCACAGATCTGCAGGACGGAAAGGAAATGACTGTACAGTTTGGACACGTTTACATTTTCCCCATCTTTTCACAATTAAACCGTACTCTTTACTTGTTTTATACACTGAATACAAAATGAATATCACAGCAGACACTCACCCAGTTCATCCCCAGAGGAAAAGATCGCAGAGCCTAAGCGTGAGTTGTAATGCGAGTTTGCGAAAGCGGTGAAGCTGTTTTGTAGACGCCGATGTCTAAAGTACAGAGCCACGAGACCCCCACAGACGACCAGAAGAAGAAGGAACAACACGGGGACGACTACAGCCGCCATGTCCCCGCCCGAAGAGGCTCCGCCCCCACGAGAGGCCTCATTGGCTCCTGAAAACACAAGATCAGAACAGCTGTCAAAAGAGCGACGATACTCAACATTCAAGTCTCGTACAGCCGCACTTTTTGGTTTATTTAGTCTCGTTGCTGTGCTAAAATTTCACACGCAACTGAGGAAAAAGTGCAATACAGATTTTAACACCACAAAAGTATTTTATTCGTTATAATTACCACATGGTCTTATACTACGTCTGATAGGACCATTCTAAAACTATTCAGAAAAGGTCAAATTGTGTCCTATTTGTTTATTTCAGTATTGACACGACACTGGATGAGTATCAAGACCAACACCACAACGATAATAAAAAGACTGCTACTTTTTTTAGACAAAATACCCAACATATAATAGCAGTACTTTCTTTATAGTACCATGTCGTCTTATACAGTTCTGATAAAGCTCAAGATGATTCTAAAACTGTTAATGTCAATTCTTCTTTGTCAATACTAGACGTTCTTAATGTTTTGCCTGATAAAAAAGTATTTAGTTTCGATAGGTCTTCTAGTTTTAGTACAGAAAACCCCAATTCCTAGACAGAAGCAGCATTTTGAACTCTATATTCCTCAGACATAATCCTCCAGTGCACCATGAGTCCCCTCTGAGCCAGACGTCAGGCTCGTTGGCTCGCACACGGGTGGCCATGTCGTTTACCTGCAGCGAGCTCGTTGTAGAGGAGTCGGGCGGGCTCTCCGCACAGCTGCCCGTTCACGAGGCACCGCGCCTGGACGTAGAACGTGTAGTTGTGCCCCAGGAGGAGGCTGCTGATCCGGAAGTACGTCTCTGTGGTGTTTCCCAGGAAGGAGGTTTTATTGGTCACGCTGTCGTAAACGTGCACCTCATATCCCTGCACAGACGATTAGAACAGAAAAACACTTCAGATTATTATTTAGCCTAGATTTCCTGCTCAGATCAAAGACAATCAAGGTTCTGGAAGTAAATTTCACATTGTTTGCGTATACTTTTCGAACTAGTCAAATATTAATAGTTTAAAGACACGAAGCGCATTACGTGGTTGTTTTCAGTCCAAAAACACATTAAAAACTTTAGCATTTTTAATATATACTGTGACTTACAATCCCAGTTTAAGATTTTGCAAATATTTAGCCAATGAAAGATTTAATTTTATGCAAACCTGTGTACAATATTTTTCAACAATTCATAAACTGCACTAAGATTCACTCAACAGATCAGTGTGTGAATGTAAAACAACTTTCTCCAGATAAACTCAGAGTCTTTGACCCACAGAAACATAGAGAAAGTGTCAGCATCACCTCCAGTCTCTCTCTCTAAAACCTTCAAATCAGACGAGAAATCTAGAGGTAATAATGGACTCAGACTTGAACTTTAACAGCCACATCAAATCAGTAACATCTGCAGCTTTTTACCATCTAAAAACAGTTCAAAAGTCAAAGGTAAACTGTCAAAACCAGACTTAGAGAGACTTATCCATGCATTTGTGTCCAGTAGGTTAGACGACTGTAACGTCCTGCTCACTGGCCTCTACAAACGAGCCACAGAACAGAACATCCAGAACACTGCTGCTCGGGTCCTGACTAGAACCAGGAAGTACTTCACACATGTGTCCTGTGGCTCAGGTCTCTGGCTCCTGTGGCTCAGAGACTTTAAAGCAGCTCAGTGTGAACAAGTCTCTCCATGGACCAGCACCAAAGAACATCTCCCACATGAGCCACAAGAAACATCTCACATGAGGAGGACTAAACCAGGACTAAACCAGGACTAAACCAGGACTAAACCAGGACTAAACCAGGACTAAACCAGGACTGAACCAGGACTAAAGCAGGACTAAAGCAGGACTAAACCAGGACTAAACCAGGACTAAACCAGGACTGAACCAGGACTAAAGCAGGACTAAACCAGGACTAAACCAGGACTAAACCAGGACTAAACCAGGAGAATCAGTGTTTCAGTTTTCTGCAGATAAAACCTGGAACATTCTTCCTGAAGATGTGAGACTTGACTTTGACAATGTTTAAAGACTCAAATCAGTTCTGTTTATCTGTGCATGTGACTGAAAGTTTTTTATTCTGCACTCTTCCGTTTTAATGGTAATTTCATGATGATTATTTGTGATTATTTATGTTTTGATTTGTGTGATTTTAACGTCTTTCTCATTCTGTAAAGCACTTTGAATTACCTTGTGTATGAATTGAGCTGTACAAATAACCTTGCCTTGCCTATAAAGCAGATGTCGTGATATAGCTGTACGGTTTTCTCTTACCCTGCTCTCATTGAAGCCTTTTTCTCTCACTGCCAGACTTTTCCAGAAGAGAAACACATGATCCTTCTCTGTCAGAATCTTCAAGGCCTCTGGAGCTGGGAGGAGCACTGGAGAAGAAAATAGCACATTTTATAATCCGGTATTGACCCTGTCCTTGGTATTTGATGATGTGTGTAAATGTGCGTCTTGTACCTGTGCTCAGAGTGAAACTGGCCTCTTTGCTCATGTTTCGGAGCCGGACTGAAACACTATAGCGACCTCCGGGCTCCAGATCCTTGAGCACATACTCCACTGTGTTGTTTTTGGACGTGAGTTTGTAGTCACGCTCCTCCTTTCGGATCACGTCCCGCACGTGGATCACATATGTCTGCACAAGCACAGAAAATCATCAATAATAAAACTAAAGATGCATTTAAGCAGCGTTTACATTCATTAGAAATATACAATGTCAGGAAATATAACTGAAACATGTTGGGCACTTAAACTTTTATCAATAAAGATCCACATTTTCTGGACTATACGTCGCTCTGGAGTATAAGTCGCACCAGCAAAAAAATACATAAAAATGAAGAAAAAAACAATTCGCTCTGGAGTATAAGTCGCACCAGCAAAAAATACATAAAAATGAAGAAAAAAACATAAGTTGCTCTGAAGTATAAGTCGCACCAGCAAAAAATACATAAAAATGAAGAAAAAAAACAAACATAAGTCGCTCTGGAGTATAAGTCGCACCAGCAAAAAATACATAAAAATGAAGAAAAAAAAACATAAGTCGCTCTGGAGTATAAGTCGCACCAGCCAAAAAATGCATAATAATGAAAAAACAAACAAATAAAAGTCGCACTGGACGATAAGTCGCATTTTTGTGGGAAATTTATTTTACAAAATCCGAGACCAAGAACAGACATTTTATATTTAAAGGCAAGTTATAATAATAATAATAAAATGTGGAACAACAGGCTGAATATCAGTACATCACGCTAACGTAACACATTTATATTTATTCAGCTCCATGAAGCACAGACAGAACTGAACACGTGTCTGGTTTGTTAACGTAAGATAAGTTCACTCTCTCATACATTATCCGCTAATGGTTAATGATATTTTTGTCCTTGCCTCTTTTATGTCCTGATATGTTTAAATGCTGTTTTATTTGTGTGTGATCTGTTGTACACTGTATTTAACCTTTTACGCACTGAGAACATTATAGACCATTACAGCTCGCCTTGACTTTTATTCTTAATGACAGTAACATATTTAAAGAGCCCCATGTCTCTGCTTTGAGACGGCCTTTGAATTTACATGAAGCACCGTTGGCTGTGGAGTTACGGTGATTAAAAGTCCAAAACCGCGAGTCTGTCAGCGGCGATAGCATCCGACGCTAAAGTGTTAATAAAGTCTTCAAAGTTTAATCTGTTTTGTATCATTCTGACTAGGATTCTTACAGGAGGATCTTAACATTTTTCCAGGTAAAGATAATATTTACAGATAAATTTAACTACCCAAGTCAAATAAGCCAATAAACACACACACAGATGCAAAGTGACATTAGTTTCCGAGTAGCTGGTTTCTATAGTTGTAATGTTACGTACCAGAGCCGCGTTCGGGGCATCGTACGGAGGCTGCCATTTGAGCGTGGCCTGTGTCTTATCCACTCGGACTCTGTGGAGGTTTCTGGGCGGGAGGCGTTCGTTGGGGATCATTTTGACCACACCAAAATCCGAGGGTGGGCCTAAGTACGGAGAGACCACACGCACCTGAGGAAAGAGGGTGGTTTGGTTAAATATATCTATCATTTCATCGATATAGAGCATCAGTAAGAGTAAAAGTAAAAGAGGAGTATGTTTATTGCTTATTTATTGTACCTGTGTACCTTTTTACTGTCTGTATTATATTTTTTATCCAGGTCAATACCAAATACGAATCGACTAAACATTACTCTCTTCAGATTTCTTATTTACAAGTAAAACTGTACGTAGTAACATCACTGGAAAACCAAACACGACCCTAAAATCTAAATTCTCCACACATGCTAATTCTGCACACATGGTAATTTCTTCAATTTCGATGTAATTCCAGATTTTGGCACGTGTTTAAGCATCATAATTTCGTCTTCTTCTTCTTTATTCATAATGCCACACCCTCTGCTCCTCTAACTTGATTTTACCCCAGCAGGTGGTGCATGGTGGGGCAGCTTTGGGGCAAATCACAGGCCTTATTTGCACCTGTGTCTCTCCACACTCACGCTGCATAATTACACGTCTAGCAGCAGAGATTTAATCCTCCCAGATGTTCCCACTTTTATAACTGGGGAAGATTTGTCTCTGCACCAGCGACTTTTTTTTTTTTAGTCTGGAACCACTAAGGAGGAGAAGATGGTTTCATTTGAGAGCTGTGGGAGTTGAGACATCGGCAGCGCTGTCCCCAGATACAAACTTTACTTAACAATGTTATTTTAGTCTCACCAGGAAGAGGTACTGCTCGTCACTGTCGACAGTCACCGTGAGGCTCAGAGATGTAGTGTGCACCAAACGAGGTCTGCGGTAAAGGTCCAGGAAGGAAGTGGCATAAAACACGCCGTACACCACCTGAGAACACCAAAAACAAGACAAACTATTTATCAGACGCAGTTATAATCAGTGAAAACTAACAGGGAGATGAAGAGTTTGAGCTCTAAATCTAAAATATTTGACTTATTTATGTATATTTTACCACACGTTTACATGTTAAAGCAGGAAAATAACACTTATATAAACGTCTGTGCAGTGTGTATATAATTACACAGTGCACAGACAGATTTAAAGGTCCTGCGTGAGACTGAAAGTATTTATAATAATAATAATACATTTTATTTATAGGGCGCCTTTCTGGGCACTCAAGGTCACTTTACATACAATATATACATATACAGACAGTTAAAATCAACATTTATGAACATACAGTTAAAAGCATTCAGATAAAAAACATTGAAAAAGGACAGGGCAGGTGTGGATTATAAAGAATATGCCAGTCTGAACAGGTGGGTTTTGAGTTTGGATTTGAAGTGTGAGAGTGTGTCAGTGTTGCGGAGGTCAGGAGGGAGAGAGTTCCAGAGCTGGGGAGCAGAGCGGCTGAAGGCCCTGCTCCCCACGTTGACAAGCCGGGCTGAGGGAACAGAGAGATGGAGAGAGGAAGAGGAGCGGAGAGAGCGAGTGGGTGTGGCAATATGGAGGAGGTCTGAGAGGTATGGAGGTGCAAGGTTATGGATGGGTGTGATGTGGTTGATGGAAGGGGTGCGTGTGATGATGCGAGCTGCTGAATTCTGAACCAGCTGAAGTTTATGCAGTGTTTTTTGTGGGAGACCAAAGAGAAGAGAGTTGCAGTAGTCCAGGCGAGAAGTGACGAGGCTGTGTACAAGTACGGCTGTGGACTGTGGTGTGAGGGAGGGAGACGATTAATGTTGCGTAGGTGAAAATAGGTGCAGCGGGTGATGTTATTAATGTGAGAAGTGAAGGAAAGTGTGCTATCGAGGATGACACCCAGACTCTTAACCTGACGGGAAGGAGAGATGGAGGAGCCGTCAATGGGCATAGAGAAATTGTTGATCTTGTTTAAGGTGGATTTGGTGCCGACAAGGAGAAGTTCAGTTTTATTGCTATTGAGTTTGAGAAAATTGGAGGTGAACCAGGATTTGACTTCATTGATACAGATAAGAAGGGTTGATGGTGGGAGTGATGAGTTTGGTTTGCCAGAGAGGTAGAGCTGGGTGTCATTTAAACTGACCTGAACAGGCTGAGTGTTGATAGTCCAGCTACAGTCCACCGCAGTCTGATTGAGCGCGCGAGTCTTGAGCAGCGGTCTCTCGGGCTGAGTGCCGCTGGTCTGGTGATGGGACAGAGCCGAGGGACTGTCCCCGATGCTGGTGTGGGCCCAAACTGCCACCTCATACACGGTCCCTGCGGTCAGGTTCATGACTGCAAAAGGACAAGTGGAATATTGCATTACTTGTGCCACTTATAAAACAGTTTGTACGCTGTAATAATCTATTTCATGTACCTTTGAGTATCCTTTCCGGTACGGTGTAGTTTTTACTCTCCTTCATGTGGCTGTCAAACTGCCAGGACAAAACGACCACGTAGTGCTTCGCCTTCTCAAGAAAGACCAAAAGAGAACACCTTAACTCATTTGGACTGAAAAAATACGACCAATAATCTACATGAAACAAGAGTAAATATGTCTAACCTCATACTGAGAGTTAAAGCTGAAGGAGAAGCTCATGGAGTCGTCTGTGATGGTGTCAGCGATCACTGAAGGTGGAGGAAGAGCTGTAGAGCATAAATATAAGGAAATGACAAACTTTATTTAATATACAATACAGAAGTCATTCACAATTTATACAAAAAAAAAAAAACATAAATTCTTGGAAGTTCATAACATAAATGGGGATAATGAGCATGAGTTGTTTTATGACCACAAAAGACCAGCAGGGGGCAGCATTACAAAGCAACACAAATCATAAAATCAAGCATGAGGGGGGTTGTATGTGAGCTACACTAAAACAAAATGGTTACCTTTTTGGGGAGTGATAGATTTCACCTCTGTCCAGTTTCCTAATCCTCGACTGGTCACTGCAGCCACCTAAAGAAAAACACGTCACTGCAATCCAAGCTTTACAAATAATGTGTTTTGAAAAGTAAATCTATATCCTCACCCTGAACTTGTACATAGTGTCCGACCGCAGGGACTTGACTTCTGCGCTGGTCGTCATACACCTCTGTGACGTCCAGTCCTGACCGCTTCTCTCACTGTATTCAACCTATAACACGCACGACACATACGAGACAGACTGTAACTACTGAATGACATTGTTACTATCAGAGATGATTCAAAATATAAACCAAACATCTTAGACGAGTGGACTCACGAGGTACTCTCTGATGAGCCCGTGAGATTTGTCAGGGGGGCTCCAGGACACCTCCACTGTTCCGTCCTCTCTGTTCCCACAGGACAGCTGCAGGTTCCTGGGTGGATCGGGCACTGCAGAAGATAAACATAAAGGGTGAAAAAGACGAAAGACAAAAAAGCTAAACGTTTTTTCAACAAAATTCTGGCAAAGCTTACTATTTTTATATGATTTGATTCTATTTCTATACATAATTTCTACATAATTCATAAAGTTCTTATTAATTTGAGTTTCGGAGAGGGAACGCACAATGTAAAATTAAATTATATGCAGTACAGTACTCAATAAAAGTAGCGATAAGTCAAGAGCTTGAAGCAAAAAGTACACCTTAAGCATTATATTTAAATGTGCACTAAGTCACTTTTCAGGTGGAGGGTACGCCATTAGCTTGTCTCCTGGAATCTATCTTAAATTTAGGTGTTTTAACTCCAAATAATACCTAAAAATTAATACATTACTCATCACATGGCACCACCAGAAACATTACATTGTGCGCATTTAATCTGCACATCGAGTATCCTTCAGGTCTAGTGCTAGTTTCCGGTCACTCACGTCCCTCCGGCGTCCTGACGGTGATGACCTCGTTGGTCTTGTGCAGTTTGCTGAGGCACTGCGTGAGGACCTTCACTTGATACGTGGAGTCCGGTTGCAGCACTGTCAGTTTGTAGGTGGTTTTGTTGCTGTGAGTGTCCATCACTGTCCACTGTTGAGCTTCCACCAGCCTGAGGACAAGAAGAACCCAACAAAAAGGGCAAAGAGATATTTAGAACTGGGACTCAACACTGTAAACTTCATACAAAATATAAAAATACACACAAACACTGTCAACCAAGTCATTAAATATTGATATAATACAACTTTGTGGCCACCACCAGTCATTTTTGATCCGAACATAAAGCTTTTCAGGGTTAGGTTTGCCACTCTCTTGTATGCATGAACTGTTACTGATATGACTGGAATGGAACAATCGCGCATTAAACATCATTTTTGAGCAATAAAAACACCTGCATTAAATAAAAACAAGATAGAGAAGTTTTACATTTCAATAGAGACAAGCAGGTGCAACAAAATCCACCAGAAAACAATTACACACTGAACTTTTAACTGTTTTTATATGTTAATTACAGGAAGGGTTAGGTTTAGTTAATCAAATGAACCCTGAAAATGAATAATTTGTCTGCTATATTGCCGTACAGTATTGATTTTTAGAGGTACCGCACCTGTATGAGATGAGGAAGTTGCAAGAATCAAGTGGTAGGTTTTTAGGCCGGGACCAGACCAATGTAATGGCACCGAGGAAGTCAGGAGTCCACTGAAGGTTCTGAACTTTGAACGCCTGATTCTCAGCTAAAATCGAAACGTGAAACAGCAGAAAAACGAGTTATTATCTCCATAACCCATAGATGGCAGCAAAAGTCTTACTATGAAAAGGCTAAAGCACAAAACAGAGCTCTTACGTGTGCAGTTGTCCTCGTCGCTGTGATCAGAGCAGTCCAGGAAACCATCGCACCGCTCACCGTCCAAAACACAGGCCTCCCCGTCCGCACAGCGTGTCCCATTTACGCAGAACAAAGGCCCGCGGGTAGCTGCAGAAATATTCACAAATTATACAACAGATACAGGACTAGATTGAAATTATACACCATAAATGTGATAGATAACCCTGCGTCACGTCAAATCACCATCTCACCTTTGCACTGTGTCCCTATCCCATCGTTTTTGTCATATTTTACATTATTTTACACGTCTTGATGAAACGTGTGGGACATTTGGGACGAGCGCTGTGTGTAAACTTACGGCAGAGCGCTTCATCAGAGCCGTCCTGACAGTTGGCCTGCCCGTCACAGCGCTGCCAGTCCGGGATACAGCTCGGAGGTCGATGACAGAGGAACTGCCCCCGAGTGCAACGTCCCGGAAACGGAGGATGAGGAGGAGCCAGGGTGGGCACCGGAGCCACGGTCGCAGAGCTGTTCACTGTCACCAGAATCACCCAGTTAATATTTATCTTATTTATTATTATTTATGTTAAGCACCGTAACGACCAGGTGCATTTCTGACAATAAAACAGCTTTTTTCTGAAGTTATAACATCTCAGCACTACCTGTGGGGCAGCCCAGCTCGTCGCTACCATCTGGACAGTCAGCGTAACCGTCACAAACCCAAGTGTTGATGATGCACGCTCCAGAGCCACAGTGAAAGCGGTTGGGGGCACAGGTGGAGGGTCCAGGGGAGACAGTGTGTGGAGTTACACCTCCTTCGAACACAAGACAACAAGTGGAGTGAGTTAGATTGTATTGGTCGGTTTTGTTAGCCTCCTAGCATAATAAGTAAGTCATTTTTCAAGGTTTTCGGGAAAATAGAAACATACTTTTACTTGAATAACTTATTTTAATATGTTTACTATTATTATTCATTTTATTTTGCATCATAACGCCAAAGAAAGTTGCTAGTTTGTGAATTTTTGTAAACTTTTTCTGATTCTGACCTTCATGTACAGATATTTATACTTGTAGGAACTCTACACATTGTAAACTTTATTCTTTCTTTTCTTTTTTTTTTGGCTGTAAATTTCTCAAAAACGCAAAACAGCTAAAATATGACTTTGCTGAGTTTGGTGATACATATTAAACCTGAGCAGTGTTTTCTTTACCTGTGCACTGAGCCTCGTCAGACCAGTCACCACAGTCGTTCTCCCCGTCGCACTTCCACCACGTCGGGATGCAGCGGCCGTTTTTGCACTCGTACTGGAAATACCTGGAACATCCTGGCACTTCGGTGGGCGCAGCTATAACAGAAGATTAAATAAGTTAAACCTTAAATATCAAGTATCAGCCTCAACATTTCCGCTTGTGTGATGTGTTTGTTTCTTACCGCAGTTGGCTTCATCAGAATAATCTCCGCAGTCGTCCATGCCGTCACACTTCCACTCCAGGCTCACACAGACCCCGTTGCCACATTGGAAAGTGTAGGCGTCGCACACTTTTCCAAACTCTGTTGGCGTGGCTGAAATACAAACAAAGAGACTGTCAATCAACCAGAAAAACAAAAGGCAATTACATAACTGTGTTTGGCACATACTAAAATTTCAAACTCAATTTTGACACAAAGGAACTGCCCCAATACTGATTTCACAATAATGGTCAAAATACTCTTTTCTTAAATACTTCACTGTAATTTTAAGGTTAAAGCAGGTGGGAAATTTGCCCTCTGCGTTTGACCCAGTCTGTCAACAATGTCAATACGACTGAAAGGCTTTTATTCTGCACTCTTTTCTTTTAATGTTCATTTTGTCATGATTATTTATGTTTTGATTTGTTGTACAGTGGTCCCTCGTTTATCGCAGGCGAAATCCATGAAGTATCAGCTTTATTTTTTACAGTTATTCTATATGTTTTTGTCTGTAAAACCCCTCACCACACACTTTATACACTTTTCTGACACAGGCATTAACGTTTTCTCACATTTCTCTCTTGTTTAAACACAAAGTTCAAACCTTCGTAGGCGTCTTTGTCGGTGCAGAACGTTTCGTCGACATTGTGGGTTTTGTCGGGGAGAAAACAAATTGCAAACGTACAGCACTTCAGAGTCACACTGAGATCCAACGTTTATGTAAATTTGTCTGAACACATTCTGTACTGGACAGGAGACACGGCACGGAGGAGACTGATGGACAATGGTCTACAGTCCAACAGCCAATCAGGACGCACAACACAATGCACGCTCATACGCTGTAAAAAAGCATGAAAAACTGCACTAAAAAATCTGCGAAACAGCGAAAGGTGAACCGCGATATAGCGAGGGACAATTGTATGTGTGATTTTAATGTCTTTTTTATTCTGTAAAGCTCTTTGAATTACTTTGTGTACGAATTATGCACAGTTCTTGAGGTTTGATCAGGACTAGGACAGCTAGATATTTACAATAACAGTAGTTTCTTTAACATTTCCAGTTGGTTTTCAGTATCAATGTTTGTTCAATTGAGTATCTAGTGTCGATACTAGTTTAAATATTGATTAGTATCTGGATATAACCAAGACAAAAGTCGTAGGAAACATGCTAGTGCGGCAATTTACACCTGATAAACCTGTTATAAAACCCCCAAACTAATTCAGAAGTATAACTCACCACAGCCTGCGTACTCCGAGTCCTCATCAGATCCGTCCTCACAGTGTTTAATCCCATCGCAGACGAGAGACTGAAACAGGCACTGCGCTCTGTTCCTACACACAAACTCCATGTAGCGAGTGCACAGCGGATCTGGGACACACGTAAACAAATATTTCATATACAGTAATAATCATGCATAGATCACAATATATGCTTTTTATTTATAGAAACACTTACCACAGTTTTGCTCGTCCGCTCCATCTGAACACTCCTGGATGCCGTTACAGTGGGCAGTCGCTGGGAGGCAGGTGTCGTTGGAACAGAGGAAGCCTTTACATTTTGTTCCTTCTAAAACAAAAAATAATATGAATTTAAAACGATTATTAAAACTGCTACTCAACCCATACAAAGAAAGTAATGCAAACTAATTTAAAGAAGAAAGTTCTGCCGGGATAATGCAATACAAGAAGAAAACAGCAAGCACGAATTTACACAAAACACAACCCTAAACCCAGTGAAGGTCTAAACACAGTCGCCTTCACATCTGATAAGAGGATTGTAACGAGATTGTATCTGGTGGTCCACTATCGGGCTGGAGAAGCTGTTTATTTTGAACTTGTATACTTTAGAATAAGAGTACAAGCAGTAAAGTGGAAAAGTTTGTACCGCAGTGCTCGAAGTCTTCATCTGAACCGTCCTGACAGTCATCGTCCCCGTCACACTTCCATCTCTGTGGGATGCAGTGGCCCGTGTGGCACTGGAAACTGCTGGCTTCACAGGTATGGTGGCCCACTAGGAACAAACACGCAATCAAATGATACAAAAATGATGAATTAGACTTAAATTATAGACGTTTTATTTCCTTTATACAGAGGCAAAATAAGGAAAGCGTCTTGTTTATGATGTTGACCCTGGTTTTCCAGTTTTACAGTGCAGTGCGTAATGTTTTGTGCATTTTAAACCTTTATTTTATTTGTCCCAGCAGCACTTTTATTATAGCTTTTATATGGATGATTGATGCTGTATTTTTATTGTATTTCGGATATTTACTGGAGCTGCAGCAACTGAATAATATCCCTTAGGTCTAACTCCTTGGAGACAAGTTGGTAACACCACAAAGCCAAGATTTTTGGGTATTTTTAGCAATAAAAGCAACGCTAACTGGAAAAATGCAAGCAGGTGGGAGACTGTTCACCAGTAAAGTAGCACAGTGCACATTTAAGCTTTTGAAAATGCTTATCCAATACAATTAATTAACTTTACAGCAGCCAAATGTACAGCACCACTTTCAGACGACGCACCGGTGCAGTTGGCTTCATCAGACCAGTCTCTGCAGTCGTTGTCTCCGTCACATCTCCAGGCCTCACGAATACAAACTCCTCTGGCACAAGTGAACTCCCCTGGACCACACTGATGCGACTCTAACGTACCAAAAACAGAAACAAATCAACATTATAAATATGGAAACATAATCTGAAAAGGCTTAGCTAAAATGATGACAAACTCCACCTTAAAACTTAACTTAAAACAACTGGTACTTTACGCTTTTAGGCTACAAAAAAAATAAACCAGATCTATGCAAGTAGAAAACTGGAGCCAGTAACAGATTTATAGTATCCAGTTTCCATGTAGTTCTTTATTAATTCATACTGTAACTCTTACCACAGCGCTCCTCGTCGCTGTTGTCTCCGCAGTCGTCTTCATGATCGCATTTAAACGCCAAAGGGATACACGACCCCGAGGCCACGCAGCGAAACTGGTTGGACGGGTCGCAGGTAGTGGTGGCTGAAAAGGACAGAAGAAAAGTATAAAATAATATAATAATCTGGATAATACACTCTATAAAACTCCTTGGACTTACGACATTCTTTTTCGTCGCTCATGTCTCCACAGTCGTTGTCACTGTCGCACTTCCAGATGCTGTTGATGCAGCGGCCGTTGGAGCAGCGGTACTGGTTTGGTAAACAGCTTTGCTCTGAAAAATAGCACTCTCCTTAACTAATCACATATCAGAGAATGATTATGCGCATTTTTATGTCACAAAGCTTCAACACTTCATTTAAGTGTTGCCACAGATTTCTCACATTTTTAGCACATTGAGTCAGACGTTTCACAGTTTCACAGAGCCGCGTTTAAACCTATAATGTGAGGACCATAGCGGAGCCGGAAGCGTTTGTTGATATATCCGTGGGCTTCAGAGAGATGAAGCCACAGCGACCATGAATTAAATATACCGGTAAATCTTTTGAATGTGGAAAAAGCCTTTAAAATGTTGCTGAAACCCACGAATGACATATCTTAACATTAAAAACATGTCTTAGTCCTAAAGAAAAAGGCAGCAGGGGCCTTACCGAGCTTGACACAGGTGTTGTTGTGGAGCTGGTAGCCCTTGGGACACAGGCACTGCAGCTCTCCGCTCGGTAAAGTTTTGGTTGGCGCTCCGTCTGGACAAACGCACGTGTGCCGATGTCCAGGCTGAGGCAGACACAGCAGACTACAGGGCTGATCAGCACATGCGTTATGGCCTGTGGAGAATGAATTGTTCAAGTTTAATAATGATATACAGTAAGACCTTTTATATGACATCAAAGTTTGTTAGAATTAGGTAAAGTGCATTGTCCAATATAGCAGTAGCATCAAACTTCATTATAATACCGTCATATCAATTTAGAAATACAGTTGTTGCGGTTCATCTTTCGCGGTCTATCTTTTTTTGAGGATTTTTTTGGTGCACTTTTGCATGCTTTTTTGTTACAGCGTATGAGCGTGCATTGTGTCGTGCGTCCTGATTGGCTGTTGGACTGTAGACCATTGTGTCGTGCGTCCTGATTGGCTGTTGGACTGTAGACCATTGTCCATCAGTCTCCTCCGTGCCGTGTCTCCTGTCCAGTACAGAATGTGTTCAGACAAATTTACATAAACGTTGTATCGCAGTGTGACTCTGAAGTGCTGTGCGTTTGCAATTTGTTTTCTCCCCAACAAAACCCACAATGTCGATTAAACAATGTTGTTCTGCACCGACAAAGACGCCTACGAAGGTTTGAACTTTGTGTTTAAACAAGAGAGAAATGTGTGAGAAAAGTGTACAAAGTGTGTAGTGAGGGGTTTTACAGCAAAAAACATTGAGAATAATTGTAAAAATAAAGCTGATACTTCGCAGATTTTGCCTATTGCGGGTTATTTTTAGAACGTGACTCCTGCAATAAACGAGGGACCACTTTAATAATAATCTAATCTCATACATACAAGATCCTTCTAAACCACATGTGTCAAACTCAAGGCCCGTGGGCTAAATGTGGCCCTCGACGGGGTAAATTAAAAGTATGATGGTCTTAAAGTGTCATTTTATCAGGAGACACGCAGTTACACGGCCGTATTTTTTCATCTTTGCAAATACATATGTAATATTTGTAACTTGAAGAAGTAATGAATACAGAAACTGTTAATTAACTATTTTAAAAAGTAGTGACATTTATTTCACATCACATTGACGGCAGACATTTTGCTGGTGTGGCCCTGGTGAAAATGTGTGTGACACCCTTGTTCTAAACCTTTTAAGGATTTATTCAGTTTTGTCCTATTAATATTCAAATGTGTATCTAGTTTTGATGCAAACTTTTGAATCAATTTGTACTGATTTTTAGTAACCCTACATGGCAGCAGAAAGCAATGTAGGTCAGGAACAGCAAAAGATAAAACTGTTGTGGAAAAATTACAATTCTAGATGAAGTAGTGAGTTTTGAAACACAAAGAGAAAAGGTTTATTCTGCCCTGGACACAGACTGGGCGCTTTCCGGCGTCCTAAGTCTCTCAGAGTCTCTCCCCTAGAGCATCTCTCCCTCTGGTCCTTCGTCTTCCTCCCTGAGCATCTGAGCTCTGAGTATTTATACCAGAATAACAAAGCTACACACAGCATAAGTAACTTTTGTTTCACACAAATGAGATAATGAACTTTTACACCTGAAGAGAGATATGACAACAAATGGAGGATGGAGCCTTCACACATGTTAACATCTGGTCTGGGTCTCTTTATTTACACTTAACACAACATAACACTCATAACACTTTCATATTCTTACCTCTGTGTTTTCCTTTATAAAATATCTTGAGGTCCATTACTCCAGTGAGCCTCCCCACGATCAGCTCATTTCCCTGGGATCCTCCTTTTGGAGCTTTAAAGATCCCCATCCTGGACCAGTCATCCCAGTAAAGATCATTCTAGGAACAAAACACAGCCATATCTGTTAGAAAACTGCCTTGAAATGTTTACCATGTTTCCTGGACAGTTACATGTTCATAAAGGTTAGGATTAAGTATATTAAAGTGTAATATTTCCATGAGTGATTGCCCTGTATTTATCATAACCAAATGCCAAAATGTTACGTGCAAAAATACTGAAATATCGTTATATCCAGTATTGATATCGTGGGCTGCTGTATTGATATATCTCCAAGAGTATATATATATATTTTTGTATATTTTACTAAATTCTTCCGTCACAGCGCTACAGTTTTGTGGCTTGTTTGGAGGAAAGAAACTTGTTTATGCAGAACATCTGACATTTGAGTCACTGTTTTGATGATTAAAATTGTTAAACCAAAGTTGATATAAAATAAACCAAAGACTTTTAGTATCACAATAGTTTTTTAGTAAATATATAAGTCGTTAAACTGCACACGTCTCCGTGTAAATGTAAATATGGAGCTCGTATAAACTGTGGATGAGAAATACAGTCTGATGCTTTTATAGTTGTTAAAACGCACAAAACAAAATGCACTTTATGTTCATTCATCTTCAATAAATGGAACATAAATTAAAAAATACATAAAACAAATAAAGTTTTTTTTGTGAACATGTGGTTGCTGATTAAGTTTCCCGAAAACCTTAATTTTTCCCTGAATCGTGTCAAATCGATTTTAACTATATCATATCGTATCGAATCAACTGTGCACTGTATTGAGACACGTATCGTATCGGCAGCTTTTTAATGATACCCAGCCCTAGTTATTACTGTGCTAAGTTACGACATATAACACTGCATCTTACTTTGAAGACTGCGATGGCGTATGGATGCGGCAGCCCCTCCATCAGGACGCTCCTTTGACCCCCGTTGAAGTCGGCTCGCTCTATCCGGTCGCTGTAGGCTTCGGTCCAGTACAGCCAGTTGTCGTCGGCTGTGATGCCATTGGGCCAGCGCACGCCGTCAGACACGATACACGTCACGTTTGTACCATCCATAAAACTGCGGTACACGCCGGCGGCACGGTCTCCCCAGTCCGTCCAGAACATCAGACTGAAACGAGACAAAAAAAACTAAATATGTACAGAAGAAAGATAAAGAGAGAACAAAGATTTTTCAGGGAAGGCAGCAAGATTCATCTCAAAGTGCAATTAGCAAATGGAAAAGACTGCTCTTATTTACATAATGTTCTCTGCAAACAACAAAACACCTCTAAAAACATGTTTGGAAATTCATCAGGTTCAATCAGCTTTTCTTTAAATCATTTAGTATTTTAGCATATTTCTGTCTGTTGTCAAATACTCCTAAAACACCCCAAAAATGAACCATAATTTTAAACCAAAAAGCAAATGTAACCCCAGTTATATTGCTTGTTAGAAAATTATATACAGTAAATACAAACTTGATGATAAAAAAAAAAAAGCTCCTACACAAAAGAAGCATTTAAAAAGAGGTATAAAACATTACTTTTTGAAAATTACAGGACTCAGGAATGATTCATGTGAACTGTCGTGGTTTGTAGTTTTTCTTTTGTTGTAGAACTGATGCTGCTTTTCTTGGAATTCTTGTGCGTTATTATTAAATAGGATTATAAGTCAGTTTTACTTCAGCCTAAACCCTTTCGGTCATGATAGAAATGTCATACACAGCCTTATACAAGTTGAATAATGTTTGATTTTGAAAGTAATGACCCAGTAAAATACTTCATACTTACTACTATCCTTTCCAAAATGTTTGACCCCCATTGTCAGGTCAAATTAAAAGTAGAATAGATTAAAAAAAGGGATTTAACACACAACATCAGTGCCAGCAGGGTTGGTAATGGCATAGGTTTATTTAATATAGAAGAATGAGTGGAGTAAGGGCTTATTTGGTCCCAGGAGAACCTAAACTGCAAACATGAGGCATCGATAAATCCAGGTATAGGAGGTGTAATTTGTACTAAGATCCCTCTAAGGAATAACATTTGTGGATTACCTTTCCCCAGGAAGCAGCACCAGAGCTCGGGGGTGTTCGAGGATGGAGGAGTTGAGCAGAGTGTGCCGCATGTCGCCGTCAGGATTAGAAACCTGGAAACGACAACGGAACTAGTGCAAGAAATCTGCAGCAAATAATAATGAAAACTATTTGACCTGATGATTAATAATTTACCTCAATCTTCTGCGCTCCAGCGTCCACCCAGTACAGAAGCCGACTGACAGGGTCAAAGGTCAGGGCCTCCACGTTCTGCAGGTCTTTTCTGACGACCACCTCCTGACCCGTGCTGCCGTTCAGACACAAACGCTGCCAGGAAACAAAAGAAATGAACTGTTAATGCCAGATCTGTGCGATAACAAATATTAGAGTGCGATATATTAATGGAGTAACTATAGACGATAATAAACTACACAATCGCACAACAGCAGATTTAAACCACAAACACTATTTTAAATGTACAATATTGTTAAAAAATCATGAGCTGCAATAAATACAGAGAAAAATTAAACATTTAAGTACTTAGTTTTCATCTGTAATGAGTTATAGATGCTATTAATTCAACATTTTACAGCTTAAATCTTATCATACAGCCAAAAAAAAGTACCAAAAACTGTCCAGTAGTGCAAAGAAAATGTACACATGATAAATACTGACCCCAAAAAATATTGTTCTAGCCTTCATATACTGAGTGATAAATCAATTAATGACCTAATTAATAAGCAAAAGGAAGCAGCACTTTACTTCACAGCGCAGTCGTACCACAATAGCGCAGTAATCGCCTGGTAATTCTACTTTATTTGTTTTAAAATGATTCCATCCCTACCCCAGTATAAAAAAACAAACTTAGGAAACATTGTTCAAGTAATTCCCTTGTGGATCTTTAAGGATTGTCTAAGGCTGTGTCCACACTTGTCCTGTTCGTTTGTCCTGACATAGACTTGGTTTGGTTTCGTTATAGTCCTGGTTTAGTCTTGGTCTTGTCCAGGTTAAATCCTGAGTCTATTCCTAGTTTAGCGTGAATTCTGCTGTGGTGTGTCTATAAGTTTGAATCATGTCGTATCATAAAGCGTGAAACAACCGTCCCAGAGTCCCACAGCCCGTCCCTCACCTGTATAGTGTCCAGTGAGATGTCAGCCCAGTAGAGGCAGTTCCGGTCGTAGTCAAAGTCCAGTGCCACAGCTTCCCTCAGACCGGACAGGGGCAGGGGCTGGTCGCTGCCTGTGGCCAGGTCGTAGCGGTGAATGGAGTTTCTCACAGCGTACAGGATGAACTCATTACTCTCTGTAACATAAACGCTCTTTACAACCAGTTCAAAAGTATCCTGCCAAGTTCTAATATATGTACAGTAGCATATTGTTTTCTTATTTTAACATTAATTATCTAGCTTGTATTGTTTTACGTTATTCCTTGTTTGACTTTAATCGTGTAGAACAAACAAAGAACTTCATAATGTGTGTGAGACATAATGATTTAAAATGTTTATTAATACAGTTGTCCCTCGTTTATCGCGGTTCATCTTTCGTGGTCTCGCTGTTTCGTGGATTTTTTGGGTGCAATTTTACAGTTTTTTTTACATCGTATGAATGTGCATTGTGTTCTTTGTCCTGATTGGCTGTTGGACTGTAGACCATTGTGTCGTGCGTCCTGATTGGCTGTTGGACTGTAGACCATTGTCCATCAGTCTCCTCCGTGCCGTGTCTCCTGTCCAGTACAGAATGTGTTCAGACGAATTTACATAAACGTTGGATCGCAGTGTGACTCTGAAGTGCTGAAACTTTTGCCGACAGCGATGACATTCATGAGAGCGAGGAGCAGGATGATGCTGAACCCAGGCCATCGACGAGCACTTTTCACGCAGTACCAAGTTCATTTAATGCCACGAAGGACTGGTTTGACGAATTTCAGAAACGCTTTGGAGTCAAAAGTGTTTCTGCGCACGGAGAGGCGCCTCTGTGGATACCGCTGAAGCAGAAGCATACGATCATCGAGGAAGGAGGGATATACGCCTTAAGCATGAAGTTTTTAATATGGATGAACTTTGAGAGTGTTTAAACAAGAGAGAAACGTGAGAAAATGTTAACGCCTGTGTGAGAAAAGTGTATAAAGTGTGTGGTGAGGGGTTTTACAGCTGCAAAACATATAGAATAACGTAAAAAAATAAAGCTGATACTTCGGATTTCGTCTATTGCGGGTTATTTTTACAACGTAACCTCCGCGATAAACGAGGGACCACTGTATTCTGCTTGGTCCGTATTAATTTTACAATCTGTTATGCAAATTAGCAGAAAGTTTACCTCCTACAGGACACGGCAGCATTTCCCCATCAAGTCTGGCCTCGACATCTCCTCCACTGCAGCTATCACCGGGCACTTTTCTATACCTGCAACGCAACAAAGTCAAAACAAACTGAATAATTTAATCACTAATTTGTATTTATACATGCATCATTTATGGCTGCATCTTACAAGTGCATATTTAGCATCTCATCTCTCCGCTAGAACAATGCCAACGTTATTTCATAGTCTTGAAAAGATTTTTAGTAACGCCACAACACGTCCTGTCTCATAAAAATGTAAATTGGAGTCTGCCGTTGTAGCAGATACAAGCTTTATGCAAATGGGGCACATAAAAGGCGTCCCAAGCTGCCCATTTCCGGAGCCCATAATAGCAGCTTACCCTTTGCTGCGGCGGTAAGTGGTGCCGACAGGACACGGGACGGGGGGAGCGTAGAGGTCGCCCGAAAACTCCGGGTCAGGCACACACACCTGGAGAGACAGGTCCTCACTCAGTTTGAAGCCGTAGTCGCTGCAAAAAGGAAGGAAGAAGAGAGAAACTGTGAGCGTGCCCTCTGGCTAACCGAGCATTCATTTTAATACAGTCTGCTCATTATTTTCTATGATGGGTGATCTGGGAAGAATAATAAAATTCAGACTAGCATAGTAAGCAGGATTTATATTGACAGTGTGCTATCCATACAAATTATAGGCTCAATCTAAACCATTTATGAACCAAAAGAACTGTTTTCTGATTTATAGCCATGCAGTTATTGAAATGTATTGTTAAGTCTTGGCTAGAATAAATATTTAGTCTAGTAGTGAGAAAGAACACAGTTTATCATTAAGTACAAAGCATAAACGGACAAAAATCAAAGCCAGGACAGTTTAAGTAAAATACAAAGGTCAGCAGTTTAGTTTTTAGGACAGATTATTTAAATTTGTCAAGTTAAACCAAATGTAAATAAAGCGTGACCCAACACCGACTCAAAAAAAGAGTTTAAGATGTAATATGCAAACTCTAACTTTGAAAATTAAGCAAGAAAAGAGCATACAACCTTGGTCTAGTAATTACTTTCACAGTTGTTTTGTGGCTGTTTGGAAAAGGCCATAAAGTTTAAGTGTTTCATATTCGCCAAAGCTTCAAAGTAGGGTTGTCAATACGATATTAAAACTATTGAAACTACATTTTTATACTGAAAAAACATGCATATGACAGCATTTTACCTTATTTTAACAGTTTTAGAATGGTTTTGCATATATTTTTGTCTATATCAGAACATAAGAAGCTACTATTGTGGTGAAAATGTGTGTGTTTTATTATCATTATCACAATAATATCAACATTTTTATTGCGTACTGAACTTGACGACATTAAAAACTGGTTTGAGCGACATCAGATCACCCTGCACACTGTAGATATTTAAATACAATAAAACAAATCTGCTGTCTGTTCAAATCTCACAGCAAATCTCACCATTCGTAGTCTTGTCTGGTGCACGAGCAGTTGGAGATCGTGACGGGCCGGTCGAAGTCTTCTCCGTTGAAACATGTGGCGTGTGGAGCCCTCCTCTTGAACGTGATCTCTCTGCCCAACAAACACTCGTTTCCATGTTCATCTGACGGAGACCAGCGCTTGTAGTCTGCCTCTGAACACGGGACGCCTGCAAATAAACAAAAGAAACAAGAGAACAAGGTAATAACAGAAGGGAAGGTTAGACATTTATGATGATGACGGCACCGGGAGGTTCACAAGGATGTTATTGAATATGTTTACGCTTAAATCAATACTTTTTTAATCTTTTGTTTCTGTTCTATTGTGTTTTGCATGACTGTGGTTTGGTTTTATATATTAAAAAAATATAAAACAGACAATAGAGTATGGACTAGAGCAACATAATTTGCCAGAAATGTCAATTAAAACCTTTTCATTTGAAGAATACAAAGAAACACTTGCTTAATAAGGTTTCAAAATGTACTTTTTGTGTTATGAAACAGGTGTAAAAAGGGGAAATGTGAAATGTACAGCATGCAGCAGCACTGAAGTGTAAAGTTGTAAAAATAACAGCACACACAGTTGCTATAAGCCGAGGTCATTTTAACCGTACGTTCCCATGATGACTCGGTGACTTACCCAGCACGTTGGAGGCGTTGACCTGCAGGATGAGCCAGCTGTGCCTCTGGTCGGCGTAGGAGCCAAAGATGGTGAAGATGGTACTTTTCTCCCCAGGTTCAGTCAGCAGCTGGTAAACGTACACCTCTCTGTCTGAGAACTTAAAATCAGTCCAAGTCTCCCCTTCGTTTGTGCTAAACCTGAAACACAATCAGAACTTATTAAATCCGTAATATTGTAGAACATTTTAAGCAACTGTAATGTTCAATTGAGCTGGGAATGATGTTTTTACAGCTCCAGGACTTATGTTTTTCCCGTTTTATCGTATCGGTCTTATGTTTTGTGTGTGTGTTTGAATCTCTCATCTTTCCCCATGTAATCCTGGAAGTGTGACCTCTCACTACTGGTCTGTGTGATCATTCTGCCATTTTGTCGGTGTCTTTTTTCTGTCATGTCACTAATGTCCAAGTGACTCTGCATTTGAGTCGCTCGTTTCTCGTTATATAAATGCGTCTCTCGTTTTCTGTCACTGCTGTGATTGTGTTTCCGAGACACTCGACCGTGACCTCTGTGTTTGTTTGTCATGTATTTGTAAAATTAGTTAAACTTCACCTTTGTTTCTAGAGTTTAAATTGTGCAAGTTGCTTTCTGTTTAAATATTTTAGATCCATTTTGTTTAGTTTATCCTTCACATTCCTGTTCATTAAATTCTTTATTTTACCATTTTTCCAGCTTGTTTTTTTTTTTTTTTTGTTACCTCCCTGACCCTAGACAATTATTTGATTATTTTATTTTATTTTTTTATTATTTTTTATTATTTATTTTTTTATTTCCTTGATATTGTCTTTTAAAATATAGATCTACCACACATTAATTGTTAGTAACACAACCAACTCCGACTCAGTGTAAAAGCGATCTGGGATAATTACAGCATGAATTAAGTTTGTCAAAAACACATTTTGAAGTGTGATATATTGTTACAGAAAATACCACAGTAAATCATAATAGTGAAAGTACTTTATACCACTGGCACAACAGCCCTAAGACAAGATAATCCCAGTAAATCCTTTTCTAAGTGAACCATATGATTACAAAAACATAAGCTGTAACAACTAAATAGCAGATTTAAACATATAAGTACCGGTACTTAGTTAGTATCTAGTATAACTGGCCATAATTATACGTAGTTATTTATTTACTCACTCGAGCTCAGTTCTTGTCAACAAAAAACTATCAAAAAATCCCTCTTAATGCATAGAAACATCACACATAATGAATAAAAAGCCTCAGACCTCATGTTTCATTACACAAATCACTTGTGGAGTGGATGTGTCAATAGTAAATATCATGTCCATTTGATTGTCCTGAGATTTGTGGAGTTAATCAGAGAAATGCCATTATTGAAGACTTACTTTAGATTTGTGGTGGAGCCTCCTTGTGGAATGGCCATGAGAATCCCTCCATGGTCTCCCCAGGTGTAGAAGTGAGGCCCAGCAAGAGCCTGTAAACGTCAATGAGATCCAGGTTTATTTCACATTATTAAGTGTTGTATTCAATAACAAAAGACAAAAAACAGGTCCAGACTACGACTCCACAATCTCCGCTCCTCTTGGACATAGTTAGAAGTTTGGATTCAAAACTTTTCCGGCACTCGCAGAAAGATCTAACATGTTTTGAAGTAGTTCTTGTCATCTTGTTCTTACCTCTTTCCAGCGGGCTCCGGCGCTGCTGGACACATAAACATTGGGCTTGTTAGCCAGGTTTTTGCCGACAGATCCTGTAAGGCACAAGATGCAGTAGAATTTATTCGCACATTCACACAGAAGTATTCCCTGATCAAAAAGTTCCATATTCCTCAAAGGGTTTTGGATGAGTTGCTGTGATGGGGAGTTGACAATTAGACTCAAGAGTTGCACAGATTCAGTACTTTGAGTCTTAGAAGAAGGGCGAGTCTGGACAATTGGCAGTTTTTATTATGTCCAACACATTCTGTATTATTTCCACTCATTACTGTAACTACAACAGCAAGATTTTAAAGTTTTGTGGACTGATAAACTGAGGAAACGATTCAAACACTGGCTTCCATTCTCTATAAACCTTATATATCCAACAAATATCCAACAAAACTAATAGTTATTCACGACGGCTTGGAGGTATGTGTTAATCATCACATACGATTTCACGCAGATCACGTTCACAAACACCGATTAGATTAGCTGCGTCTTTGCCAACACTGTAACAATGCCTCTAAACGAATTAAACACCACCGCAGTGTGAAACCGCCTCTCATTAAATGTCATTACACTCTGAGAAAAAAAAAGCCAGGGACAATAAGCAACACGCTCAAAAGGGTGCTCAGCTCTTGGGTCGATATGAAACTGGCGAGTACGAACAGGCTGCAGCGGGGCACGGGACTTCTAACACTTTCACTGTTAAGACATACCAACGATATATTTGTACTCGAGCCACTCAGAAAAACAGTGTGTTCTGCCAAAACCTTTTCAAAGCTCAGGCCTTTTGAGGGAAAATGGCAGTTTATTCCAGGAATCACTGGCACAGATTACGCCCATTGTCTTTACTGTATTTACTATCCAACAATAATTCATCATTACAATTTAAGGGACAAGCCAATATCACTGTTAACTTTATTTATTTCATCTGATATATGATATTTATACTGTCATTTTTTTAGCTAATGCACATTGTCACTTTAGTTATTTTAGTGTGTAGTGATTTGCAAATGTGTTGGCTTAGTTTTTTCATTCTGTCTTCACTGGAAAAGATGATTATAGACTATAATTTAAAATATTGCATTGATATAATAATCAAAATAATGCAAATCACTTTAGAAATCCAATGCATTACTCAGAAAACTTAGCCCCTGTGCAAAAATAGACAGTAATAACACACAAAACACTTCTGTTGTTTAGCGCAATCATCACATTACATGACTATTAACAATAACAACTGCAAATTGTTAATAATTAAATCAGTCTGCCACCTGTATATCATTTCAACATGCTAATTCTAATTGTGTTATCATAAACTTGTGGGTCTAAACCTTTATTCTGGAGCATGCTGGATGTGCGGAGGGGACCCATGTGCCGCAGCTGTAATTAGTTCATCTGTGTGAGAGCGATAAGGGCACCGCGCTGCTTGATGCCAGCTCACACTCGCAATCTCTCCGCGCGGCTTTATCCAATAAGAGTTTAATTAAAGGGACCAGCTGAGAGGGGGGAGAGGGGGCGCACTCCACATGCACCGCGGAGCATCCTCACTGCTGCTGGCTGTCGAGTCTCATTACACGGAGAGCGATACTTTAAATTTGTTACTCGCTATTTCTAAATTTCAGCAAAAAAAGGTACAGTCTGTGCATGGAGCCGACTACGCCAGCATTTTCAACATAGAGTTTTATTGCACTCCTACTGATTTTGTATATAACGTAAATTATAATTGGCGAATTTGGCAAATTTTGTGTGTAATCCAAAGTCATTCATCCATTAAATAACAGGGAATAAACATACAGTTCTACCATCTACTTTAGATATATAAAGTGATTCAAAAAGGATCAAACAACTTCATATTTAGAGGTAAGTAGGTATTTATTAGGTTGTTTATTCTCTGAAATTGCACAGTATTTTACGTTTTGAAAGTGTGTAACTGTGCAACTTTTTGAGGGGAGAGTCTGCCACCTGCTTCTTGCCATAGAGATGTTTTTGGGTTTTTTTTTGCGTGGTTGTTCTGTTGTATGACACTAATCTTACCTATATCTATAAAAAAAAACAAGTTACTATGGAGTTACAGGTTAGATCTGTGGAGAGGAATTGAATAAATGCGAGATAAGATCATTTTAAAACCATACTGCGGTGGTGTACCTTCCAAAAGACGTTAACTGGTGCACTTTTAAATGAAATGAAGTGTACTTGATGAGTGTTAATGTCGCGGTCATCCCACCTGTGGCCATGATGAGGCCCGGGGCAGAGTCTTTGGACAGGATGGGCATCCTCCTGAGCTGGATGTTGAGCAGCTGACTCCAGCGCTGGGCCAAGTGCAGCGAGCAGCCTTTATTCAGCTGAAAACAGGAAACAGTCAACGTTTGGTTTAGATTAAGATGAAGATAATAGAAAGAAAACTGTTCAAGTTCAGCTGTCATGCATGAGTGTGAACCCATATTTCCTGTTCTGATGTTACAAGTACAAACCACAATCTTCACACTCTTTACAGACACGTGCATTTTCAAGACCTCCTACAATCAATAGTAAGAGTGTGTGACCCTAGAGCTTCATTAAACAGAGACGCACCGAGTCAAAACTACACGTTATCCCCAAAACATTATATATTAAATGAGTGAACGTACCTGACAGTCCACGGTGCCTCCTAAACTGTCGGCAGCAGGTGGTTGGAGCAGCTCCCAAGTCCCTCCTTTGTCAAAGGTGATGACTGACCTCATATTGTCCTCACTGACAGACCCGTTTATGAGTGTAGCGATGAAGACTCCACGCAGACCCTCCACACGGTGCAAATCGGCAAACGGCTCATTTGCAAAGTACCTAAAAAATAAGGGTGAGTGACTTTAATACAGTTAAAATATTCACTCTCTGCGTACGATAATGATGCAGAAGGCACCATCTGGCTTTTCTGTGGAAGAGGAACTGAAAATAATGCTCAAAATACTGCATTGCCAACTGATTTAAAAGTAAACGTGAGGAGTTATCATTAAAACACAATCACGATAGAAGAATCATTAATACTTTTCATATTGGCAGTGGTTATTTAACAATTTACATAAGCAAAAATGTCCAAATTCCACCAAATCTTAAAAGGATCTATATAAGAACTATTTCAGGTCTAATTTAGGGTAAACCACGTCTAAAATACAACTACAACACGGCACAGTAATTCTAAATGCGGATAAAAGTGAAACTAAATCAGAAGAAGAAACACAAGAGAAATGATGAACGTGAAAGTACAAATACTACAGTTTGAGAAACCAGAGCACTACAGTATTTTAACTCTACTCCTCTGCAGCTACCAGCACCACCGCTGACTTTTTCTGTGACTTAATTTCTCGTACCCATGACAACAGTTCCCCTCCAGTGAACAGTCATTGAGGACAGCTACAAAACAATAAAGCGTTTCCTGGCTGAACCATTAAGAGGACTCTTGTTTACTGCATGAGATATTATCATTGGCAGAGCAGCACCTGAGCCGCCACAGTGCCCCATCTGCCATCTGCACACAGGATGTTTGTGATGTGATTACCCAGAAGCCCAAACGGAAACACAACAAATTTAAGACAGAAGTCAGTCTCAAACCACGACCACATCAGAGAAGAAGGTGAGGTGTCATTGCTACAAAAAAGAGAAGTTAAATTCGGTCAGTTCACGGTTTTGCGCAAAAAAGTCAGTGAAATGTGATGAAAAGACACAATACAGGATGCGATTCACGAAGGTGTTGTTTCAGTTTCAGTCTGAGTCATTTATTTGAGCGTATTCTGCACATATCTTATAGGTGTGGGCGATACGGCAAAACATTTATATCACAGTTTCGTTGGAGCTAGGTCAGATCAGAAATTTTAAATCGCGAATCATGCACACTTTGTATTTTTGTTACTGTGCTTCTTTTTAAGTTCACACTTCTCTGCAATTGGTTAAATCCCGTTGTCACAGAGCATAACCGTGGCTAACCAACAGAACGAGCAAAAGAGAAAAAGTGGACAGCAATATTAAACAGAGAAAGAGTGAATTATGACAATCTGACCAAAACAGGATATTGTCACAGGGATGAGGTCGCCATTTTCACTTGCACTGACTATGACTAGTACAGACTCTATGAAAAAGAAATAAAACACAAAAATCCGATGTGATATTTGCTCTTACTTGATGAGTGTGTTGCTGCCCGACCCCTCAGGGCTGTAGTACAGAACATTTTCCAGTGACAGTGAGAAGGAGAGGCCCTGAGTATCGGAAATGTACAGGTGCGTGACGTTGTTGACGTGATTCACACACACAAAAACCTGGTCCTCGGATGCGTCAGCGATGTAGTACTCCTGTCGGACAGAGAAGAGGTTAAGGAAGGGGACACTCATTTGAAACATTCATCTTTATGTGGTCATTTTAACGACTGCGACTAGTTAGGTTGATGTAAAAGAGAGACAGGACGGCTCAAAGTGCACTCTGGAGCGGTCCGATGTGACAGTAAAAGTGTTTGAAATTGGGTCAAAAGTGCTTGGATCGTGTATATTTGTATGAATGTGCACTTAATATTTGACACGTTCGTCTGACGGGGCCATTAGGATCAACTTAACATCAGCGACAGTCTCCTCCTGCCTCTGTCTGCGCAGGTGAGACCGGGTCTGTACGTCGCTCAAAAAGCTTTTTGTCCTCTGCCACCAGCGCGTACAGTCCTCACGATGTATTTAACCATCAGTGGGAAAAAAAGACCAACCGCGTTTAGGGGGAGTGAGCGTCTGAAGAGCGTTGTCATAGAGATAAGTCTGGCGATTAGCTGATTGACTCTCATGGTGTGGACAAGGCCGACCCAAAAGTGAAGCAAACGGAACTAAATCTGCGCACTGGGGTCAGTCAACATGTGTGAAAACCACCTTACACACATTTTTTTTTTAATTTAACCTTTATTTAACCAGGAAAGTCCCATTGAGATTACTAATCTCTTTTTCAAATCGAGTCCTGGCCAAACAGCAGCACAGTTACATCACACACACATTTCAACACATCACAAAATGGATTCTTAAAAGCAAATCACACATCATAGACTTTATTTCCAAACCTTTCAACATAGATTAAACTGAACTATTGAAGTCAGTTCTTGTAATTTCAAGACTTTTTGTAAATTATTCCACGTTGAAGTTGCAGAATATTGAAATGCCACTTTACCAGTCTCTGTGCGGACACTCGGGACAGAAAGAAGCTGCAGTTTTGTGATGGCAGAGCATAATGTCCATCTGTTTTATGTTGAATATACATAGATATGGAGGGAGCAGACCCATAATCCCTTGTGTGTCCGAGGCTTACAGTTTGTGATAAATCGCAGAGAGGCATGATGGTAAACATTAACATAAACATTCATATAAATAACATCTCCATAATCTAGAATGGGTAAAAACGTTGCTGCAACAAATCTCGTCTTTGCATTAAAAGAGAAACATAACTTGTTCCTAAAAATAAAAGCTCATTTTCAGTCTTAGCTTTTTAATCAGTTGTTTGTGTACTTTAAAAGAAAGACTATATTTTATAATAAACTAGATCATAAGATGCCACACAGAATTCATACTTAAAGGTTTGTAGGATTTTTTATTTCATTTTTTTTTGGGGGGGGGGTTCAAATATATTTATACATCCATGTTCCTCGATAGTTTATAAACATGTTCTAATCAAATACTGATTTTTACTGACAGCCATAGTCATTGTTTACTACTATTTTACCACAATCTACTACTGATTTTATTACTTAATCACAAAAACATTGTACATATGGTAATTTTTGTTTATGTTGAGTCTGAGTTGCCAGTTCCTGTGACTAAAGCCAGTTGGAAGTAAATCTAAAAGCACTCAAGCTGCCAAGAATACCAGAAAACCAGGGCACGGTTACAAAAGGTGTCTAAAACGTCCTTTCTTCCTGTCCAGTATTACAGATATGTGGAATCATGCCTGGGACACTTACTGTGATTGGATGGCGGGTCATAAACCGTGCTGCTTTCATGGGCTGCCTGTTGTAAGAGACCCAGAGCTGGACAGAGGAGGGCTCGTGACTGCCAAACAGCTTCTACAAAAGAAAAAAAAAGAGCATTTGAAGTGCAAGAAAGTAGAAAGTTATTTGGGAAGGCTGTGCTGGAGAAGGTTAAAGTGCACGTATATAACAGGAGGCTGAAGTAAAGCTCTTAAGCCAACTTTCACAACATAAAAAAGATTATAAATGTAGGTTTATCATATTATAATAGTCAATCTCACAATGTTACACAAGAGGTAAGGAGGTAATTTGTTAAAAAATGCACCCTCTCCAGCAAAAAAACTCAAACAAACTAGCGAAAATATTTACATTTTTAAGATATCTGCACGATTCGTAATGACCCACTTGCATTTAAACTCTCGTCTTTAAATTATGCAAAGACGCCTAGACTAAACTTCACGCAGCTACATCCAGAAAAACTATAAACAAGAAACTCTTCTCTCTTTCCTCGAGCTCATTTTCCTCGCGGAGCTGCAGGATCCTGTTTCCTCCGTTCTAAAACGCCTTCTATCTGTTCTTATTAAGCCTCCTCTCTGTCCTCTTAATCACATCGTCTCTACAGTTTACGTACACTCCAACCTTCCCGTCCTCTTCTCGTCTCTGCACTGTAAATTTACTCAGCGTTTTCGTTATTATTAGAGTTCGGGTCGCTCCGTTCTGAGGCTCAGAGTGGAAATTAAAAGCGAAGATGAAGACGTAGGACGGAAAAGCGCAGAGGGGACGGATCGGCAATAGCGGGGATAATATAAAAGCTGTACATTTAGACTGATGACAAGTTGTATTAAAAGGTGCACAGAGTTTTCAGGTGGAGGCGGGTCTGCCAAATATATGGAGATGTTACTGCTTTGCCTGGAATGTTACACACTAGGGCATTAAAACATCGATTAAAGGAGCTTTTCTAATCGTCTCACCATGATTCTGACATTGACCCGATGACCTCCCCGTCTCTAAATAAATTTGATATTATTTTGTGGAGACAGCAAAGCGATTCTTCAGAAACAGGAAGAGAGGACTTTTTTTACTTCTGCTTTGATGATGAGTTCGTGAAATACAGAAATACGTGGTCACGACGCTGAAAAACGCAAAACTTTAAATTGAGGATCGATGCAAAGTCGCGTAGTTACGATGCTAAAATTTCAAACTTAATTTCGATACTAAGGAATAGACCACAAACATTATAATAAAACACTATTTCTTTCGATAACAGAATGTGATTTTCAACATTAAATAATAGTACTTTCTTTCGTATAACCCTGCAGTCATATATCTGTTTATTTTTTGTCTCAAACTTGTTCAGATTCAGCTCAACATCAGTGTAAAGCTGTTCAGAAGGAGTTTATTTCTGTCCTGTGAATTAATGTAAAACTTTGAGTATCAACATCTGCTCGAATTTGATAGTTTTGACTCTAACGCAAACCAAAAAACAGAACTAAAATTCCAGTTAACATGCCACAGTTTATATACAGTTGAAAGCAGAAGTTTACATACACAATATATTAAAAAAAAAAAAAAAACAGATATGCTTTTTCAGACTAAACTTTCCCTGTTTTAGGTCAATTAGGATTAACAAAATTATTTCTATTTGCTAAATGCCAGATTATATCGAGAAGGATTTTTATTTTTATTTTTCATTGATTGTTTTTTTTCATTACTTTCTTCAGTCTTAAGGATAACAAAGCCAGTGTTTTGAAGTGGCCAAACAAAGCCTTGATCCGACTGAACATTTATGTGCAGACCTGTAAAGGCAAGTGCGAGCAGGACGTCCTACAAACTCTGCTCCGTTACACCAGTTCTGTCGAGAGGAATGAGCCAAAACTCCTGCCAACTACTGTAAAAGAGGCAAACTGTGGAGAGATACCCACAGTTTAAAGGCAATGGTACTAAAGACGAATGAATAAGGATGAGTATCATTAAGATTTTGTTGATATGATACGATATATTTCAAATCGATTAAATACGATTCAGTGAAAAACATAGCCTTTCGTGACCCCATATTCACAAAAAATAAACATTAATGGAGCATTTATCTTCTGTTTACTAAAGCTGGATGAACATTACAGTACGTTTTGCTAACTAGAAGCACACATCAGACTGTTCCATTGTTCAATATGATTCATCCACAGTTTATACGAGCTCCACATTTACATTTACACAGAGACACGTGCAGTTTAACAGTTTAACGGCTCTGAAGGATCAAAACAATCGACTAAAACACGACTGTGACGCTAAAAGACTTTGTTAAAACGCTGTCTGTGCAAAGATGATATGAAATACACCTGTTTTAATCAACAAAACAGTGAAGCAAATGTCAAATGTTCAGCATAAACAAGATTCTTTCGTCTAAAGGAGTCACACGATAGAGCTGTGACAGAATAAATTGGTAAAATATACAAAAAAAAATATATCGATACAGCAGCACACGATATCGATACTGTATCATTAAATTAAACGATAAAATATATTGATATTTTGATATTTTTGCACAGCTCTACAAATGAAATGTATGTAAACTTCTGATTTGAAGAAAGTCATGGGAAAAAAATGTCAAAATGTCTCTCATTATTCTGGAATTTAGCAAACAGAAATTATTTTGATAATCAGAACTGACCTAAAACAGGAAAAGTTTAGTCTGATTTCATGTCAGAGAGTGAGGAAAAAAAAGCATATGTGTCTTTTTATAATTTATATATATATTTTTAAATCTTTTTATTAAATTAAACAATGCGATATATTGATATTTCAACATTTTTGCACACTCCTACTAATGTAATGTATGTAAACTTATGATTTGAAGAAGAAAGTCATGAAAAAAAAAGTCTAAAATGTCTAAAAAAAAAATAAAAATCTCTCATTATTCTGGAATTTAGCAAATAGAAATAATTTTGATAATCCAAACTGACCTAAAACAGGAAAAGTTTAGTCTGATTTCATGCCAAACAGTGAGAAAAAAAAGCATATGTGTCTTTTTATGTACATTTTATGTATGTGAACTTGTATGTGAAGCCGTTTTTCACCTGCCACAAGGTGACTCTGGTTAATGACTGGTCTCGAGCTGCACCAGATGTCCTACGTGTGTCCACAGCTGTGCCTCTTTTACAATGACATTTTATTATAAACTAAAGCTACAGAATGTCACAAGCTGCACCCGTACAGTCTTAGACCTCGAGTCCTATTAGACGCTGAAGGAGGCATTTTCCTCATACATATTCATGACCACAGTCCGCTGCACCTCGGGCTACACTTGCAACAAAGCAAAAAAGCCAACATGTCTGCTCTTTAATATGAGAAATCCTTCAGGGATCACAGGGATATAAAATGCTTTTGTAGACACTACCAAAGAATGCTGGCTGATCTGGTTCTTCTCATACATATGCAATCAAAGTCTAGCAAAACGCCAGATGTGGGTGGGGAGTCTGATGAACGTTTTCTTATATTCATCGGCTTCAGCTCATTGTTATATAGGCTGTAGTCGACCAATGCGTGGTAAAAGCTCTCAAAACTACAATACATCTGTATGATCTGACTATAATTGTACAGGATTTCTTGCAAAAACAACTATTTATGCAGAAAAAAGTAATAGAAAACAATGTTAAGACACACATAAATACACATAAATACCAAAAATACCAGATCTTCATTGAACACACGCACTCACTTCTCCTTTCTGCTGTTCTCCATATAAATCCTCATCATCTAAGTAAAAAGATTAGTCAAATAAAGCACATTTTCGTCGACTAAGACACAACTGACCAATTAACCGACTAAAGGACGACAGCTGGAAGACTTTTTCGCATTCAAAAGATAAAATATTTTCTTTTAAATTGTTCATCACCACGGTAAAACTCACCATTTCTCATCATTCTCACTTTACTTACAGTCTATATGCCTCCATTTGGCCTTTATCTGTTGTTTATGTGAATTTCTTAAGCACTTTTTATTTCAATTTGTGGATAAAAATGAAAAAATCAGTAGTGTCGTCGTACTATTGGTTTTATTTCGGTTCAATCTTTTGCCCTGGAGCTCTAAAGACAAATATATGTGTTAGTTTTATGGTAAAAAGCACCTACAAAACTGCGGATCAGTGAAATAAAATGAAAACTGCGATGCCTTTATGTGAAACCTGACGATTTCTAACATTCACATAAACAACAGGGTCAAAAAGCGAGAAAACAGAGCTCTGCTAACAAGAATTTAGTCTTTTTTTCAGACTCAACTTCCTGTTTACCTCTCGGTCTCTCTCAGCCAGACTAATCGAAATGAGAACGCAGACTCGACACTTACAGATCTGCTGCAAAACCTTGTATATTTAAGGTTTTATTGGCACAGTTTTCAATATTTCCTTATGGCCAGATAAAGTTATTCTTCGCTGGTTTGCTAATTGGCTTAAGCAGCTCTTTTGTGCCAAAGTACTTTAGATATTTCATTATTCTAATCTAAACCAAATCAAAGCTAGACGAGGAAAAGTTATAAGCAGACGGTTTATTCTAAAGACAAAGTAATAGACACTAATTTGGAAAGGCTTGAGTTAATACGAACGCTTATTCTTTGAGTTCACTTTAAGTACACGTTACATTCTTTGGCGCAGTAATAATACATCAAAATGGTTTTATAATAATATGAAAAATACATTTACTTCTGAGCATCATAAATCTGTCCACACCAGCTTCAGTTCTTTTATTAAATAGAGTCTGTGTAAGCTGCAAATATGACTTAATGATGCAATAAAGGTCCACTTTGTGAAACTGCTTTAAATACTTCTTTTACAGTTGAGGGTTTTTCCAGATATTGGTCATTAGCTCTGCGTAAACTATCCTAGAGTAAAATGTATTATGAGTGCCACAAGTCAGGCGTCGGCCAAGTTAAACCGTGGATTTACTACAATATTTTAAGTTATTATTGTGAAATACTGTGCACAAAAAGGGAAAGTGCAGGTTATGTCACAACAACACAGTTTTCTAGTTTATATTTGTTATTCTGTGAAGTTTGAATATTTGTCTAGAGAGAAAACACTGCATTTAAACACTGAGATGTCTTTTTTTTCTTCATCCCATCGCTGAAATTTCCTTATAAACCTTATCAGCAAAGACCTTTCCATTAAACTTTTTGACATAACTGCAACGTTAACTGAGAATTGTAAGGCGAAATTGAAAAGTTATCTGATGTTTTCTTGGCCTGGCTGCTTCCTGTCAAGTCTCGTACCATAATAAAAGTCAGATTTTAGTCATATTTAAGCATAATGCATTTCATCTCCAGAAAAGCAAACTGCAGCTGCTTTAAAGATGGACAGACAAGACCCATCAACAATCATCTCTCATATTTATGCTTTTTAATCTGTTTTGGAGAAATGCTAACTCGACAGCCTGCCTCTGCGTCTTATCCCGACATCAGCAATGTTCAGGGCTGTGCGGCCGACTTCTATCAACCCTCTCATATCAGATCAAATATAGAAATAGCTCTTCTGCTCGATGGATGGATATTCAAACTGATAAAAGCGACAATAAGTCACCTCTGTTCTCTTAAAACATTCATGTCTCTGGATGCAACTTGTCAAGAAACTGAAAGGCGCGACATAACTCCAAGCCGTCGTTAGTATCACTGATAACAACTCGATCAAAAACATCTTTTTCTTAAACCTTACGTATTCTGAGCATCCTAAATATTTAACATATAGCGTGCTAACGTGTACTTCCTGATTAGGGAACACTAAAACATTTTATAATTAAAGCTGACAGCGTGCAGTTGACATACTTTAACCTGGAGAGCTGCTTGTACAATATATCTGTACGACGGCAACACAAATTTTGCTGAAATACATGAAAAAAAATGTGTACAGAGCTTTTAAGTTACTAAGAACGAATGATTCTTATTAAACGTTTGACTTAAAGGGACCGTTTTACGTTAATTTCGATGTTATAATGTTGTTTCCTCGTCACAAACACATCTGGAGTTGTGTTTTTTTTTGTTTAACGCACAAACAAACCTGCATATTTAGGCCGAGTTCTTCTCTCAAACTGGAAACACTCTGTTCCACCTTGTGATGTCATCATGTGGTGATACAGGAAGTGCTCTGCTGTGTCTTTAAACTCCACGCACCTTCACTAGAATCATTTAGAACATTTCAGCGCTGGAATTCCCAATCTCTATTTAACTAGAGGTAAAACGTCGCTGTTAACTTGGAAACTACCACTTGATGACATCACAAAGTGGAACAGAGCATTTTGAGCTTTGGGGATGTAACAGACTGATAATAAAGTGTCACTCAAACATGTGTGAATGAAACAAAACACAACTCCAGGTCTGTTTCTGAGGAGATAACAGCATTATAAAGCCTTTAAAACCTTTAATTGTTTGGATTACCTTTAATTTGTCCATATTTTATTAAAGCTAATTATGAAACTTTCCTAGTAGAGGGTGAGCCAACACAGACATGTATTTATTCAGTTACAGATGGTTTTACTGCTCAAAAATGCTAAATTCAGACTGTGAATGAGGCTCTTGACTTGGATTCTTCACCATCTTGTTTCCGTAGAGATGATTTTAATGACCTAGTGTGGGACATTTGAATCAAAAGCATTAAAATCCTCATGGAGACAAGCACGTGAAGCGTCCTCCACCAGAACAGTTACAGTGTGAGCCTTTAAATTATATGTAAACTGCACAGATTGATGATTTTCTGTTTTAATACAGGAATGCAAAAGGCAAAAAAACACATTCTCAACGACTTTCTGCTGCATTTTTACACTATTAAAACATCACAATTATCTTTAAACGTGTGCACCAGGTATTAGGTTTGTTTTTGTGATGACAAAGCGAAACCTAAGTTCTCAGTTTTTAAAGAGGCGCACATTAAAAGATCACAGTGTGTTTAAGTATACCTTTGGAAAAGCTCCTCGTTTGAACTGAGCTGTCATAATTGCAGGGTTTCCTCAGAGACATAATAATGATGTTGTACTTGTTGCTTTGTTGCTGCAGCCTCTCCATCTGTGTTTTTATGTTTGCACACGTCTTTTACATCGCATTTACAACACCACACAAAAGCTCTCACTCCTTTTATTGGACCACATGGAAATTACCAATGAGAATTACACTGTGTTTAACCACAGAGCTGCTGGCAATGATTTAACTGCTGCTTTTATCTGGCTCCTAATGTTCTATAAGCGACACAGAGCGGCAACAACTGGAGAGGAACTTTTAGAATATGCAGAATAATGTTAAATAATCAAAGGTATGCTGTGTTGTAGGCTGGAGCTTCTAGTTCTGTGACATGAGTAGTGTCTAGAGCTAAACATCTGAGAAAAGACAAATAAAAACGCCTTAACTAACTAAGTGTTCGATATATTTCAGAACTACAGGGCTAAGCTAGTTGTATTATTATTTTTTTACAAGATAATTTGTAAATCATGGAGGTCATTCTATAATCTAACCGCAGTCTTGTGATTTGTAACGATTTCCTAGAAACATGCATACCATAAATAAACCACACTTAGTCAGTGTGGTGATGCTCAGAAATAAGCAGTGGTCATTTCAGATAAATCTTTACAGCGAACTTCATAAACCCACTTTTCTATTTCATTCCCTCTGACCTCCAGAGGGCAGTGCTTAGCGCCTGGATATGAACATGTGAGCGCAGCACAAAGGCTGAGAATAAATACAAACAAAGTCACATTGTCACAAACTCACATATACCTGACGCACCTGTTCTTTCTACATTTCTCCCATCAGCGGTCGCTATTGGATTACAGCTTTTTGCCCATTCTCTCTGAGAGCCTGGGCCGTCTATACAGCTAACTTTATTACTGCGTTTATTTAAACTAGTGCATTTATCTATTCAGAGTTGAACTAGTTATACCTGAGTTATAAGCTTATAGTTCCAGACTGTATATAAATGGACATGGCTAACCTGTTAGCCGCCGCATTCCATATACAAAGTGATCATGGGAGCGCTCTCCGGCTCCAACGACTCTGGCTCCAAGTCACTTTACATTGGAAAACTGTGGCTCCTCTCTCCATAAACGCTGTTCTCAGACTCATCATTTTGGTCTTAAATGTTTGTATTAACCCGCTCTACATGATCCTGGTGTTTTTTATTTCACTATTGTCTTTTTAACTGAAGATATGAACATTAATAAGGTACAAATCAGGCGCCTTGTTTCTCTGAGGTCAGCGTTAGCTAGCGTGAGCTAGCGTTAGCAACAGGTATGATTGACAGCGTTGCTAAGCGCCTTTGCAAAGCGGGTTGGGGCGCTCCACACCTTGTCAGTTGCTGGAAATTGTATTTGCTGGAATTCTGATGGATCCTGTGTCACCTTGTGGTCTAATCTGTCTTTCTTATCTAAAAGAGTCTCTGCTTTTCATACAAATCTGTCACTTTCTTGGCTGTGTTCGCCGTACAGTCTGTATTGTATTTATTCTCGACCTAAGTGCTGTGCAAACACAGAGATATCCAGGTGCAAAGCGCTGCTCTCTGACAGTCTTCTGGAATCATAGAACCTTAGTTACATACATGACTCTTGTGTCTGACCACATCTCTCCATTAGCTCCGTTAGCGCCGTTAGCTCCGTTAGCGCCGTTAGCTGACAACAACAAGAGCAAATCTGTCCCTGTTAACAGACACATTACATCCAAATCACACTCCATCTGCTCCTCTGTCTGTGCACGCTAACGCTACATTAGCAACCCAGAAAAGCAAGACAACAAAAGCAAACAGTTTTACAACAGAAACAGACAAGAAGAGATCAAAACGTCTGAGCCATGTCACAGTGTTGAGGTTTTACTCAAAACACAAAGATGTATTCATTAAAAAGTACAAAGTGATGAAAGAAATCTGACTCACTCTTTAATTTAATACTGAGTAAATATCATATAGGATGTATTTAGTGCAAAAAGAGCAAAGTGGGATGTGGAGCTGTGCACTTAACCAAACTCTGATTAAACAGTAATGTCATGTTTAATCAGAGTTTAGATGCCCCGATGACAGTTGGACCTCCTCCTTGCCTGGCTCTCCTCCTCCTCGCCCGGCTCTCCTCCTCCTCGTCTGGTCTCCTGGCCGATTTCTTATGTTGTCTGATTTTTCCTGTTGTGTCTGATTTTTCCTGTTGTGTCTGATTTTTCTTGTTGTGTCTGATTCTTCCTGTTGTTTTGTTTTTTGTGTCTTGGCGGCACGGTGACTGAGTGCCATCACTCATGTCTCACAGCAAGAAGGTTGGTTCGATCCCCGGGTCACCAGGCCTTTCTGTGTGGAGTTTTTCATGTTTCTCCCCGTGTCTGGATGGGTTTCCTCCGGGTACTCCGGTTTCCCCCATCAACCAAAACATGAACGCCCTTCGAGACAACTGTTGTTGTGATTTTGGGCGTTACAAAAATAAATGAATTGAATGTTTGGGCCTTTTTAATGGAGAGATCTACAGATGATCCTCATGTGGTTTGGAGTTGATTTAACTTTATATGTTAAATCACTAAGATTGAAAGTCTGTTATTTATGGTCAGAAAATGACATTGAAAGACATTTTATTTAGTTTTCAGAAATCAAAGAAACACCAAGAAAACATATGACTTACTACATTATACGACTAAACACACAGAACTGATGATACGACTTAGATCTGTAAGTTTCTCTGTTCTCAAGATAAAAGATCACTATGCTTTGCACATTGTGCAACAGTGTGGTTTACCACGACAAAGCATAAGTACATCCTCAGTACTACAGCTGTGTACTTTTACTACATACTTATTGCGTAGAGTGAGTAATTAGACGTGTAACTCACCCGTGTGGTGGTGGCAAACATGTATTTGTCTCGGAGCTGGAAGCTGTCCACCTGCTCCAGGATGACTCTGCGGTTCTGTTCGCTCTGGAAGAAGTCGGTGCTGCTGAGGACGGTGGAGACGCCCTGCGGCTCGTGCCTCTGGACCAGGACTGTGGTGGGGGGGTCATAAGGCTCTACGCCCCTGAAGAGAGAGGGCAGAGGGGTTAGACATGTGGTCCAGGTTTGAACAACTTAAAATCATGATTACATGAATCTAAAGTCATCAAACACTATTCTATTGATGGATGATTATATCATTTTCACATCATCAATGATGAGCTTAGGATTTTTTAATACACAAGTCCAGGGTCAATCATTTGTCAGTAAATGTAGTGGGTTTAGTACAGATTTCAAACAATCTAACCATTTTTGTGATAAATTGCACTAATTCAAGTCTTGCTTCAGTTGTTTATGTATAAATACTTTTTCCCATATGGTCCTGGCTGGAATACTATTACTAGTATCAAATTACAAAGGCTGCAAATATTAGGTAATAGAATGTCTCTTTTATGAAAATAAAAAAACAACAAACTACTTCCTAACTCTGTGTTTAGACCTCACAATCACGTTCTAACCTGCATGTGTACTAGTTTATCAGTTCAATCTTTGCTGCTTAAATAACTCACTGCACGTGACAGTTTTGGGAACATTTAATTCATAGATTTTAAAAGGCTGATGTCATGAGGAACGTTTGACAACTTAGGTCCAACTGCCAAATGTAACAGCTCGTCCTGTAAAATATATTAAGAGCTTGACTTTCACGATGTGACAGAAAGTATTTAGACCATTCAGAACCGTGAAGATCCAAATAAAGGAGGGATCAACTGCATTGTATTTCAGGTTTGCCTTTATATTTGCCCTGTGCTGTAGATAATTCATGCCCACAATAAAAGTTTCATTTGAGAAAGTGTTGGCGAAGCGGCGAGACACGGCGCTGAGGAGCCTGAAAACACGAACAGTGAAAACGGCAACACGTCCAAAAATAACTTCATTACTCACTCTGTCAATGAATACTTCACATTTTATACGACGCTGGCCAAGTACATCACTGAAAAATGTGAAAGCTAAACCAAATGCTATCAACATGGAAGGATATCTACAACCTGCCTGCCCGGGGGAGTATGAGGTTTCTCTTTTTTCAGTGTTTTTATCTCGCTGAGAAGGATGCTCTGACACGGTTATCCACTTGTTTCCCGTAAATGGTGGTTGCTTGCATGTTATTGTTTGATTTTTATTCCTAAATCAACAATTTTATGAAGCCCTGCAACACGACGATGCTGTTGCGATTCTGGGCAATACAAAAATAAATTACACTGAATTCGAACATGTGCTGAGTAAAAAATATCTCCCCATGAGTCACCCCTTTTTTGGACTTTCTGCGTCTAGGAGCCAGCGTGTTTTGGAAAGTCGTCAGGGAGGAATGAATGAAAAAGTCACAGCATCTTGTGTTTGACGTCCAAATCAGCGGCGTTTCCTCCGGAGAGTGGAGAGAGCAGAACAGAGGCACCAGTGTTAAGCCCGGCCCCGGCGTCTGAAAGGGCCCCGTTCACCCCATGGACACAGGCTGGGTGAAGAGTGCGCTCCAGGCTGTTGGCACGACGTCTACGCTCTGCTCCTTTTCATTCAAGACACTTACGGCGAAACAGCTGAGAAACAACACTCTTCTGCCATTCGTAGTTTTTAAATGGACGTTTACAGTAGTGATCTAGTATTTTACTGTAGTTGTAATAATGATCTTTACACATTAATTCATTATATGCATTAGTATAAACAAGTGTGTATAATAATTACACACGTGATAGCCTTAAAAAAAAAACACCAACACCAACAAATCCCACTTTTGTTGAGTTAAAACTAGTGAAATTGTTTGATCTTGTCGATTTGAGCTCAGCCGTAATGATGTACAAGGCAGATAATCATAAGATCCTCCTTGTTTACAGATGTCATTCGAACAGAAAGAGAGTCAATATCATCTTTAAAGAACAGGTTTATTCAAAAAAGTAAGACTAGAACCTGTAAAAACCGTCGTTGTGTTTGTGTTCGAGGGGTTAGTGTGTGCGGGACAACCTTGATCATAAATTAAAAAGCTCATACACAATAGAAGTATTTATGATTACAGGACTCAGGAGTGATTCGTAGTTTTTATTTTGTTACATATAGAGTCATTTGTTGTAGAACTGATGCTGCTTTTCTTGGAATTCTTGTGCGTTATTATTATTAAACAGGGTTCCGCATTATAAGTACATTTTCCTTCAGCCTAAACCCATTCAGTCAGGATAGAAATATTATGTACAACCTTATACAAGTTGAATAAAGTTTGATTTTGAAAGTAATGACCGAATAAAATACTTTCAATACTCACAAAAAAACATGAACAAAGACTGAAATCATAATGTACAAAAAGTGTAATGGATGATTCAGGCTTAGTAACTAAATGAATACAAATATCCAAACTTCTAAACCTATCCCCTTAATTAAATCCTGTCCCCCCATAGCGTCGGATGCTCTCGCCGCCGATAGATTTGCATTTGTGGACTTTCCGTCACCGTAACTCCGCAACCAATTGTGCTCTCGTGTAAATTCAAACGGCGTCTCAAAGCAGAGACATGGGGCTCTTTAAATATGTTACTGTCATTATGGTCATGTGCTTATGTTTGTCAGTTATTTGAACCGTCAAAGGAAAAATAAGGGTGGATATGTAAAATAGAGACACGGTAGTTGTGTGAAAAAGGCAGAAGTACAGGCTGATACTTCCTTTAACATGATTTTTATGGCTAAAAAAAGATAGTTAATGGCTTAAAAAGGTTATTAAATATCTGTTCAATATGAATTAAGTCTTTGTTTTTGGCTTTCTTTAAGGTTAATTAAGGTGCAGTTATTAAAAAGTTGTACCTAAATGGGTTTAAATGTATTAGGACATTATACATTGTTGTTTTGGTCCGTAAAATTGTAAAAAACTTCATACACTTCTTTACAAAAGTTGAGTATTACTGTCTGTGTGTGACGTGTGTTTTCGGTTGCACACAGAGGATTTGCTTCTCAGTCTGTCCCTGTTTCCTAGCAGTGAGTTCACAAAGGGTTAGGAGCCGGTGGCAGAGCGGTGCATGAGATTGGGTTTGGTCTGCGCTCTATAAAACAGTCAAAGGCGACACAACACTGGGCACAAAGCCGCGACAAACAGGATTACAGACGCACACAGGGGTGAAGAGGAAAGAACTGGAATCAATCTCATTTTGGGCTGTTTTCAGACAACATCTTATCTATAAAAACAATGAGATACAACAGTTCCTGGTAATTATTCAGCCCGAATTACAGTAAATCAGGTTCTAACGAGTATTTTCACAATTTGAACTGATACTTTTCCCGTGCGCTGTTCCGATTGGTCAGTCTCTGTTATGCTTTAAGCGACAGGTAGTTTGATTCACTCTCACAAGAAACAAGTCATTTTAGTTATTTCTCAAGGGTAAATTCATTAATATAATAATAAAGTGTTCATTTATACAGTTGTCCATCACTATGTCGCGGTTCACCTTTCGCGGCCTTGTTGTTTCGCAGTTTCATATGCTTTTTTTTACGGCATATGAACGTGCATTGTGTTCTGCGTCCTGATTGGCTAAGGGACAGTCTCCTCCCACAAATCTTTGTCAATAAACGGAGGGTCAAACCGTTAAACGATATTAAAAGGTGTTAAAAAGCCTGTGCCTCTTTTGTGAGCAGAACAATTTTTTAATGGTTTGAGTGCGTTTTGTAACTAGTATTTATCATTTAAAGTAACTAGTAACAAGTTCGACATATTTATATTTAAAGTTTTTAATGTGGCTTCTATATTTTGAATGTGTTTTAATTAATACGTCAACATTGGCCGAGAAGTTGTCTCGTTACACCCATAAAAATGTCAATATTGGTGCCACCAGAGTCGTGCCGGTGCAGAATGTGTTCAGACAAATTTACATAAACGTTGGATCTCAGTGTGACTCTGAAGTGCTGTGTGTTTGCAATTTGTTTTCTCCCCGACAAAACGCACAATGTCGATGAAACGTTCTGCACCGACAAAGACGCTGACGAAGGTTTGAACTTTGAGAGAGTTTAAACGAGAGAGAAATGTGAGAAAATGTTAACGCCTGTGTGAGAAAAGTGTATAAAGTGTGTGGTGAGGGCAATATTTTCTCAAAGCTTCACCCAAAGTCGTGGATCGTGCAACGTTCTCATTATATAACTGCAAATATTCAGTCTCAAGTCTCTAAATTCGTTCACTTTTAAACATAGACCATACCAATGTAGATAAAGTTATACATTAAAATCAACAAACATTTGAAGCGGCTCCAAAGGTCAGCGAGGGAAATGTTTGCTCTTGGTCAAGGGAATGTTGTGAATGCATATTCCAATAAGAGGCAGAGGAAGTGGGCTGTGAGTGAGTGATGTTCTGTTGTGAAGCTAAATTATTCAAAACCCAATTTGTCCAATGAGCTGTATATGTGGGCAGCGTTAGGAAGGCTCAACTTTTGATTACAAGATACAAACAAAAACAACGACTGCTCTTTCCGTCTGACAGGAGAAGTGTTGCCAACTGAGCATTATCATTTTAATCATGGCCGCTTACAAAATACGTTCCGTCGCCTTGGATACAGCCCTCACCCTCGAATTAAAAAAAACTGCAAACACAAGCGGGGTAGAGGAGGGTAAAGTGAAAGTATTTACTTCCTCTTCTAGACTCTTCATGTTCTGTAAGTGAATAATGACACCCACCCGTCCCAAAAGACAAACACTGACTGTTCCTAGAGTAAATAAGATTAGGCCTTGGCTTGTGGTCTTCCCATCAGAGGGGAATGCATAATTATAAAGGAGAAAGAAAATTAAGTGCTTAAAGGGGCAGGACCAAAATACTTTTCATGGAATAAAGTAAATCCGTCTTGCCCTAGTGCAGATATATTGGAAAAGCGGCTTCTAGGGTCAATATGAGACTGCTGTGCTTTATTATTATTATTATTATTATTATTATTATTATTATTATTTTTATTTTTATTTTTATTTTTATTATTTTATTTTATTATTTTATTTTATTATTTTATTATTATTTTTTATTATTTTATTGTTCTTATTTATTATTGTTTTTATTGCTAGTAAGTGTGCTGTTATCATGCTAGTTGTTGTTAGCATTACTACGGATGCACCAACACGACTCTGGTATTAGATATCGGCACCAATTTCAACATTTTTTATGGGTGTAACAAGACAACTTCCGGGCCAATGTTGACGTATTAATTAAAAACACATTCAAAATATAGAAGCCACATTAAAAACTTGAAATATAAATATGTCAAACTTGTTACTAGCTACTTTAAATGATAAATACGAGCTACAAAATGCACTCAAACCATTAAAAATTAGTTCTGTTCACATTTTTAAGATGGTAAAAACAGGTTCAGGTCCTTTAAATATCGTTTAACTGTTTGATTCTTTGTTTATCGATAAAGATTTGTGGGATATGGATAATAATCAAATTGCAAATGTCCATTAGCGACGAGAACGTTTAGTACAACGACAGACGTGATAATTGTCGTACTAAAGGATTTCAAGATGGTTAGACTAAAAGCAAAGCACCATCCAACCCCAGCGTTTCAATTATTAACCCAAAACGTCTCTGAAAAATCCAATAATTTTCCTCCGAGCCTCTAGCGAAAGTCACATTTTATACACTTGACAATGACAATAGTCTCAGGAATTTGCGGGCCATTAGTGACAAACCCAGTAAAAAAAAAGACGTCGAGAAGAAGAAATATTACAGTGGGTGGAGAGGTATGCAGTAAAAGGTTCCTTAAGGATAGACAGATTCCACTGTTTGTTCTGTCTTTGTTTGAGCTGTGAATTGGATTGGAAAATGGTAGATGCATGTAAATTATATTCATGGTTCGGTGGAGAGGTTATTTGGGCTTTCGGAGCAGCAGAATTGGAAATGTTTGATTCATACCATTTGTTTTAAAGTGTTGTAGAGATATGGAGGAGGGAAAACTGGTGTCAGAATGTTGTTTTTCTTGTTCTTTGAATCGTGCAGTGTGTATTTGTGTGAAGGAGCAAGTTTAATTGGGTGGGAAAGGATTTTATTTGCCCAACTTTGTCTGTAAACAGAGTCAGTCCTGATTTGTGATGTTAGATAGTAGATTCTTTTCTATTTTTATATATTTATGGGACCTGCTGGATCTCAAACACAATGCATTACCATTCAGTTACAAATTTACTTCCTCTCTCTGTCATTAACTTGAATATGTTAATAAAATATCTCAGTAAAAAATGGATAATCCAAGCTCTCACTGCGCACTGGGGTAGTACTTTGTGAGGCGCTACAGCAGGACTTTTCATTTGTCCTCACGACACAAGGGGAGGTGACGCCGTCTTACCAAAAGTAGGTCTTTACATGCTCCTGTATCAACACCCAGGTCTCCCCGAAGTCGTCTGATTTCCAGAGCTGTGGAGCGGGAGAGAGAACGAGAGAAGAGAGTGAAAAAAGAGTGGTAGAAGAAGTAGGGGGATGGTGCACTGTAAAAATGTAGGTCAACCTCCTTTCTACGTTTTTGCTGCTACACACGTGACAAAAGAGAGGAGCGAGGAGCCGTTTGGTGCTATTGTGTGTGAAATCAGGAGCTGGAAACCAAAGCATATTGTGAACAAAAACACAAACGCTGGGCTCAGATGGGCAACTTGGACGCAGACGTTGTTGTGAAAAAAAAAAAGGCTGCCAGACTAGTTACTTTCGACACGAATTTTGTGAAATTATATCTTGGTATGTTAATGCTGCAGACACATTTTCTGCAAGTTCTGACTCATTGTGAACCAGTTTTATCTAATTCTAAGTCAACAGTCCTGCTTTAGATCTGTTTCAACGGAATTAACACCTAATTTATATCTGCTTTTATCCTGGATTAAACGTGCACTATGTAACAAACTGGTGACCCCGCTATGCAAAGTTACAGGTCTGATCTGTTGAGAGGCAAGCCCGCTCACAATAACAATGTTTTTTCAGTACTTTTGAGTGAAAACACCTGTAATTAAATAAATGCTGGATCGATTGTTTAATTCCATACTGTGAAACATCTCAGAAAACTCAAAACTATCTCCATAAAGACAAAAGCAGGCGTAAAAAAAATGACACTGCAGCCGTTTAACCCTGTATTATTTAGTCTGAAGTTAGTCCTGGGCTGATTTCTCGTTCATTTCTCAAATTAAAACTACTTTATTGAATCCTTACAGTATGTCAGACGTTTATGGCTTAATAAATGTCCACTGTGGCTGTGAATCGTCAGTGTAAAAAGATGAATGTTTGTAGCGTTTACCTGTTTGTTTGGGTGGGAGCTGTCGTATCCAAGGACCAGGTTGGACTTGCGGTTGTGCAGCAGCAGGTCGGTGGGTTTGAAGGGCAGAGAGAAGCCCTGGACGGTTTTACAGAAATCAAACGTGTTCCACAAGAAGTTGTTGGTAGAGTCCACAAAAAGATACTGGGAAAAGAAACAACATTTTAATGGACTGTACCTGATATCTTCCATTTAATCAATTTAATAAAGTAAAATGTGTTTTGCCCCAGTACTTAGATATAATAAAAGCAGTTCTTAAGGTCAAAATAAGACTATTGTGTCGAATTCGAGAGCATTTTATGTAATAAGTAGGTAATAGTAATAGTAGAGCTGGGTACCTTAACGACACCTGCTTTTCGATACTGGTTCCTGAACAGCTCTTTTTTGCTACCTATCTTTTTATTTATTTCATTTTTTTGTAAATGAATGCCCAATATTACTAAGCTATAATGTTAATTAATATTTTAAAACATAGTGCTAGGCTATAGACGTTCAGTTATACCTCAAATCCTCATGTGGACTAATACACGCTTAACTTTCACTCTAGTTTTTGCCACTTTATATCAAAGGCAGCGCTGTAGAGAACAGGCTCTTTGTTTTGATAAATAACTTCACTTTTTTACTTCGTGTTTAACTGGACAGAGGAGGAGGATTATTGCAAACTTTAAGCAGACTCGTTCAGCTGTATCTTTACACACATGCGCTCTAAAATCTGCATATTTAGCCTATTACACCGCATTTATTTGTGAATTACGCTTTTACCAGAGAAAGTTGGTGGAGTTTGGTTCTTATTATGTGTTTGACTTCAGGTTTACGCAGCACTGCAGACTGTGAATGGCTGCGCATTTATTACTGCACACTTTGACTTTGAGACACTGTAAAGGTCCTGCACAGGAGACTTGATGAGTTTTCGTGTGGATATAAGTTGTAGCCTAACTCTGGATGCCGTTTTTCCTGTTTTACTGGTTTGATGATACGCCGCTCTTAATTTGGATCCATGTAGATCTATGTTAAAACATGAGTTCTGTTTGTTCCATTCGTTTGTACAGAGTGCAGTCGTGACGCGGACCACCTGCGCTGCTGTTAAATTAATCAGTGTGGCTCATTGACGCAGGCATTTAAAACCAAGGAAGCAAAAGTTGGCACCGAATGAGCGTTAGTTTTTTAAAGCCGGTGCTTACTGGACCTTTTCAGTCGCTGCCTACTTTGAACCGAGCTCCCGTGTCCAGGGATAGTTGCAGTTTTGACAAGAAAACTCCGCTCTGGGATCTTTAAGTTGTGAAAAGCAAAATTTAAACCAGTAAAAATAAGCCCCTTTAGCTGCTTTATCAGTCTGTGTGAAACAAAACCTGACAGACAGAAGCCTATAGAAGGTATATTTGCAAACAGAACCATGGACTCAAAGGAAATTGAGATGCTCCTTTTGCCTTTGTGTGAGGTACATTTGTATTCATAGCTTTGACCATCTAATCTCACGGCAAGTATCCGCATTTATAAATCCATTTTGTGCTCCACTGATGACCATAGCCTCAGAGCGGAGGAGAGGGCACAGCATAGACAAAGCTGCTCTCACTGTCAGCTCAAGGAAAAAGCTGATTTAGTTCATGTTTAATGTAGCACTTAAGCCCATCAGCTCATTTTAACTAGTCCAATATTGCAATTTAACCTGTTCCAGACATTAAGTGCTGCAAAGACACTGTCACTGTAGTATTTAAGTTCAAGATAAAACATAAGAGAACTGTCAACTGTGAACTATTTAAGCATCAAGTCTGTTTATAAGTTGTTTTTCCAAGTTATCTGCCTGTTATTGCTCATTTTCAGGAGACGTCAGGAGGTTCTGCAAGACAAAAACAGCGCTGCATCTGGGGACTATTTTACCATTGCAAGATAGGGTCAATAAGCTTAATCTTTACTAGGGCTGTCACTGATTAAAAGGATTCTTGGTTAACTAAAAGACACATCCTGCCGATTGATTATTTGACAAAAAGGCAGTGGCAAAAGCTCTCAAAAACTATTAATTATCTCATGAAGAACAACAATTTATGCGGAAAAGTACTAGGAAAAAGTATTTATATGGAAAAAGACACATTAAACACACAACTAATTCCTAAATCTTCAGCTATTCCACTCTCTATCTTATAAATATGAATACTAAACGCTAAATAAAATTATATGATTCAACAACAAACTACAGACCGATTAATCGACTAAAGGTCTACAGCCTTAATCTTTGCTTTCCAAATTTACTACTGACATTTCTAACTAACATAAAACAGAAACATAAATTTGACCTGCTTGCATCGTCATTACACATTAAAGCAAAACGTTGAGTTGTTTCAAAGTGCAGTTTTGCCCCGATGCGACACACTTATGAGACACTGAATCCAAACACTCCTGGATGTGTTCAGTTTCATTATTTAAGAAGATCACTTGATAAATCAGCACTTTACGGCGTACCAGAGCGGTTGTGGGTGGTACGCTCTTAAATCAACTCAAAGACAGATCTAAAACTCACGCTTAATGTTAATAATTCATCATTCTGTTCACTGCACAGACTGAACCAATGATGCAAATTAACTAATGGCTCTTAATCTGGTTATGTAAATCGAATTGTGAACAGTTTAAAGATGGGAGTTACACGTTTTTGTAATAATCTTCACTTTATAATGCAGACAAATTAGCAAATTACTACCTTAAAGCAGCAAGAAGTGGTTTTATAAAGTTCTCAGTGTCAGTTGCGTAATATCAGCCTACATATCTGATCTTTGGTAAACTGTTGAGCAAAGTGTGCGAACATTTTAGCCACAGATCTCCTGATAGAGCACTACTTTACTAATACACAACTTCAAAGCAAGTGTAGGTACTTTCCCTTATCCGACTGAACTGTTAAAATAATAGTTAAGTAAAGATTAATCTGTAAAAGCGCCGTGGGACTTGAAGTTGACCTGCACGTTGAGTAACTTTGTGCATTTAAAACTAATCTGGACCCAATTTGAACCAGAAAATAAAAAGATAAAACACATAATTAGAGAGCGCTTTCACAGTTGCAGCCTTTGTTCCAGGCCTTACGACTTTCCACAGCTGGTCCTGCGCTGTGTGAAAGTGAAAGTACGCCCCTTCCCGCCTTCAACGCTGTCAATCAAACCTGTTGCTAATGGTAGCGGGAGTGACCTCGGGAAAAGAAACGCCCAATTTGTCTGTTATTAATGTTCATATGTTGATTTATGGACACAATAAGGAAATAAATAGCAGCGTCAGGATGTAGAGTTGATTCACGTGAACATTTTAAGTCCAAAATGACCAGTCTGACAGTTTCTCAGTAGAAATAGATGCTCACTTCCTGTTTGTAGCAGGTTAGCCATGTCCATTTATATAGACCGTGTTTGAGCCCGCCTCACACACAATAGTTTCATGTTGCTGCATTCTTCTAGTGCCACTGCTGCGTACTCTGTCTGCACCGAGCCCGTACGAGGCAGACTGATAACCCTTTGGCCGACAGCCTTTAGAAACCCCGCGCTCTTCTTACAGACACACAGTCATGTTTCTATGCGACGCTGATCTCCGAGCTGCTGCTGACTCACACTATGAGCCTTGTACAAAGTGATATTGTAGCTGAGTAATAAATCACCTGAACAGAACGTCGCCCTCAGCTTTATCCCTGCACTGACACTGGGCTTCACGATTAATACAACTTCAGAATATAAAAAAGGCAACCTAGAAACTTATTACAACTCACATTAGCTACGTAGCACTGTTTTAGCTGCTGTTGAATAATTGTTAAAGCAGATTTATTGTGCAAAATCAACTTTTTAGAACATTTAACCATGTTATAGCTGTTTCTCCTTCTCATTTACCCTCTCAAAGTTTATTTACTGTTTATTTTCAAGACGCCGTGTGTGCTGCAGCGTCGTGTCGTCATTTTGGTACAAATGAAAAAAAATCCACCACTCGCTTGATGACGTTTACGGTTTATCAACTCTGACTGGACACTGCGGTTTTCTAACGCAAAAGTCAGCAGATTTGTTTCTTTAATTAAGTCGTTTCAGATGAAAATTGCGATTTAAAATGTGCAAATTATAACAAAATGATCCACAGGTGTCAGAGTTTATCACCAAAGCTGGCTCAAGAACAGTATGTCTTTATGAAGCTTCAACGGTGCACAATATAACTCTTCTGATGCTACTGCTTTGCCTGGAATGTTCCACAGCATGTCTTTAAATGTAAACACCACAGTTTTATCCAAGTATAGTTTTTTATTGCTTAAACTACCATGGAAACGGGTGATTTATTAATATATATGATCTGTAACTAAAGCCTGGTGACACTGTGGAACATTTCAGGTAAAAGTAAGAACATCTCCAAGAAGGTGACAGCCAGAAAAGTTACGCATTGCACCTTTAAGGACATTGATTATTGAAATGCGCTGGTGAATAAACTACAGCAGGATGGCCTCAGCGCTTCAGAATCTAAATGTCTCTACAGATTAGTCGCGAGATCAATCGATTAGCAAAATAATTCTTAGCTACACGCCCCACGTTATTTATTTTGCGTCGCAATTTTCATATCTGTGAGTTTATTTCAGCCGTTAGCAAGTCAGAAAAACAACAAAGTGGCACTACATCAGTCTGAGAATTTGAACTTATTACATTTACGTGATGAAAACGCAACTTGTTTAAGCTTATTTGCTTCCGTCTGCTGCTTATGATGACTTATTTTGTTGTAAATATTCCTTAATGTAGTTTTTCTGGATGCTGTTCAAACCCCGCCATGTTTAAAATATAGTCCCAGAGGAAAAGCAGAACATACTTTTGGGGGGGAAGATCTAATTTGTCAAGTATGCGCAGGAAATAGTCTGCTCTTTTTTTAAATGCTACCTCTGTATTATTGCATTCCTGCTTCACAGTGATACAGCACAAGCGTCTCGAGGCTTTGCAGTGCTTTTTAAGTTTCTGTTTTTGTTGTTTTAAAGATAACAGGTGTTGGTAAATGTTATTAACTCACCCTCCTATTGTCCGCGGGGCTGTGGTAAAACTGTGAGATGACCTGCTTGTTTCCATCTTTAGCTTTGGCCCCCGTCAGCTGAAACCTCTCCGACACCAGTGCGAAATTCGTGCCGTAGTCGTAGGAGACGTAAACCTAAACAAAAACAGTGCTTATCGGTTATTTCACATGTTACATCTTATTCCACAGCTGCGTCCGTCGCTGCTGTACTCACTGAACTCGTTTTAGGACCCGTGGCTCCAGCGCTGTCCCGGGCCAGAGCTACGATCACGTTGCTCTTCTCTCCGGCCCAGTGCACGACCATCTGGTTATGGGAGTCATTGAGATTGGCCTGTAGGAAAAGAACTTGTGTGAATATACGTGAAATCTGATGGGTTTTAAGCAAATACTTGGACATTTTAGCATTTCATCAACGCATCAGAGACAATTTTACAAACTCGGGTAACTCAGATATGTAGATTTAACCAGCGGAGCCACTAATAATCTTAATTTAAATAAAGAAATTAAACTCACAATAATATCTAGGTAGAGCAAACTCTTTTCACTGAGGGACATATCTTGAAAAATACTCAACACGGAGGGCCAGTGGTCAATACAGTGGATAATTCAGACGGTGCATTTAACATAGTTTTGACTTCATACTTTAAATAAGGCTTGAAATGTTAATATTAGGTCTGTTTGTCAATGCAATGTGATGTTATTTAGGTTATATTGGTAGAATTACTCAAGTTTGCCATAAAAAAGTACAGATTATGTTCAACTGAAGGCTTGAGGGCCAAAAAACAAGGTTCTGAGGGCCGCATTTGGTCCCTGGGCCGTAGTTTGGACACTCCTGACGTAGATTTTGAGCTGAACAATATGTATTTTATATTTACAGCAGTCCCTCGCTATATCGCGGTTCACCTTTCGCAGCCTTTCAGGTGCAATTTCACATGCTTTTTACGGCGTATGAGCGTGCATTGTGTTCTGCGTCCTGATTGGCTAAGGGACAGCAGACCGTTGTCCATCAGTCTCCTCCGTGCCGTGTCTCCTGTTCAGACAAATTTACATAAATGCTCGATCGACATAACAGCGAAGTGGCGCCAGGACGAAGAGGCGTGATCAGAGGAACTGTGAAATACACCTGAGTCACTATTAATTAATTAAACAAGAGAGAAATGTGAGAAAATGTTAACGCCTGTGTGAGAAAAGTGTATAAAGTGTGTGGTGAGGGGTTTTACAGCTGCAAAACATATAAAATAATTGTAAAAAATAAAGCTGTATAGGTAGATATTGAGTTGAACAATATATATTTTAATTAAAAAGCATAAAATGTGGCCATAATGTCTTGCAACTCAAAAAGATAAACATGTTTCTATAATAAACGATTCAAACGGAGATGAAATTATCCTGCCTAAGCCGCATGTAGGTTTCCTCTTCCGCTGACACTCACGAAGATAAATGCCTCCGTCTTCTCATATGGATCAAATCTGAGACATCAGCAAACAGCAGATAAAGCCTCCGCAAAAACGCTCCACTGATTTGATTTGAAATTCAACCACATTATTCTCTTCTGGAAAAGGCTAAAACTGGATTATAATGACCCACTGAGACTCGGTGCTTGAGGCAACATGACAGACAAAGGGCGTTAGTTTGATTTTAACGTTGACCTGTGACCCCGGGTGGCCCTGGTGTGAGGCGCTGTAATGAAATGTGGTTCAGAATTTATGGGGGCATTAAGTTATATTCATTTACAAGAGTTAATCAGGATAATTTAGTTATTTGTATAGAAAAAATACTTCAAAAAAATCACAATAAGGGTCTTTTTTGTGACAAAATAGCGTATAAACGAGCAAAACCACAAATTGACATAGCAAATTATACTTTTTCCTTGTTGTATTACCATAAACTAACTCTATTTAGTCAGTTCTTTTTGATCAGTAGATGCAATAAGTGATTTTAGGTTAATTAATTCAAAGGATTACCAGAAACCACGGTAAATGCATTATGAATAAACACATTTGTTGACATAAAGGAACAACTGTATCGTCGGACATGATTATCTTAGTTAATTCAGAAGGATTAACCAACATAAAATCAACATTACTGCTGACTCAAGGTGAATTTCTGTGATCTACTAGAAAACATGCCTCACGTGATTCATTCTTATTGCAGCAAAAGCCCCGGTGTTGATCTGCAGACGCGGGAGAATGCAGCGCGCCTTTGTTTCGCCGCACCTCCCACTGGGCACATGGATCAATGAAAAGTAATAGGCTATTTCATCTTTTTACTGTCACTGCACGGCCATCTCATCTCCGCGACGTCTGCCTTCTATGTTTTATTGATGATCGGGGGAGAGCCGTGGTTCTCGCTGCGCGGTAAACAACAACTGCTCTGTCAGAATCAGCGCGGCTTTGACTCCGGCAACACTGATGATTGTGACAAAAAAACTCACAGCTGCAAAAACAAGAAGTTCTTCACTCAGCAGCCAGAAACATATAGTGCTTTCAATGTAAACAAGAGTCAAAAGGGAACAAACATCTGGCATGCGGCAGCAGAACTCCAGTCGAGCTGACAAATGTCTAAACATACTGCGAGTCAAAAATACACAAAGTTATTGAATCTGCTGTGCGCGTCGAGTGGCTTATTTCACTACAAGTTACAGACAGATGACAGTTTTGCCCTGAAAACACACATAAACACAAGTAGTAGTATTAATAACAACACAAAGCTCATATTTTTTCTTTGGGAACGCAGTCGTGACGAACAGATACTTATTCTGTGTACAAAAAACTAAATATCTTTTAAATGATTTGTACAACGTCGGCGTAGCGTTTGGCTCTTTTTGATGAATTTATCCTTCCACTGTTCTATCGTAAAATCCAACAGTGTAAAGTCGTGTTCAAACTTTAAACTTTGATAAATCACATTGTTATCATATAGTCTGCACTCACAGAAACCAACGGTACAGCTCCACTAAAAATGAAAGAAAACGACGTGAATAAACACAGAACGAGGCTCGATCCAAATAAAGCCATGACTCGTGACAGAACGTAACCTCGCACAGTAAGATTCTCAAGTCTTCGATATTTGTGAGCGTCACAAACTCACGAGAATCCATCTTGGCACGCACCCACCGTAAGGTTAATCGAGTGGGCGGACCAATCACAGAGCAGCATTGAGGTTTGTACGGGAGCCAAAGAGCGGAGAGCCCAAGAGAAGCAAAGCAAACACTTCAGCTTATTTTAGCATCAATACGGATTATTTTGTTCGTCAAATGTGCAGAAGGTGAGCAGTTTAGGACAGGGAAGATGTCTGTACTTTTCTCTCAACTGAATGTAACAAACGTGTGATTTTTTTGACTAATCAGAATCGAATAATCGTACAAAAAAGTGCAGTTTTCAAAGGCTGTCCGGCACTTAACACAGATTGACATAAAGCAGAGGTTTCATTATCAGACTCCATCTATAAACCCACTCCCACGGTCCCAAACAGGTCGCTCCTGCTCCCTCTTTACTCTCTCATCACACTTCTTTTCAGGACCATGGCCAAAACCAGAAGTGACTCCGAGTGCGACGCCATGCTGCAGTAAATCTCCGCATTTAATACCTCATTGGTCACAGCGAGAAAGGCCCTACTGCAGTATCCTAGATCTTAAAACCAGTTACACTACAGACCAATCGTAGCAAAAAAACAAACAAAAAAAAACACATAACGTAAAGAGGAAATAATTGTGGTTAGAGGGAGATGATGAAAATGAAAAAGGATAAACGAGGCAGTATTCCTGGTGAGTTTTACGGCGTTACACACAAAGCATCTCTGTTGGCGGCTGAGCTTGTGGAGGACACTGTGGCTTGGCTTTCGACTGCAGTCTGACAGCTGTGACCTCCCCGTGACCCCTAAACTCACTTTTAAGGGCCGCCACAAGCATTACACTGTCAGAGGGATCTAGCGCACTCGCGGAAACCTGCCCATGTGGCTGCAGTCTGGGTTTGGGGAACATAAAACGCGTGTAACTTGGAAACTAAACACATATCTGCAATAGATTAAGTTAAGGAAGAAAAATGGGTAGCGTAAAGACAGTATGGCATCCGAATGTGGAGAAATGTAGAGCAACAAGGCTAAGTAGTGTGCCAATTATCAGAAATGGCAACTCCGGACATTTTGGGGTTTACCAGAAGATATTTGTTTGTTTAAAAATAGTGATATATTGTGAATTGAGAGATAACATACGGCAAAATGGCTAAAAAGAACGTATCTCTGCTGCAATATCAGTCATTTTGAAAGTCTTACGAGCATTTATTTTAGGTTTGCAAAGGCATTTTAGTATAATTGTAGTAGACATTTTCATTTGTAATAATCTGCAGTATGAGTCTAGCAAAATACAGATTTGCTCGGGTAAATTAGGTTGAATATAAAACACGTAAATGTCACACGATACATCACAAACATCTCCACATCCAGCCCGATTCCCTCCACTGCAGCCCGGTCAGAGCAAAGGTCTCCATAAGTGTCACTGGGTTGTTCCTTATCGGCTCGTGTCCATCCATCTCCGTGACAGCTTTGTGGCCGAAGAGGGGCCGAGGGAGAGAAGGTGGAGCCTGAGCAACATCGAAAGACTACAACCTACACCCCTGATCCAGTCTGGCGCTCGCACACATACATAATGCATTTCATCTCACCTCCTCTATCTGCCGAGACCCCTCAGACGTGACGGCAGACATTTTGGAGGGACGCAAAGAAAGACGAGCAGTATCTCACTCTTTGATAAAGCTCCGGCGGCTCAGAAAGTCACCGGAGGAAGCTTTATCGGTCCTTTCTGTTGTTTTATTACTCAATGTATAGAGTCTTTGTTTTAGGACTAAGAAAAATTCGACTGTGAGCAAACAAAAGGTCAGTTCGTCCCACAGTCACCTCAAAAAACATCACCCCGCCTGGACTTCATACGCGCTTATGCTATATTCTGCAAATACTCAATGACAACTTGGAAAATTAAGACACTAGAAGTATTCAGTTTAAGACATTCAATTCAAACAATGCCAAATAGGAAGCATATACTGTAAATGAAAAGAAGTATTGAGAAATCACGCTGCCGTATTACTCAGACTTGAGACATGTGCAGGCCAGACTTGAACTGCCGAGAATTCACTCTGATGGGAGAGATAAACATGTTTCCTAACTTCAACAACCGTTCAACTTACTCAATTCGATGCAACAAGATGTATTACTAATGCTTCAACAAATATTTATCACGAGGAATGTGCAAGTTGCTCAGTTTTGTAACACATTTGGCTTTGGATTTATTTGCAGCACGTATAAAGTCCTTCTGTTTGTTATTTCCTGAATGATTTGTATGTTTTAATTCATTCTTAATCTGATTTATTTTGTCTAGGTAAAAGTAGCGTAGAAAACACTGAAACTTAGACGTCTCTCATGCCGTTTTAAGTAGTTTTCCATTACAGCCAGGTCTACGTTGACGTTTGTTGTGCTGTGTCTGTGACTGGTAGTACTAGGATCTACAGTGCGCTGGGGCAGCCCGCTCCCCGCCCTCTCGTCAGCTCTGAGCGTGCCATTATTCAGCGGCGGCGGGGCTGGAGGGCATCGCGGCCCATATCAAACAATGACATCATCTCTGCAGGACTGGCAGCCAAACGAAGGCTCCCTCCCAGACTGTTTATGCTGGACTCTGCAACAAGGAATTATTTTAGCAAGTCACTGAACCTTTTATCTTACTACGGTATTAAAAGTGCAGTACGTGACTTTTCTGCAGCCCGCTTACCTCCATAGAGATGTTAGTGCTTTCCTGAAACGTTCCATGTATAAAACTTAAATCTATCTTGCATTTATTCAATTCAGTTCTCGAAAAAACATGCATTCTCACTGTGAGCTGGTCTCTCCACAGATCAGACCTGTAATCTGGCCTGGTGGGGATAAGATGTTTAATGCAAAAAGTGGAACATTCCAGGCAAAGCAGTAACATCTGCAAGGTGATAAGCTGATGGGAGACGATGCACTTTTAACAAAATATAGGCATTTGTGCAATATTTACCATTATTATCTTTACACAACAGACGTTTGGGTCGATTAAATTACTCTACGACCAAATCCTGAACTACTTTTTATACCTTGACCACGGCGGACCAAGCACACCCCTAATAAGCTGCAGTTTTGTACATCTAGCGTCTCATTTTTAGTCAAACGCTACATGTCTATAAGCTTCTTGGTAAATCCCACGTAAGATTTGACTGAAATGTGACCAAATAAAGGATTGCGTCACGTTTATAGGAAAGGGAGGAATCATCACTGTAAACTCCCCCATTGAGCCACAATCCATCAGCCTGTTTGGAAATAAGGCCACGAGTCGAGAGGCACAAAGAGTGACGGTCACCAAGTTACCACAGATGCCCTGGCCCCAGGTGTCACGGGGGGAGTTTCAGAGGGTTTGGAGAGACCCTGTGTGTGAATGTGTGAAGCTCGTGAGAAAATGGAGCATAATAAAAGGCTGGTGTGCATGTATTATCTTCTATATTCACAAACTTTACAACAACTGATATGAATTAAGGAAGATTTCAAACCAAAACGGATTTTGAGCTGCAGAAAGTAAAGTAAGAGTTTGTCAGTGATGCAACCCAGTCTCATTTACAGTACACATCTGTATTTCTATTATTCCCAACAATGAGGAAATGAAACAACACTGAGCAGTTACAGGCAGATCTGACACATTATTCTGACACATCACTCTGGCTGAATGATGCTGTCAAACTGAACTTTGCTGAAGGCACAATCTGACAATTTTGGTACAATAATAAAAAATCAGACAGACAAACAGAACAAAAAAAAAATAATAGTTGATGATTTTATCGTGTGCTCTAGCTCTGCATGCTGCTGTAAATAATATGCCCCCAAAACTACTGAAATACATAGACAAGAAACCTTGGTATGACCTCAAGAGTTTACTAAACCAGTGTTATCCAAGAAAAGTATAAAGCTGAAAGATTTCTAATCCAGAGCTGACAAACCATGACATGTAGAGTGACAATCATCCTGTAGTGACGTCGGAAAAAAGTTTTGAATCTCCAGGACCAGAGTGACACAGCAGAACGCAAATGTCTAGATTCTGTATTTACCTCTCTTCTTACATTTACTGCTTTGCTTTCAGCCAATATCACAGCTAAGGTCTGTTAGCCCTCAAATATGCACCTGATTAAGTATGCAAACTGTGCTCCCCCACACAGACTTGTTATCTATAATTGCAGCACGTGCTTGGGCTTTTTAACAAGTCCATTCAACCCACGACGCCCTCAAATGAAACAAGTAAAACACACAACAAATAAACACTGGACAAGTTAAACACTGAACAACAGTTTGAGACTATGAAACCTGACCCGGTCTAGACTCCCCGGAGACCATTTGCGGTGTTTGTTTTGACAGTGGTGTCACCAAATGAGGAGGAAGGGGAGGTGGTACACTTCCCCCATCTCCTCTGTCGTAAGTGTCCATCAGCATTTATTTACAATTCTGCGGCAGCTGCAGGAATTTTAATGGATCAATTGGGTGACACAGTGGCATGTGGCTACAAGAATCCCCAGACTCCCCTTCAGGTCATGGTCCTAATGCGATGACGTGATGCGATGATGGAAGTGTTTTTTTCAAGAGCAATTTAGCACTTCATAACAGTTTTGTTTCCTGAGAGCCACAATTTCCTGATTCAGCCTCTGCACTAGTGCTTTAGTCGGGGTGAATACTGGTTGCGCACTGTTGTAAGTCACAAACATAGAGAGTTTGCTGGTTTTAGAACAGGTTATCAAAGCTTAGGCTGCAATGTAAATTTAGGAATGCGTGTGTAGTCTGTTGGATACTGTAGAAGTAATTATAAATTTAGTAACATGGTTAATTACACAGACATGTACTCCAGCTCTCATAGCACCGGTGTCAGGCTCATTTCTATTAAAAGTGTAAAGCTGACACTACTTCTTTATTCTGTATGTGCCAATCCAAACATTCACAGCTATAAACACCCTATTCTTTGCCTCTCTCTGCATAAACTTTCTTACCAAATACAGTTGATAGCAGCCTGGTCTCAATGCACTGTGAATGGTTAATCTTTAATATAGATGTAAATAACACCAGTCTGATGTAGTACTGCTGTATATGAGGACGAGCCGCACCAGAACTGAGACGGGAAAAGGCTCTTAGCTCCAAGGAAAGACAAAACTAGAGTCGCTGGTGACACAATCTAAATTTCATAATCTGATAACAAATGTTTAAACACACACCTGCTCCTGTTTTTAATGTTTTATATGGACATGTTTGTTTTTTTCCAGTTTGAGTTGTATTTTAAACAGGGCGCCCATGAAAAAGCGAGCCTGAGTGCTCTCACGGGGTTCTCCTGTATAAATAAAGATAAATACATAAAATTGAAAACTAACAGGACCATTTGGCTGTCACTTCAGAAGAAAAAGAGTACTTCCTTGTCTACGTTGCATTTCTTTTAGGTTTTGTTGCATCACAGTCTATACATATCTGCACTGGGTGGCAGACGTAAAGAAACCAGACTCTTGGACACAATAGTGGCTCCTGGAGTCTGTGCCACAATCAGAAGAACATCTACTACCTCCTGAAGCCTGTGAAACCCTCAGAAGAACATGCACTACCTCCTGGAGCCTGTACAACCATCAGAAGAACATCTACTACCTCCTGGAGCCTGTACAACCATCAGAAGAACATGCACTACCTCCAGGAGCCTGTGCCACCATCTAAAGAACATCTACTACCTCCTGAAGCCTGTGAAACTGTCAGAAGAACATGCACTACCTCCTAGAGCCTGTACTACCATCAGAAGAACATCTACTTCCTCCTGGAGCCTGTGCCACCATCTAAAGAACATCTACTTCCTCCTGGAGCCTGTACAACCATCAGAAGAAGATGCACTACCTCCTGGAGCCTGTACAACCATCAGAAGAAGATGCACTACCTCCTGGAGCCTGTACAACCATCAGAAGAAGATGCACTACCTCCAGGAGCCTGTGCCACCATCTAAAGAACATCTACTACCTCCTGGAGCCTGTGCCACCATCTAAAGAACATCTACTTCCTCCTGGAGCCTGTACAACCATCAGAAGAACATGCACTACCTCCTGAAGCCTGTGCCACCATCAGAAGAACAAGTCCGAGCTATGAAGAACATGCACTACCTTCTTGAACCTGTGAAACCATCAGAATAAGAGGTCCGAGCTATGAAGTACATGCACTACCACCTGGAGCCTGTACAACCATCAGAAGAACATGCACTACCTCCTGGAGCCTGTGCCACCATCAGAATAACAGGTCAGAGCTGCAGATAACATGCACTACCTTCCTGTCCCTGTGCCTCCATCACCAGAGCAGTCCAGCCTGAGGTGCTGTGGATAAGCGTGCAGCCTGCAGAGGTGTGATACATACCTGGCCGTACACCTTGGGCATGGCCGAGTCTGCGATACTCCTCCGTGTTCGATGCTGCGGTGAATCTCCCGTGTCTGAGCCGCCTTCAGTGACACCTCGAGCGGCCGGGCGCAGCGCAGGAGCCGCGGCGCCTCCTCCATCACCGTCCGCCAAATCCACATCTGCGTTTATCGTGTGAATTCCTCTGTTCTGTGGGAGAATGTAACGCTGCTCCGAGTGAACGTGAAGCGTCGACGCGTTTAATCCAATAACCGGCAGGACTAATAAACATATGCGAAGGCAGGAGTGCATCTTGTCCGCCTGTGGTATCGCCATGTTTGTGTATGTTTGGCTCTGGAGGTTTGGATCTGTGAGGATGAGGTAACACTGAAGAGCTCCCTCTAGCGGCGGAAGGCGGAACTGCAGCGCGGTGGCGGGGGGGCTGTTCACTGGTCATGGGAGTAACGGAAACTAGTGCCAATAAAATGTATGGATAATGAGATAACAAATATTTTAGTAAACACATCTTTCGGTATCAATGTGAATACGTAAATACAATATATCTTTTCAAATTGTAACTTTATTTTCCACAAATTATAAACAATTTCCAGCTGTTGTGACGATATCGGATACTCACGCAGCCTATTACAGAATCTTATATTTTCTCCATGGGCACCTAAATGCACCACGTTTTTTAAACAGTGATTTTAATGAATCACTGATAAAAAAGACTCATATTTGTGTCATCTTTTGTTATTTAAAACTTGAACAGACCATATCTTGTAAGTAATTTGCCTTATAAGTTAATGTAAAATGTTGTAACATTTTTTGCCATCTTAATGTTATGTTTTCCAAATGAAATTAAGTTAGTTAGCTGTTAGTTTAGTATAGCTAACTGTTACTCATTTAGTTAACTGTTAGCTTACTGTAGCTAACTGTTACTCATTTAGTTAACTGCTAGCTTACTATAGCTAACTTACTCATTTAGTTAACTGTTAGCTTACTGTGGCTAACTGTTACTCATTTTATTAACTGTTAGCTTACTGTAGCTAACTTACTCATTTCATTAACTGTTAGCTTAGTAGAGTAAATAGTTAATGTGCCTTGTTGTTAATTATTGTATCATTTTTGCAGTGATTTTGAGCTGAGAAAAGAGCTGCACAGATGCCAGATAAACCGTCCACTCCACCTGTAAAAAAGAGAACAGTCACCTACAGAAAAGAGCCCAGTGAGGCTGGGTCTGCAGAGGCAAATCAACTCACAACTGTCAGATTTTTATTTTAGATCAGTAAAACTCAAGACATTACATGATCTTAGTCAATAAAACACACCATTTCTATTAATGAGAATATCTACACCTCTAGTTTAGCTAATTAGAAAGACCCACCCATGAATCTGTTAAAATAAGTTGGCCTTCTATAACTATAACGATTCGTACAGTTGACAGATTTAAACTTCGTCTTTTTCTATAACTAGGCCTGACTGATTTCTACTGATGTAACGTAAACATCAGCTCAGTCCAATCACTTCACACTTCCACAATCACAAGTACATTTATTCTCAACCTAACCACATCTTTTGATTTTTGCTATATTATTTATTTTATTCATTTGTTTTATCAAAAATAGAAAAGTAACTTGTCACAATTGTATTTTGTTTTGTTTGCTTTAGATGGAGCCCCCACCTTCTGCAAGAGAAAAATTGCCACCTAAAAAAAAAACCTGCAAGCAATCACCCCTCACCCCAACACATTTATTTGACGCTGCCACTGCAGGTCAGTACAGCCTCTTTACACGGTATAAACTAAGACAATTGTATATATTTATGCACAACACAAACTTTTGGTTTCAAATAAGCCAATCTTCTTTCTAGATGTAAGCTGTGAGATCAATGATCTATTCACAAAATTTGCTGATATTTTATGGTAGGTCAAAAATAACAGCTAACAAGTTTTCCAAATGTATAATTTTTGTACCTTAAACATAAATGTATATTGTGGCTGCTAAATATCCTCAAATACTTTTTAATTTGCATAAGCACCACCCCCTGGACACATGCATTCACTACTGATTTCTCTAGTAAAAGTGAACATGCTGTCAGTGTCTGCGAGAATGTAGATTACTGTCAGAATACTGCTGTTTTTTTTTTGTTTTTTTTGTGACAGTGAGAAGGCGACTGCAGACCAGTCCATGATGCAGGAGCTGGATGGCATTGTGACAGAAGCCCGAAACCTGGAGGCTCATCTTAAGGAGAAGAAAAAGCTTCTGAGACAAACACTGGCGTTGATTTCTGATAAACTAGTTTGTAATTAAGGGTAAACGTTGTAATGGGGCAATAGTATTAGTCTGCTGAAAATTCACATTTAGTTTTATTGTGTTCTCTTTGTGTGTGCGTTGTAAACATCTACGTACATATTTGTTTGTCATGTTAAGCAGTGTTACTTAAAAGTGGATTATTTAATCTAATAAAACATTGTAAGTAATGCATTTACATTAACACTAACTTTATTGAGACAATACTGATGAAGTAGTACACTGATTTGGCCATAAACACACTTTTATTATGTACAATCTATGTTCTTGTCAGTCTTTTTCCCTAATCGGTTCAATTGATTATCAACTGCCATATCATACAATCAGCTGAACTTAAAATGAACCAGATATTTACCTCAGCTTAATCATTGTCTGTAAGGTTGGTGCTTTAAGGAGTTTACACATTCCTCTGTCTTCAGTTAAATAAGAAATACCAACATATTTACAACAATACATTACAACAAAACCATACACACAAAGAATAAAAACAGAATGTCAATAAGAAATACATAATGCATAAAACTGCACATCAATTAAAAGGTCTGAAAAGATTTAAATTTGTGAACAATTATGCTTTGTTGTTAAATGCCCCGTGAAAACCATAGGGAATATTGACTGGCACCTCAGCTCTACCCACTTCATTGAATGTCTGAGCGTCTAAGACCAGAAGAAACGTGCTCTTGTCCTAACAGAAAACAAACCATATGTCAGTTTTTCCACCACAAAAATCTGAAATTACTGGATCTTTTGAAACCAACAAATTTGATATCTCAAAGGCGGCTTTAAAAATGTTTAACTGACCTCATTTGGAGTAATCACCACAGATAGAACGACCCCATCATCCTCTGCTGTAGGATTAGGTGAAGGGACAAAGATGGGCTCAGATGGGTACAGACCTGGCTCCTCCCACACCTAGAAGAGAACGTGAGTCACTACCACTTTAAACTTGACATCCTCTGGGTTTTAATTGGAGTTAATTAAACCTACCTTCATGTGCTTCCCTTGCAGATCCATCTTGATCAGGGTGTCGCCCACTAGGTGCCTGAAGCCACAGCCGTAGAAGTAGCGGTACGGGTGGGTGTTGTACTGGCCATAGTTGATCTGAGGGAACTCCAGGCCTCCGTACTGATGCAGCTCCTCCCCGTGCAAGTCCTCGTGAGTACAAAACACCTGCAAAACACACGTCCCATCATTTAGACATAAAAAAAGGGGCACACTTACACTAATGTCTCATAAGTAAATAGAAAATAGTCAGAATTCTTTCCCATAGTCTGAATACAAGCTGGATAACAAATTGGTATTGGTGATAAAGTTGTTGTTGTTATTGATAAAAATATTTCTACTGTCTACATTTGGACCTACTCAATGTGACGCAGAAAATATAAATACTACACCTCTACGATAATATACTTTAAAGTCTCAATAGATAATGATAAATGTTGTATGGATGAAATGGTGCTACTAAGTTTGTAACATATTTGCTGAGATAATATACAACACAGTGGCAACTACCTTGTGTTTTGAAGTCCTAATGCAAGTTGCAGTGCTGCCGGGAAGGTTGTTCAAATTCTGGTCATATGGAGTGTCATTTTCTATATTGAGAGGTAAAACAAATCTCCTTGGGAAGACTCTGCAAAGTGTGTTGTACACCTAAAGAAAGAAAACTGTGATCAACAACATTGTCCTGAAATGATCGAATAAACAGTGTGGAATTTGCCAAACCTCGTCAAGAGCCTCTCCACTTTTGCGGAGGTTTTGCACATTGTAGTTATTGATTGCTTTGCCATCGTCAGACACACACATGTCCAGGATTAAAAGGCCACCTTCTTCATAAGCGTTGATTTGATGAAATGTAGATAATGGCTTTGCCAAGTATTTGACAGAGCTCACCTGGAAGTAGAAACGCAGGCGTTAGAATGTTGTATTATTTGAAATTAGAGGAGACAATGCTTCGAAATGCATTACTTTTCCAGTCTGTTTGTTGATAACATGAAAGATGGTGTTGAGCTTTGGGTCCCAATAAATGCTGTCACTGATGCTGTTTCCTGTCAGCTTCCCTGTCACGATCTTCATCAGGTCCATTTTAATCGGCTGCTCAATGAACACCACATAGTTCTCGGACATTGCTGTTTTGAAAAGACAGGAATTTAGTTAGGACTTAAAAATGTACATTTCTTGATTGTTTACAGTGCAGCTGGCGCACCAAAGCTGTGGTAGTACGAGGGTTTGCTTTTGTCCTTTGAGGGGATAGAGCAGAGGACTGTGGCGCCCTCTAGAGTTTCCTCTTCACTTGTCTTGGTTGGAGGGACTCGGATGATGTTGTAATGTGACCCTGTAAGAGCAGTGACACAACATATGACAGCTGTACAATCATGTAACAGGTTCATGAGCCTGTCAGAAGAATAGACACGACACAATAGAAATGTGTAAACTTTTAACTACCTTTAGGGGAGTAGGAGTTCCCCATGTTGTAAGTGGTGCCATCAGGCTCTGTGTGAGGGTGCGCAGTGGCTCCATTTACAGCTATGAATTTGCTCCAATCCACCTACAAGTGAAGAGCAGCAGTAGCATTTGTTTTCATGTTTATGAGTTTATATCTTTATGAGTTGACCTAACTCCACTCAGGCACTGTCAGCTTTACCTTTTGGATCGTCTCTAGTGTCTCTGGGTCGACCTTGTGCATAAAGTTGGTTTCAGTGCTTACATAATAATCCCCTTTATATGTCACAAAGCTCACATTACCATTGTCCGTTGGCTCTGCAAAGATAAACCATAGATACGTTTTAAGATTAAATTGCAATTATTTTGTTTTATTTTCAATGTAATACTTACTTGGAAGCTCAAATCGAGACAGGAAGCGCTGGAAGAAGTTTTTACAGGGGTCCGGCATAGTCAGAGTTCCAAATTCAGATACTGCAATACGGTTGGTTTCATTGTTGGCCTGGTAGCTGCTGCTAGACAGGAATCTGCTTTTGTAGGTCACTTCACCATTTGCAATTTTGAACTGATGTAGTAGAGCCATGCCATCAAACCAGTGATTAAACCTGGTGCAAAAAAGTAAAACACATTTTCTTCTCCTGCTGTGTTGAGACTTCTTGCTTTAAAACAACTTACTTTTGGTTCCCAATCTCAAACTTTCCAGGTCCATTTCTGAGGAAGTTCCCGTTGATCCACTCTGGGATTTTGCCGATGATATTGGTTGTAATTGGCTCAGGAGTTTCCTCAACTGAGCGCACAATCTTCTCAATGCAAGGCAGACCGTGCACATCAGTAAAGTGCTGGTCCACCTGCTCTGTGTGCTTTGACTTCTTATGCCCTAAAGGAAATGTTTTGTAGTTATTATATAAAATGTACTTCAAATCAGGTGATATTAGAGTTAGAACTACCTGCATGCTTCTTTTCCTGTGCTGTTGTCTCCATTTCAGCGTCAGTGTCGTTCTGTGGAGTTAGCAGATGATGCCTTTCCTTGGCACTTTTTCTCTTCTGTCGGGTTAACGCTCTGGTTTTATACTCACCCGCCCGCAGTGTCCCCCAACGCACTGTGATAAGTGGATTTTATGCTTGTGCAACTACTCAAAAAGCAGTACTTTGTGAACAGAAGATAAAACAAGTGGTAACTTATTCACAGAGATAATCAGTCGAATAAAGACAAGCACATCCGTATGCTCACATAAACATGTTCAAATATGTGTGAAATTGAGGTATTAAGGTGAATTGAGGTAAATTAAGTGTTGGTTTATCAATTTAAAGATAATTAAACCAATGATGTATGTTATTACAATTACAATTTTATTAATTGCGATCTCTAGTGTCTCTGGGTCGACCTTGTGCATAAAGTTGGTTTCGGTGCTTACATAATATTAATCCCCTTTATATGTGGTCAATAAGTCCATAATAAAAAATAAAAAAAAAATGTTATTAACTTATGATTAGTCCCAACACCTTTTTAATATTTGAAGTACCACACTAGAATACAGAGATAGAATATATATTGACATACTGTAAGATAAATTTGATCGATAAAGCTCGAATCAGTTGAAGTAGACTACACAACAAACTCAAGGCCCGGGGGCCAAATGTGGCCCTCCACATGATTTTATGTGGCCCTTGACAGGGTAAATTAAAAGATATGATGGTCTTAAAGTGTCAGTTTATCAGGAGATACATAGTTACACAGCCATATTTTTACATCTAGCCAAATGCATACACAATATTTGTAACCTGAATAAGTAATAAATACAGAAACAGTTCATTAACAAATTCAAAAGTAGTTAGATTTATTTTACATCTGGCCCTTTGAGAGCAGCCATTTTGCTGATGTGGCCCTCGGTGAACATGTCTTCGACACCCCTGGCCTGGACTAACACTTAGAGGTTGGATAATTAGGAAAAGGTTTAGTTCAACCTAGGAAAATGTAAACATTTTGCCTCTACAGCTGATCTGAGGACTGGCTGAAATACTGAGACCTGCTTTTTTCACTAATAAGTTCACCAAACACAGTTTTTGTGTTTTGTGTCATATCACTGAGTTTATGCTCAAATAGCCAAGACTGTGTTTTTACCTTGAGACAACACGTATGTATGTGACAGTGCAATGTATGAGAAGTACACATACAGTTACACACTTCTGCATTATTGCCCAGGAGCCTCATGAGTCTTATCAGTGCCTCTGAGTGTCCAAATGATACGCACAGATTTGTAGGCTAAACAGTTGAGGCAGAGGCTCATTTTCACCTTCAGATGAACTCACTGAATGACATAATATGCAGTGTATGATACTGTATATGAAACGGCATTTCAGTAAAACTGAATAAGCAACGGACACAGACAACAGTAAAAACCAGTCTCCTGGTTAACTCTAATAGACTCTGTCCCTGTAATAAATAAATACATAGAATTTAATAAAAAGTGGTCAGCAGCTGTATTGCTGTATTGGTTGGCTGGTGGGAAATTCCCACACAAATAAACAAAAGATGCTCTCATATTGTCAAAATGCTAAATCATCTGGTGCTAAATCACCAATAAAATGTCAACTTCTGACACACACCTGCACAGAACACGAGACAATCTAGATCAACATAAAACTTAAAAAAGAGGTGACTTTGCGTAATTTATGTAACTTTTATTTCACAATTATGTTAGCGCCCCAAAATACAGTGGAACATTCACAAGAGATATTGCCAATTCCAGGACTGAACTGTCATTCCTGATGTAAGATATTTGGGGACCAAACCGTGGATAGGACACATTGAATCTGTACATTTTAGAGACAAATATAAGATAAGCAATCGCTGTTTATTAAGTGATAAAAATGTATTTAGCTCATGTTCGTCCAGTCACACATCACTGCTGCTCATTTGTTTTAACCCACATTTACTGGTTGGAGATGCTGGTGTGGTTATATGGCTTTTGTAAATGATAAGTCTGAGTGCACTGCCAGTTCAAACGCAGCATAGAGGCAGTACATCAACCTGCTTGACTTCTCTGTGACTTGCCTTTATGGATGCACTTATCTAAATAACAATTGTGATTGTTAGATAGAGATCATAGTGTTACATAATAGACAGGTCTTTATGTGAACTCATGACTATGCAGATGTGCAAACTCTTCACTTTAGCAGCAAAGGCAGATTCTGTCGTACATTATATCATGGTATTGTTGTGACCAGGACCAATCATGCTTTTTATTTATTGTGCTGTACATTTTTTTATTTGATTTGATTCTGTGATGTGACCCATTGAGAATAAGAATCTCTTCTTCGGGATGTCCTGGCCCCAGAGAGACTGACCCTATGTTTGATTTTAACAAACATAACACCCCTCTATTAAATGTTTACACAATTTGATTGATTGAAGTCTTTATTGAAGTCTTTATATGTGCACTTTTTATTATAATAATAATAATAAGAAGAAGAAGAAGAAGAAGAATGCCAAATTAAAATATCTTGGCATGATCTGGATGGGATCATTGGATTCTCTTATAGGACACATCCCAGAACATCTCTTTGTTCTCTGTGACAAACTGGTTTTGCAAGATAGACGTTTTCCTTGTTGAATCATTTCCAGCCTGTATGTGAATGTGTGGCGGTTGTAGAGAGTCACATATCTCTGCCCCACCTTAAGCTTCCTGACCTGTTGATTTGTCTGTGACAAGCCAACGTGATTTATTGCGAAATTTCTGTTTTTCAATTGTGCTTCATTTGGCCCAAGTGAGATCTTTGGAAAACAAAACACTATGTGTCATTTAGGATTTTAACGTGTAAAGTAACTACATGCTCTTTATGATGAGTTCTACAACCCCCCCCCTCCCCCCTCTGGGGTGTGTCTGGGGGGAGTCAGGGAGTCCCTGCTTAGACTGCTGCACCCCTGCCCTGGCCCTGACCCTGCCCTGACTCTGCCCTGACTCTGCCCTGGAAAAGCGGAAAAAAAATGGATGAAATCATATGAGTTAGTGACAGTTAAAGTTCTAATCATGACTTTCTTACAGCTGCTGGTTTCTACATCCAAACATAACAGCACAGAGCTCAGAGAATAACATTAACAGTTTAGTTTAATTTATAATATTCATCTATAATTAAGGTTTATATAAATAGTGACCTAAAGGCTACACTTAAGCCTTGTAGCTGCTCTTTTACTTAAGTACAAGTTTGCAGTACTTTTTCCATCAGCATCACTGGTTCTGGAGCCTCTGCAGAGGAGCAGCTCACGTTTTCACACAGTCGTCCTATATAAGCCTGCCCCCTCCAAACTCTTATTTTATTTATGAAAGTTTAATTTGGGTCAGCTTCTCAGCTTTCACTTCTGCCAGACAGGCAGAAGTGGTCTTTTTTTATCATTTGTAATTCTTTGTAGAATTCTTAACTTTCTTTTCTTCTTAACCATTAACATTATTGAAAAGCAAATGTGATACAACAAACATGTGGCTGTGTGTCATCAGCAATTACATGATACATAAATACATATCATGTATATTAATATATCAACAAGATGTATAATAAAATAACATGGAATGAAAAGTGCATTTGCATTACAGTATATGCTAAAAAAAACAAACAAACACAATAGCACGAGGAGCAGAGTTCACTGAGAGAGTCTGTCCAGGGGAATTTCACACACACTTTTTGAGCTCTGGGTCCATTCATATATTTTAGAGATTTTATGCATAATTTAAGTTCATTTTTTTTAAAAGGCAAAGCACACTCGCATTTTACATTTGTGGATAAAAAATTTTGCAAGAATATTAAACTGACAGTTCTTCTTTTTATATTTAATTAGTACAACCAAACATGATAACATCTTTATTAAACAGGACTGGAAAAAAGGAAATAAATGTGTCCAATTTTGCATTTCAGACCAAAAAGGATGAATTGTAGCACAAAAGAAAAATATATGATCAGTGCTTTCAATCTTTTAACAAAAATGTACAACTGTTTTCTTGATTTAAAGCACAATTCAAGTAATTCTTTGGATAAATGTTATTCGTAATTTTGTAATGTGTTTCTTTTACTTTAGGAGCAATCAGAAAGGTCTAATATATTATTCTTAGTTTTGTTATTGCTTCTTTATCAAATGTATTAAGTTTATCATTTTTATTTTGCAAACCAGGGAACATTTTTCACACTAGAGATCTTTTAATTAAATAATTATTACACTTTCTGTCTATTATTGAAACTCTTTGTCCTCGTGAGGTGGGTGTTTGTGGGTGGATACTTCTGCCAGAACGTTACTTAAAAGAAAAACTAACTCTTTAGGGAGCGCATTATGTAAACGTTGTTCAAATAGGAAGGATTAAAATCATGTTTTGCACAGAACTTCAGTAAATTTTCCATAAAATTTAGTAAAATCCCATCACAATCCATTAAGTGTACTATGTTTAGACCAAATATTTCTTTGGAGCCAGTTTTTGTAAAGAGATGATTTGTTCTGACTGTGGAGAATAGTTATGAACATGACATTTTCCAGCACAGAGAATTTACTTATGAAACTCTGTTAAAGACACAGGAAGCTTATTGATATCAAAGCCACAAACAAGTGGAACGTGTGTTAAAAATAAATGTAGGGATACAGTAAAATAAAAAAATTATACTAAACCAAGATTTGAGCCAGTTGGTTTTAACGTCCATTTTGAGGCATTTTAAATCAACCTTTCACTATGACTTTTCTTCATATAATTGACTCTATTTCTCCATATGAAATTTAGATTCATTTGATTCGTGGATTTGATTAAATAGTTTAAAATTGTACTTGAATAAAGTGGGTAAAAACATCTGGATAAAGTTTGCACTTAGTTTAAATAAATACGTCCTAATATTGATAAATCTCTTTGAAAATGTTCAGTTTAGCTTCACATTGGTTAATCTCGCTTCTTATATTAACGGACTGGGTCAGTTTTTGTTCTTTGCAGAGATAAAACTAAATGTTTCGTTTGAGTTTTAATGTGACAAACATCAGCTTCCGGGTGACGTCCGGAAGTAGGCGTTCAAACGTCATCGCGCGGGGTTTTCGTCGGTGTTTTCCCTCGTGCGCGCCGCAGCCCCGCCCACAGCCCCGTCCGAGCCTCAGACCGGACCAGAGCCCCGTCCCCAGAGCCCCGTCCGAGCCTCAGACCGGACCAGAGCCCCGTCCGAGCCTCTGCGTGCCCCTCTAAACTAAAGGTAGGCTGTTCATCATAGAGTTTGACTGAAGATTGTGTTGAATTTGTGCATAGACGAATCTAAAAGTGTTAAACATTGGTTTATCGTGGTTTGAATGAGCCAGAACAAAGCTCCTACATCAGGGCTGTTCATTACGTCGATGGTGAAGGCATTTTGTGTAGATCACGTCATCCATCCAGTCACATGACTAATATACAGGACAGTCAGATTACACCTGACCCGAGGTCACATCACACCTGACCCGAGGTCACATCATGGGCGCTGCAGAAACAAGCGCGAGTTAGTTTAACGCTATAGAGTTAGTTTAGCCCTGTAGAGTTAGTTTAGCCCTGTAGAGTTAGTTTAACCCTGTAGAGTCAGTTTAACCCTGTAGAGTTAGTTTAACCCTGTAGAGTTAGTTTAACCCTGTAGAGTTAGTTTAACCCTGTAGCGTCGGATCCTGTCGTCTCAGATAGAGCGGGTTGTGGACTTTCCTGCACTTATCTCCGCGTCGTGCTCTCATGTAAATTCAAACGGCGTCTCAAAGTGGAGACATCTAAATATTTGATTACGGTAAATCTGCCTCTGTTGTCCCTCGTGACGAATGAGAGCGCGGGTCATTTATTCGATGCGTAACAGAAAAAATACGGATGGATGTGTAAAATAGAACTGTGCATCTCTCACTGATTCTGTTCAGTGTCAGAGCAGTAATCATCATTCATGTAATCATGAACATGTAAGAAGTTCAGTTGTGTTGTGCAGTATTATCTCATGTACATGAAACTGCAGTGTACATGTACGAATTCATAATACATTTACAAATAAATATATGTTAACATTTTTGTATTAGGTGGCAGATCTTTCAGACGTGATCATTTTAAAAGTAGCTCACATACTGAACGAGTCTGAGCGCCGTGTCCTACATTCTTCTGTCTCATATAAAGCTCATCACTCAGATCAGTAGGACACAGGTCTATTGTTCCATGTTTGTGTAGATCAGAGGCGTCAAACACATTTTCAGCGAGGGCCACATCAGCAAAATGGCTGCTCTCAAAGGGCCAGATGTAAAATAAATCTAACTACTTTTTAATTTGTTAATGAACTGTTTCTGTATTTATTACCTATTCAGGTTACAAATATTGTGTATGCATTTGGCTGGATGTAAAAATATGTCTGTGTTACTATGTATCTCCTGATAAAGTGACATTTTAAGACCATTGTATCTTTTAATTTACCCTGTTGAGGGCCACATAAAATGATGTGGAGGGCCACATTTGGCCCCCGGGTCTTGAGTTTGACACATGTGGTGCAGATAGTGCAGTAATTTTCCACTGTGGTGTTGTGGGGTGGGTTTTTTTTTGGTATTTTGTGGACTGTCAGAGGGAGGAGCAGCAGAAAACAGGAGTGTGAAGCCAAGCCCAGGAGAAAGAACGCTCCTTCCGTTTGTGCGTTGTCCTCGTTCCATGTGGAAGCTTCATTTCTGCTTTCTGTGTTTCAGTGTTTCTACATCGCTTTGATCAATGGCTGGAGACGGTGCCCCTTTGATATTTGTGGGATTACATAATGATCATTTCTATTTTGATGGTAGGGCATTTTTGACTGTATTAAATTGTTGTATGTTTTTACAAAGTGTTGTATTAATTTGACATTTGTTTTATTCAGATTTTCCACATGATGAAGTGGGTAAGGCTGCAGTGTGTTAGTTTGTCCTGTTCAAATCCTGATTTAAACAGTGATCCATCATGTCCTCCTCTTTGTTTTTAAAGATGCAGACGTGTTTGAATTCTCACAGATGTCAAAAACTCTGATTCGCTGCCCTGACGACAAATTCTTGATTTTAAATGAGGTGAAAGAGTTTGACCTGAAAGACCTCAATATCCAACAGCAGAGTTGCTCTGGTAAACAGGGAGATAATTACAGACCAATTATTTTGAATAGATCACATCATTTACTGTATATATTTGTTTCTTTTTAGATTACAAATTGGCCATCAGGGTTTACAGAGACTTATCCGTGCGGCCGGTGCGAGGTCGAGTTGTGATGCTGTACGCGCTCAAAGGTGACAGAAAGTATGCAGCAGTTTGCAAAAATGAAAATGAAGTCACCGCAGAGGAAGTACATGTGGGTATTACGTAACACTACTCTATGATTAAATGTGTAAGAATGTGTTTGACACATGTGCTTTTTGTTTATGCAGGAGCTTCAGGGCCGTATCGAGGCGGCTCAACACAAAGCGCTTTTCTACATGATCCTGGAGCATCGGCCAAACCGATACAAGCTCAGGTCCACTCTGTATCCAGACAAGGCCCTGGGGTTTGACCACACAGACTCAAATAAGTTGGTTTTATGTCCCTATGATGACCCTGAAAATCAATCTAATCTATTCACTCTAATTAAATAATATGAGAGTAACAAATCGAAAATATCTTAACTACTTTTAGAACCTTATTCGGTGTTTGTTTTTATCATAATCATGAATCTGGTCTTCTCTAAATACATGGCATGTCAGCTAAATGTTTGTTTTTTAAATAAATTAACATTTTATAATGCAAAGATTTACATTTTGTAATTCTGTCCTTACAAAATAATGAATCACTGAAATTTATTACTGTTAAAATACAAAAACTGTAAAGTGTTTTTATTCCTTTAGCCTGTGTGCATCGAGTTTGTACAAACGTCACAGAACAGACAGTGAACAGGACAATAATGAATAACACCCACACGTTTAGGCAGAGAGAGAAGTGCTTTTAGCTTCAGGCAGACGCATCATGTGGACCAATTAGAAACAGGTTATAATCTTTTTACAGTGAAAAAAGATTCATTAAGATTCTTCTCTGGTGACAAACGCATCCAAGAAAAACTGTATGTTAGAATAGACAACTGGAGTTAATTTTACCAATTAAATGTTTTACTTTTTATTTATGAAATTCCACAGTTGTTTATCACATGCACCTGTAGGTTATAGGTTTAATGTTTATGCAGAGTCGTGTTCAGTAATATCGTGTATTCCACCTCAGCTCGGCCTTTTGGATTGACACAATTGGTAGTTCAAACCTCTTAAACAGAAAACAGCTTAATCTTCCACCTGTCAACAGAAACTTAGGACGTTTGATTCAGTGTAATGGAGAAACGGTCAATCTCTATCTTATTGGGCTTTAATTAGGAGGAGTATAATTTACAGTTTTAAACAGATTACACTGCATTTGTGCCATGGTGGGAACACAAAGCTACGTTTACACTACCCTTGGAAAAAAGGCAAACTATAAATAACGTTCCATAATGTTTGAACAGAGAAGCATATTGTGCGTCTATGATAAAAAGTACAATAGCAAGTACTAAAATACTGCAAACACAAAAAGGTGACCATGGACAAAGTCAGAATATCATCTATGTAAGACCTGAAGGAAATTATGAGATTTATGAAAAAACAAGCAACAGATTAATTTGTGATGACGCAGTGGCAGTAATGGGACTTTTCTGTTGAACTTAATGCACATGAACCAGATGATGATCACATGGATCACAATCCAGAGTGGAAGCCAGGGGATTGTTGTTAGATAGCTGCTCTGCCACATGTAGGAATGAAGATAATATGTGAACCAGCTACTACTGTAAGTCATGTATGCACAGAAAACATGTGAACATTAATGTACAGCAGCAACTGATATATCAGTATAACAATTATTACACCTCTGAATCGCTGTCATGTTTTCAAAATAATATATATTTATAACAATTTACATAGAATCCCTGGTATTTTTACAATGAGCCAGGACATGAGCGCTCCCCTCCCACGGCTTCCTGTCCACAGTCTTATTTATTTGCTCCATAGCAAAGCCACAGCTTTACAGATGCCCACGTCGTGGTAGTTGAAGTAGCAGAGACCTGCAAAGGTGACAGTGGAGAGAAGGAAGAGTCCTGCATTGGCCATCTTGATCTTTGCCTCTCCGTGAACATAGTCTGTCAACACCTGTCCAATCCCCCTGTAAAGGGAAGATATTAGTACAGTGTACAACAAATGCTGCTTTATTTTCCTTTGGGCCAAATACAGTATTAAATACTGTATTGAAATAATCACAGCCGCATCCTAACCCAGGGGATGTCCTAAAGCGCTGTGACTTGAGGCCCACATGACGGGGACTTCTGTCAAGCACTTTAATGCAGAAAGTACCATCAGACTGAAGGATAGACCCTGCTTTGGAACAGTCGTAAGAACATAAACGATGATGCAAGAGGACGGCAGCTTTTCCTTAAGTCGAGTAAGGGTCATCAGACAGACCAAATTTCTCTAGAGAGAATATTGTAGCATGTGCGGCAAACAAAATCTTGTACTAAGTATAGTGTTCAATGAAATAGACAATTGCACAGATCAGCTACAGTGCAACAGTAATGGCAGCATCAATGTTGTTAACTGTACAATACAACTGTGCTGGAGCAGTTTCCACAGACACATGACTGAAGAGGTTCGGTTTGTGTTATTACTTTTCTCTGGGTTCAGCCTAAAACTGTTGCACTGCCAAAAATGTGTTTTTAAACAAGACAATTAACAGGACCATTTCACTAGAGAAAAAAAGCTAAATGGGGAACAGAAAGCTAAATACAGGTTACTGCTGTCCACTTCGGCCATGACTGAGAGTCACAGTCTTATCTCAAGTTTCACGGGGCACTGTGGAAAGTTGAGACGCATTACTAAGCTACTACTTGGAGGAAATTGGTGGACGTTGACCTATAATTACGGCTGTTTGTCGGAGATCTTACCAGTGCCCATGCAGAGTGAGGGCTGCAGCCAGGGAGTAGTCCATGACCGGACCAGGGTGAAGGTAGGCCACAGGGCCCATGGCCAGTAGCACGATGCTCAGGACACGCTCTGCTGTCCAGTGCATGGAGGCAGCTTTAGAGCCAGAGCCCGCTGTGGAGGAGAGACAAGGGCTTCACTTCATGCTTCACAATAAAGAGCATAGTTTAAATGTATTTAATGTCCTTGACTCTGGGCATTAAATTATATAGCCAAAGTAATTATCCTCTGGGTCACACCTACAGTATTTTAACAGTTTTTACAGTGATTTCTGTCCATGTTCCACTCACCATATAGAGCCTGAGATGCATGGATCTTTGCTGTGAGCTGGTATGGCTGCTCCTGGTATTTGTGTGGCACAACCAGAGGCCTGGCCAGCAATGTGGTTTGGAAGAACAGAGCTGAAGAAAACAAGTCCAAAGGTCACCCATTACAGAAAGAATTGAGTTTTTACGGACTAGATAAAAATAAAAAAGAATAGAATTTATTTAAACAGAATTAATCAAACTATGTGTTATAACACACAAATAATGGCAGCCAACTTAATAAACTGAACTAAAATATAATCTAAGTGTGATTTAAAACACATTACAAGGAGCAACTTATACAGGCATAATATTAATAAATGATGAAAACTAATTTAACATGTGATGTCATCCTTGGAAGGCTGTCAGATCCACATTGAACAGAAGAGGGCGACATGGAGCACTACCTTAAATGAACTTTACCTTTATCAGTATTAGCACTTTGCTCATTGACTTTGAGAGCTACATGAGCCAAAAAAGACTACATCTGAATCAAAAAGACTACCTTTACTAACATATTTTAGCATTTATGAGGATAAATCTGTCTGATGTGAAGAGTTCAAGCTTGTACGTCTCGCCATGTTATGTACAATCATTAAAAAAGACTATAAACATCTGTCAGTAATGGACCATGTATGTTTATCTTCTACTCAAACAAGTCGTAAACAGATATTAGTTATGACTTGATCAACACAAGGGCGGTGAACTTGAGACAGTCTGATGCATCTCACTCTGCTCCTATGATTTCTTATAAGACACTGGGACTTCTACTAAACGATAATGATAAAAACATACAAATAAACGCACAGACTTCTGGATATAACACCAAAAGACAGGGCAAACACGAGATATAACTTACGTTTTACTCCTCTGCGACATACAGAACTCAACCTGACGATGGACGCCATGATGGACAACCCAACAAGGTCACTGGCGTTACCCGGAAGTAGTTTCTGAGCCAAAGAGGTCCAAAGATCTGCAGTGTTGCTCAAGATAACTATATACCTCAAGCTAACAAAAATACGAGTAAAATTTGTCCTCGTAGTTGGAGATAAAAAAAGAAAAAACTACTTAGCAGGCAGTTTTCTATATAATATTACTGAATATTTGTCGTACCTGTTTACAGTTTGTTAAATGTCTAACGAAATTAACAGAAATAGAAGGGCTTAAACTATCTTGATTAAAAGTCAAATATCTGCGTAAACGTCACTTCCTGTACGTGCTCTTTCCGCTGATCTACAAACAACTGGAGTGAAGTTCCGCCCGCGTGTACCGTGTATTTGGAGCTTTCCAGTTTATTACACATCAGGAGTGTTTCGGTACTGCGGCATTCATCTGCTCTCAAACCCGAAGGTCACTTATTAGCAGATTATTACCGGTAACGGTTTTATTAACGTTGTGTAGAATCACTATGGATAATTTTGACAATTTGAGTGCTTCGGAAAAGGCAGAGGCGACGGAGCTGCAGCGCATGATCGCCATCGAGCAACAGAAAGCTCAGTTTCAGGCGCAGGTTTGTGTTATAAACTGCTGTTAGCCTAGCAGCACATGCTACACGAATGTGGCTCTGCTGAGACCTGTGTGCTTTTATATCACCCTGTCTAAATGGATCATGTTTACATTTATGTCACTCTGTCTAAATGGATCATGTTTACATTTATGTCACTCTGTCTAAATGGATCATGTTTGCATTCATATCACCCTGTCTAAATGGATCATGTTTGCTTTTATGTCACCCTGTCTAATTAGTTCATGTTTTGATTATTTTGATTGGTAAATGTTTTAGAGTTTCATTCTATCCACTCCTGTCACTGTATAGTTTCTCAGATCAGATTTGTAAAAAAAATAAAAAATCATTTCTATCCACCTTAAATTTGAGGAAAATACATTTTAACCCATAAAATATGCTGTTTAGTTATCTATAGTTACTTAATTTACTTGCCCTGTTAATAAATTATAAATAAATTAATATATAAAAAAAAATTATATATATATTTAAAAGAGCTTTTATTTACTTGGCATTAAACACTGACTTCTGTTTCAGGTGCACAGTTTCACAGATGTCTGCTGGGACAAGTGTGTGGACACCCCAGGGTCAAAGTTGGACTACAGGACGGAGACGTGCCTCGTGAGCTGTGTGGAGCGATTCATCGACACCACTTTGACCATCACAAACCGTTTCTCACAGATGGTCCAGAAAGGAGCGCATTAACAATGGACTAAATCTGCTGTGATAGGAGTTATTGGACAATTTCTTTCATAAGTTGCATGTAAAATGTGAAGATTCTATTGTGTGTTTATGAGAAACATCCTTTAATTATGGCATACACAGCCCCTGTAGTTATCCATGTCAGAGGAACCGCAGTGATGGACTAGAATCCAATCTTCATCTATTCACTCTATTATTGTGGTGCTAAATAATAAAAAGAAAAAGAAAGTACAGGTAGAAACCTTTTTTTTTACATTTGAATTTAGATTTAAAATACTAAAAACATTATTGATATTTGTTTTGGGACATTGGATAAGTACATAAAATATTTCACAGAGAGCAAGAAATACATTAACAATGGTTCTCAAAGTTTTCATACCAACTACCACCTAAGATTATATTTGGTTTTCTGAGTTAAACCAGATCTAAACCAACATCAGACCTAAACTAGGATTTAACCATGGCACTGTTTCAAGAAGCAAGTTTAGGCCAAATTCAGACTTTCTTAACCCTGAAAAGATCAGTTGCACTTAATAAGGCTTAATAAGGGTTTAGTGATTTGTTTATACTTAGGACTTATTTTACTCAAATGACTTACAAGCCTGAGCTTTTATCTCCTTCTGCACTTAAGTGTGTTGGAAAGTGCACTTCATTAGATTCATGGATCATACTTTATTCAGTTTAATTCATGTTCCCTTTTAAATTTTGATTTATGCAGGAAGCATTTTAAAATTAAACAAATTAAATGTGCTCTTCCACTTTTGTGTTATATTAAATCTGAACGATGCACAGTCACATGACTTCCTGTCCCTCCAATGCTGCGTTCACACCGGGGCATCAAGAACGCGCTGGACGCCTCTATTTGGACGCCTCCTCTGGTTTACATTTGCCACGTAGAATCCTCTTTTCTGGGATCCATTGATAGATATTTAAATCTTGTGTCTTCTAACCTCAAGGTTTACTCCTTCTGAGTTTTCTAACTCTGCTCCAAACGTGTTTAGTGAAAACTGAGTTGTCTGTCTCAGGGGAGGTTAACTCTTAAACCTAGAGTTAACTGAACTTCCTTTGTGAAATAGGACCCACGTCTAAAATCTAAAATCTACACCATAGATAAGATTGTACTAAATAATGATGAAGCCAAAGAAGGACAAAAACAATAGATTTGTCTCTAAATAAAACATACCCTGTGTACCACTAGTGTTACATGTGCCACAGTTTGAGAAACATTATTAATTATAACAAAGAAACTGTCTTTTTCCTGAATTGCTACATCTATCCTCTTTTACGCAGATGAAGAGCCTTTTCATGTCGTCATGACTCCACTTACAGAGCTAAAGTGTTTGGCTGTTAATATTTTGTGCTGCTCTTAGGGCAGACTTCATTGCCGTTTCAATCCAACCATGAGGCATCGATGTGTGTTCCCCTGCAAAGTGCACTCTTCCCTCGCTCTGGAACAGTTCATTGGCATACTCCCCCTGCTGGTAGGGTGTGAAGAGGGCAAATGCACCGAGGCTATACGGGTCCAACCCCCACTTTTTCACCACCCCCCCTGTCCACAGAGGTCTTATGTACTCCCCGTGGATCTTGACTAGGTCCTCCAGCACTACAGCCATCAGCTCGTCATCACTGATGCCTTGGGACAGGGCGGAGTCGTCAGAGCAGGTGTAGGATGCGAGCAGTGCCCCTGCAGTCGTATTAGGGAAACTGTGGCTGGGATAATGAATGAACCTCGATATCTGGTCGGTGATGCTCTTGCCCCCTTTGATGCCCTCCTGCTCCCAAAAGCGCTCTCTGAAGCTGAGAAAGACTTTGGTGCTGCTGGTGTAATGGATCGACCTTAAAGCCTCCATTTTGTCTCCTGAAAGAGGCGGTTGGAAGTCGATGAAGAGAGAAGCTTTAGCTGTGGCTGTGACTAGAGCATAGTCCACGGTGAGGTTAGTGATGGAGCCTGGCCTGAGCCGGTCCTCGTATGTTACTGTGACGCTGCCGCTCGTCTGTTGGATCCTTTTCACTTTGGAGTTGAGGAGGATGGAAGAATTGAGAGTGTTGGCAAAGGCCTGAGGGAGATTGTCAAAACCACCTGCAATTTCAAAATATCTGAAAAATAAAATAAGCAGCAACAGACTAGTGTCAAAAAGGTTTTCTTTTTTCTCTTTTAAACTGTTGCATTGTGCCTTCTATAAATATACCATATTCTTTACATTATCTATACAACAGTTATTAATATGTAAGAGGATAGTAACTGGAGTAACAATGTATGACGGCGTATAAGGGTCACATAAAAATAATAATAAATACACCCCTGCACATGGCTGAGCGTTCCTCTGCAGGACACGGACCATGCTCCGATCTACAGCCAAATACTGGTGTAGGAGTCTTGGCACGATTAATCTTGTTTATCTCTTGGCTTTGGGTTTTCTACTCTTTTTTAGACTTGTTTACGGGCGTGTGGAGCCGTGCACCCAGACATTCTCCTGGAACATCCACAGATACAGAGTGGACATAGACCTCCAGACCCTCGATAAGGAGCAGGAAGGACAGTATGCTGTGTTCACACGAAGAATTTGGGACGAGGGACTGACACCAGTTTCAGCTCTGTGTATTGGACTAAACTGTGACCATTTGGAGACAGAAACAGGACAGATCGATGCATAAAACCAGGGCTGCCCAGTGCACACGGCTCCACAAGCTCAAGGGGCTGAAGTTATCCACAATGAGCACGTTTGAACAGTGATTGTACGCACGTTTAAATCAGCGAAGTGAAGCGGAGCATGGATAAAGATCGAGCTGAGACTCCTTTGGCTCTTTGGTCAAATGAATAATTTTTTGGCTACGCCTCTAATCTGAAAATATTGCAACTTTATTCTCGTAAAACTACAGCTTTTTGTGACTTCGACTTTATTCTCATTAAATTCTGACTTAAATATTAAAATGTTACAACTTTTTTCTCGTAGTTCCCACATTATTTTTTCAGTGTGACCCTTGAGTTCAGTGAGTAGAATTATTTTAGACTTGATTAACAGAATTATATTTGAACCCGACCTGTTGGTAGTTTATTCGACTAATCTGACGTCATTCTGCTTACTCTATATCGTCTGCGATGTCAAACTGCATGTAGAGCATCTCGATCAGAGACGTGTAGAAGAGGCTGTTTTCGTTCAGGATGTCCCCGATCATTCTCACCGCTCCTCGACTCAGGTCCCCCTCGTTCACCAGATACTCCTGCGAGGAAACATGTATGAACCGTTCTGTTTCTGTTGGCTTTTACTAAGAAAAAACACTTCCTCTTAAACACACATTGTCTCCCTTGATCTTCTTACCTTCACTGTGTAGGTGTTATATTTATTTATCATGGCAGCGCAGCCCATGGACTTCAAGTCGTCTCTCACCTGTGAACAAGTGAAAAAGTTTGTATTTGATGTGCACGATCCAGACCTGTCGAGATAAAAATAAATCAACTCTCTGCCGTCACATTGTCATAGATTAACTCACAGACATATGGGACGTGTAAAGTACCAGCATTTTCTTCACGTTTATGGATATTTATGTAACTCATCCTCGTAAAATGCATCGTGGCAGTGCGGCTTGTAGACTTCAGGTCGTCTCTCACCTGATCACGGGTATAAACGTACACTGACCTTCCACAGAGCCTGTTGAAAGAGCTGAGCCGCAGACTTTCCTCTCTCGTTTTCGCCTAGCGTGTAGTTCAGGACACCAGAGTCGTTCTTCACAGCCTTCGTTTGGTGCAGTTTCCCGTTGATCAAATGGAAAGTGTTGACGTCTTCTTGGAGAAAAGGGTTCAGTGGGATTCTGAACTTTGATAAAAGGTTTAGAAGGATTCTGTGAAGGACATAACATTTATTTTAAACACTGAAAACAAAAAAAAAGAAGCTAGAAACGTTATTATCCAGGGGTCAAGGATCGCGGCAAACCTGCAGTGCCTCGTCAGACGTCTGCATTTTCTACATATCGCTTTTGTTGCCAGCGTTTGTACAGTATTTCCTTATTCATATCGCACATTTCAGCTACAATTTCTTACTTGTGAAAGCTGGGGATCCTCATGGCGCCCACTTCTGCGTACCAGCCCTCCCGCAGGTTCCTGAACGTGTCCACCCGACCTCCGATCCTGTTATTAGCCTCGATAATTGTGACCTTAAAGGATTATACATTAAAAACTTCACGGTCACAACACAATTTATTTACAAACAAGGACAGATTTGACAAAAGAAGTGTTTATATATGACATTTGCGTAGTCTCGCATTAGTCTAGGAGTGGTTCATGATGCGATCTGGACAAACTTTAAACTTCTAAGACCTTGTTTAGCAAAAATATACGTCAAATATATCTAGAAAAAGTAGTTTCAACCAGAGAAAGGGGTTTATGAACGTTAAACAAGCCTTAATCGACTCAGAACACTATTTTGGATAAAACTGTGAGCTTTTTGACAGTGATATAAATGTCCAGACTACAAATATATGTTGATACAGAAGTGAGTGAGTCTAGTTTTACATTGCCAGACCAAAAAAACGTCGCAAAACAAATAGATAAGAGCGTCCTGTTGGATAATTACTGCACGGGCGATTGTCTTTTAGCCGCAACAAGTCGGTGCAATGAGCTGCTTCTTATTTCTTAAACAACCACATGGAAAGACACATCCGCTGAAAAGATGTTTGTCTGTTTGAAAAGGGTCAAATCACTGGCGTTGAGCGGAGAAAACATCTGAGGAGATTGTCTGTGTGATCCAGGTCTAAGCAAAGGACGAAGTTTAAATCTGTCAACTGGACAAATTGTTGTAGAAGTGAAGATGTTTGGCTGCTCGTCCAAGCCGCGGCTCAGACTTAAACTCCGTCTTTCGCTGTCTAAGGAGATTGCAGAAATGACAAAAATTTGGTTAAGAACTGTAGGGGACCCATCGTCTTCGAGGAGGAAATGTGGCGGGAAAAAAATGAATGATCATGATCGGGGACGCTTAAACATTTGGTGAAATCAAATCAGACTCAGGGCTGTTTAATAGTGAAAGTCTGAGCATTTCCACACACTGTCCAACAAAATATTAGAGTGTGTGACCTTTTTTTGGGGGGGGGGGTGACTTCTTTTTTGGCCAGGCAGTGCATATTGTACCTTATGTCCGGCTTGCTCCAAAAACATGGCGGCAGTGAGTCCAGCCATGCCTCCTCCAACGACAGCCACATGTCGGGGCGTCCGTGAGCTCTGGAGTCCGTTTTCTACCAAACTTAGAAGGTCGTTGTAGTCTGCGTCCTGGAGACAGTCGAAAAGAGGGTCCCCGGTGCTCCCACTCACTGCAAAGACGACCACACCGGCCAACAAAAACGGCACGGACACTGCAGAAAATGTGTAGGAAGAAAGAAATAAGTGGTCAGAACTGAACTTTATCTAAGGGAATTTTAAGATTACTTGAATTCTGTGTGATGTTCTGTCCTAATTGTTTTTAGATTCACTTTGATAGAGCATTGGCCTATAGAAAATAATTCTTTTATTCCATCATTTGTCATAGAAATGCAAAAAAAAACCCTGACATTTCTCTCTTGGACAGTCAACATTTCTGCTTATTTTTTGTTAAAACCATCAGCATTTATGTAATATTCAGTGTCACTTACTCATTATGATCTATTTCAATTTACCTTCGGTCATTTTTTGAATTTTGAACATTTAAACGGTCTAAATACTTGTCATTAATATGATTTAAAACAGAATTATTGCACTTACAAAACTTGCACAGCGCCATCTTCTGTGCAGAGCTCCAAAGGGAGGGTTTAGTCCAAGTGTCACTTTTAGAAGAATATCTACAAGAAGTCTAAAAGAAATCAATATAATAAATCATTATCATTTTCTGTGACAAAGTAAAAACAAAACATCACATCCAACATCATTTTCCCTGCAGCTATTTCTTAAAAAAAGACTAAATCAGCGTTACTGTCGCTCACCTGCAGCAAAGGTAAAGTCTCATCATTTGCAACAGGCCTAAACATGATTAAGAAAAAATAAGAGCAACTTTAAAAGTCCTTAGAGTCAAATTTAAATGTTCCCTTCTCTGGACACAGCCCTGCAGAGCTGCATGTGTGAAAATGGTGTCACTAAAACAGGGACTCCCCAGGTCGTCCTCAGATATTTTCCCACAGCGGCTCGGACTCACCCACTGTGAACAAATCAGATTAGTGAAGTTATACTCTGCAGCACACCCAGCCTAGTGAGGTTATACTCTCCTCCACACACACCATAGTGAGGTTATACTCTCCTCCACACACACACACACACACACACACACCATAGTGAGGTTATACTCTCCACACACACCATAGTGAGGTTATACTCTCCTCCACACACACACACACACACCCCCACACACACCATAGTGAGGTTATACTCTCCTCCACACACACACACACACACACACACACACACCATAGTGAGGTTATACTCTCCACACACACCATAGTGAGGTTATACTCTCCTCCACACACACACACACACACCATAGTGAGGTTATACTCTCCTCCACACACACACACACACACACACACACACCATAGTGAGGTTATACTCTCCTCCACACACACACACACACACACCATAGTGAGGTTATACTCTCCTCCACATCATCCTCTCATCTTCTTGTTTTTGTTCTTCCTTATTATTTACTTTGTTTGGATCATTATCCTCCACTGATTGGCTGGTCGTTTTCCATAAAATGCAAAAATTACAGTATAAATTTCATGTATAGAGATGCATAACAATTGTACAAGTCCTTCCACTTTTGCATTATAACAATAAAAAAAAAACAAAAAAAACACTAAATTCAGCATCATCAAAACATTATTGTCTGCAGTTATATGGACACTGAAAATCAACATCGTTATAATCATTATCATTATCAACTGACTCAAATCGTGGATTAAACAATATTATTCCTTATTTTACTGTATCCATGACTTTATTTTTAACAAACTGGGCGAACTAAACCTTCTACTTGTTTGTGCCTTTGACATAAATAAACGTTTTTTGTCTTTATCAGAGCTGCATAAGCAAATTTTACTTTTCTGGAAAATAGTAAAAGCCAAAGTAAAATGGTGATGTTTAACTTCCCTCTCAAACCATTTCTTTTCTCTGGCTGTACGACTGTACGACAGACCGTACATCTCCATCTCAAAGACACTAAACACTCCTGAAGAGAGTGAGGGTCAGATCTGAGCCACAGAAAAGAAATGGTTTAAGAGGAGAGTTAAAGAAGCTATTTTTATTAAGAAAGACAATCCTTCCTTGAACAGGAATGGAGGTCTTAGACGTCATCCATCTCCCATCTATAACTCCATCCTCAGACCCCAAACAAACAAAGGAAACAAAGAGAACAATAGAGTGAGCCAGTAGCCCATTTAGGCTGAATATGCTAAGTAGGTCTCAAGCTCAGTTCACACTTAGTGCAGCTCAATAGACTTAACCTACAAACAGAATCATATGTTTCAGTGTAGTTTGCTCCTTCCTGCAGACAGATATAAGTCTGTGTCCCGCAGAAATCTGACCAGAACTGAAGAAGCGTCTTGGATGAGCAGCCAAACAGTTTCCATTTGACAGATTTAACTTTGGCTTTTGTGCATCAGACCTGGACGACTGAGGGATCACACAAACATCTTCTCATGTTCTGGAAAATGTTATGTTCATAATTATTCCACACATTCCACAATCACATGGCCTGATGCGGGTAAACAGCTGTGAACTGGTACAGAGCACTACTACAGTACTACACTACCACAGTACTACGACTACTACTACCACAAAGACACTGGCTGTGCAGTTTTAAAGCCCGACAGCAGGAGTTTGTGGAACACATGACTCCAGAGACAGCGGTTTTCAGAGGTGAGTGACCCTGTTAGTGCAGCCTAGGACACACTGTATGTGTATTTCACCGTACAAAAGCGTAAACATGCACGTTGTGTATGTTTTTAGAGGGCATAAAGGGCATGTGGATGTCCACACTGCCCACGCTCGTGTGGAGCTTAAGGTCGTGCACACATAGATTTAAAACCTGGAATCCAATCGATTGTTTTGATGCTTGACACAAGTGCAGTCACATATCCTCATCAAAACACACACTAGAGTGTGTTTGTTGTCGTTTTAGTGCATTTACCATCAGCACAGTGACTTTGGAAATCTTGGTGTTTGCTGTGATCAGTCTGTACAGACGATAAATACAAGTCTATTAAACTAGTTATTTTCACTGTAGACTCCAGAGAGAATAACTGGTCAACCTCTTTGTCCCCCAGGGGCCTAACGCACAGAGACTGGAGCAGAGGCTTCTGATAATGAGCCTGTCTGTGGAAAGCGCACTGAGAAGCATTAAGAATGTTTTAAACTGAGAAAAGAGCAAGTTAATTTTATATCAGCGAAAAATAAACCAAAAATTAAAAAAAAAAAAAAAAAAAAAATTCCAGTACTAACCTTTAAATCAGTCCCATGTAGACCCTGATGGAGGGACGAAGTCTCTTGTGTTTGGTAAAATGTCTAATCACTAAAGTCCAGACAAAACACCTAAGTCTTTATCCTCTCGTGTCTTAACAGTTCAGTCCTGTATTTAAGTGTCCAGGGTCTTAGGACCAAGTATATGGCTCTGAAGTGATTATGTAATTAAATGTTTGAACTTTACTCTTTGGGGCTGTGGTCTGTGTACAGGTCCCACGTTTGGTCCTAAGGCGTCCTGGGACACTTTATTTATTTATTTATTTATTTATTTATTCTACATCACACATTTTGAGAGATGTTTGGTTGGGAGAATTAAGGTCTTTTTAAAAAAAAAAAATCACCCAAACCAAACAATAGATCTAAAAAAGTGACAAACCAACACAGAAGATACATTTTTATAATTTGATAAAAAAATAATAATAATTAAGTTTTGTGATATACTTTCATAATTATAACTATAAATAAACATCCTCATCCATCATACACTTATAACACCTCACACTGATGTGTTCATCAGGTTTAGGGCCTTTCATGACCATATCCAGTTTCATAAAATGAAAAATATTTGGTATTTCTGTCTGCTTTGTTTTTATTTATTTTTGATTACCGAGTAGTAAATTAAAGTTAAAAAAAAGTATTTTAAAATGTTTTTTTTTTTTTATTAGACCACAAATAATAGAAAAAACTCCCTGTATTGTATTATTCGTTTCAGTATTCCATAACAAAAACACAAATAATGTTATTTGACATTTATATTTAAATATCTGAATAGAAATACCAAATACTTAAGTACAAGTATAAGTACATGAAGCACAGAACATCAAACCCACAACCTCAAGGCTGAAGTGTTAACCACTCTGCCACAATATAATGTGTTTGTTATTTGAATAATGTTTTAAAAAAACTCCCTTCACACAGTTCACCCAACAACAAAAACCTCAGCTTTATAAAAGGTGAAAGACAGAAAGACAGAAAGACAGAAAGGAACAAAGGAAGAAAGGAAGAAAGGAGAGACTTGTGAGTCACATGTCTGCAGTAACCACATAACATGTCATTTCTGGAAATATATACGCAGTATTACAGACTCATATCCTGTGGGTTTGTAATATAAGTACAAATAGGCTGTGCTGTAATACTGTTTTTCCCCCAAAGATACAACCATCATTGTTTGCATTTTACAGTGTTGACCTGTAGCCACTTCTAAATGATACATTATTTTAACATGTCATGCAAATTATAGTAGAATGTTGGCCCAATTTTCTTTTCTTTATGTTTCTACAGCTTCAAAAGGCTTACCTGCTGTGAGTACGCTCATGCTGGATTCTTATCTCTGTCTCATCTTTTCTGCTGAAGATAGGAGTTCTTTTTGGCTTTCAACTTATAAAACATGTCCCTGAACTAACAGGGGTCAGTCATGTTAATGGATAATGTCTCAGCTGCATCTGTCCGTCAGTTTGTGAGTCAGAGACAAATGATGTGTAGCCTAGGCCTGACTTTTTATTTTTACCTGTTTTATTTTAGGTAAATCTTTCTCTCTAAACTAATTCAAATAGTAAACATTACTATTTGTTGGAGAAAAATAAAAAATATACTCATTTTACTTTCGACCAATAGGAAGCGTCTTTGCTCTGCGCTGACGTCACTATACCGGAAGTAAACAGTGGAGGAGACAAACAGAGACTCACGGACTTTGTGACGATCAGAGACAGGCTCACGGGCTTTGAGCTGGATATGGACAGATGAGGTTGGCGATTTTCAGTTTTTTTTAATGAAAATATGGACAGATATTTCAATGTCGCGTCATTTATAGACAAAGAGCTCGTAAAACCGTTTCAGGTCTTTGTGAAACACATCAGCGGTGAACAGAGCGAAAGAAAACAAACGGTACACTTTCATTTATCTCCAAATGTCCAATGAACTACACTTTACCCAAGACTCAATATATTAAGTTCCAACTTAAAACATTAAGATTTTTTATTAGGATGTTTCATCAGTCCAAAAGAATGTGAAGGATGTTAGTGTTAGTGTTTGTGTCAGTGTTAGCCCATCTGTGCACCTCTGCAACAGGCTGATGTTAATGTTTGTGTCAGTGTTTGTGTCAGTGTTAGCCCATCTGTGCACCTCTGCAGCAGGCTGATGTTAGTGTTAGTGTTTGTGTCAGTGTTAGCACATCTGTGCACCTCTGCAACAGGCTGATGTTTGTGTTAATGTTAGTCTTAGTGTTAGTGTTAGCCCATCTGTGCACCTCTGCAACAGGCTGATGTTAATGTTTGTGTCAGTGTTTGTGTCAGTGTTAGCCCATCTGTGCACCTCTGCAGCAGGCTGATGTTAGTGTTAATGTTAGTCTTAGTGTTAGTGTTAGCTATGCAAATTGGCAGGGCTGTTTTGAGCTCATCATTTATCACACAAGTCTCTCGTACTCATGAAAATATCATGCTGATTGATTCATATTTCCATCTTTATTTGGTTGTTTTTATATATATTCACAAACCACTGATTAAATCATTGTTTTAAGCAAACAAATGTGATGTAAGTGTCTCTCCCTTGGCTGGTTTTAAAACAGCTGCCCTACACAGCGAGTGAGACCTTTCAGTGGCTGTCTTCAGTTTTCTTTTTGTCTTCTGCCTTAAAATAAATACTATATTACACTTTTATTACGCAGTTATTCCAGTAATCTTGAAACACAATCCAGACTAAGCTGCAAGCTGTGTTCCTTCCGCTTGGAAACACCCCGTCCTACTTTCTCTCTTGTCTTTCTCTCTTGTACTTTCTCTCTATTTGTCGCAGGATGTTTCATTGCTCATCATACGTCGTGGGGTTTAGATCGATTTAAGAAGTCATTCACTTAAGGATATATTTTATACATATATAATAATTTATTATTTGAAGATGTTTTATCATTGAGAAGACGGCAATAAGAGAAATAAGGATTTGCTGATGATACAATATTTCTGCCATTACAGTTAAAGATGTCTGTCTGCTTCCCCTGACCTGTGCACTCTGGAGCTGAGCCATGGCTGAGGTGCTGGGGCAGAAGAGCTTGCTGGGGGTGTGTGTGCTGGTGGCCTGGCTGGTGCTGTTCCACCTCCTGGTAAACATCTGGCTGCTGTGCGTCTTCACCAGTCTCCTTGTGGTGCTCGGGGGTTGGCTTGGGTCTCAGGCTGCACTAGACTCCAATACTGTCCTTCACCTGGAGAGGTTTATCACAATGGAGCAGGTAAATGTGCATTAAGGTTGTTACATTTTTAAAAAATTTTTTTTGTAACCTTTATTTAAACAGGAAAGTCCCATTGAGATTACTGGCCAAGACAGCAGCACAGTTATATTACACACACACACACATTTCAACACATCACAAAATGGATTCTTAAAAGCAATCACAAATCATAGACTTAAATTCCAAATCTTTCAACATAGATTTAAACTGAACTACTGAAGTCAGTTCTTGTAATTTCAAGACTTTTTGTAAATTATTCCATTCCATTCTGATTTATGTCTATTAGTGTCACAATATTAAAATGTCAAACTCGATACTTAATACTGATTCCATTACCACAATGATAATAAAAGCACTCTTTATTTAGACAGTAGAATGTCATTTTGATCATTAACTTAAATAAACATTAACATTTCTTTTATATTCCTATGTGGCTTATATCTGTAATCCCTCAGTGGTCCAGGTCGGCTCCATAGTGGTCCATGGGTGTGTACTAGTCTATGTGTTTTATACTTGTTCTGATCCAGCTCAAGATCATTTTAAAACTATTTAGGATTTGTTTGTATCGATACCTGCTAAAATGAGAATGTAGTTTTGATGCTAGTTTTAGTATGGATTAGTATTTGATTTTGATACTTGTAGTTGTTTTTACTGTCTCATGGTGCACTTTGAGCTTCTTGCACATGTTTTCCAATGTGTTTTTAACTACAGATAAACAAACCTAACTTATAATATCAAATTTTAATGTTACAATTAATGTGAGAGGAAACTTCAAGATTATCCACAATACTGACACATGATGAAACAACAGTGAAAACAAATGATCTTTCCTACACATAGTTTAATAAATTAAATAAATAACGATCATGGATTAACTGATTAACCTTAACATTCTTAATCTACATTAGTTAACGTTGTTTTTGTCTCTCAGATTAAGCACAGTGCTGTTTTTCATGTTGGGAAAAGCTATAAATCTGTGTGTTTTAGAGAAAGCCAAAGTGAATTTCCTGGGGCAATACATAGTTGTATGATTAAACATAGAAAATCTGACCTAGTTCTTGTTCCAAAGACAAAGATCATTTTTATTGTCCCCAAGGGGAAATATGTTGGTCGACAGTGCTGCACACAACACACGTGACATAAATTATAAGTTCCAGTGGTTTTGTGCTTAAAAGTCACAAAACACTGTGTCAGATTTTATAGTTGACCTCAAATAAAGTGCATATTAGAAACCCGCAAGAGTTAGATTTATTTATGATTGATGATTTTTTTGTTTTGTTTTTTAATCAGATTTCTCCATCTGAAGAGGACGAAGAGCAGCTGGACCAGGAAATCCACAACACAGTGAGGAAAATTATCCGAGACTTTGTGACCTCCTGGTACTCCACTGTGTCCGCCGAGAAACATTTTGAATCTGATGTGCATGATGCTATGATCTATGTGGCCATGGAGCTGAAAAGACGAGCTAGACAAGTGGACAGAAAGGTAAAACAACACTCCGATGAGGCATGTTTTTAGCACAAATGGCAGCTGATAGTAGTGAGATAAGTAAGGGTAATACATCCTTTTTTCCCCTTAAAGTTTATGAATTTGAAAAGAGGCAAATTGTGAGCGCTGCAACTAAATCTCTGAACTTGCCGCTCTTCTTTTTACACCATACTTTACATATTAGATTAGATTATGATTGTCAGGCTCCACCTATATTTAAAAATAACATGGAACTAAATTTAAACTGTGACATATACACTCTATTTCATCGTAGGAATTGACCCAGAGAATATTGGACGTCTTTGGATGCCACTTGCAAGATTTCATAAAAGCCAAACAAATAGTGCCTCAGCAGCAGCGGAGTGTCAAATGGGACAGCGAGAGGGTGTGGCGAGCCTACTCCAGCACCACCCCGCCGCACGTGGCCATGACCAGTAAAGGATTGGAGATAAACTACATGAGAGCGATGGTGGATTTACTGCTGCATGTTTTGGTGCCATCTCCTCACTTGGAAACCCGCAGTGGCCGATTCGTTGTCGGCGAGCTCATCACTTGCAACGTTATGCTTCCACTGATCGATAAACTGTCCGACCCTGACTGGTTAAACCTATTAGTAATCGCGTTATTTGGAAAACACAGCTTGCAAGTGGATGGTACTGAAGAAAATCCAATCCCTCCTTTGCCTACTCTTGAATCCGAACCCTCTCTCACTGAAACTACACTAGAACAACAGCAAAGTACAGATACGGAGGCGGTAACTGATAAACAAGTGCCCAGTAATGCAGAGATGACGCCTACACCAGTGATCCCGACATATTTTGAAATGGATGACTTGGATAGCATGCAAAACACAGAAGATGCCGATGACGAGCCGGCGCAACCCTTTTTGAGGCATTTTCTGAGAGGAAGTAAATCTAATCCATTTTACCAAGAAACCGATTCAGATTTGGACTCACCGTTAACTGATTATCAACAGAGCTCCTTAGATTCGTTGGTTATGATCGGTCAAGATGATGGAATGAGCGACAAGCAGAAAGAAGGTGCTAAAAACGACGTGCTTGACTTAGAAGATGTTTATTCCAATGACAGCTTATGCCCTAAAGTTTTGGTGAATTCGCAGCCTGTAGAAAACAGAAATGGTTGTTTAATATTGAAAACAGAAGGCACAACCAGCAACATCCCGGATATGGAGAAGGAAGGTCTCGTACCACCGTTTAACCCAAGCAGAGAGCTCCTTATAGGGGTGGAGCAGACTGGATTGACGAGCCCGAACGAGCTGACCGCAGTGAGTCCGTCCCAGATGACCTCTCCCCTCGCCCTGTTCAGTTTCGAGCCACTGAGTAGCCCAGAAGGACCTGTGATCATCCAGAACCTGCGCATAACCGGCACCATCACAGCCAAAGAGCACCGCGGCACCGGGTCACACCCCTACACCCTCTACACCATCAAAGTAATGCTCATATTTTACACTTTAAACTGAAGAATAATATGATATCTGGAATTTAAATGTGCACTGTGTAACTTTTCTGGTCGAAGTTAAGGCTTTGAACTTGTCTATCTCCAGGGAGACAATAAGGTGGCAAGACCAGGTTTTAAGTTACATGTCAAATCTTTGGAGAAGCGACCCCTCTCACAGTGAAATAGATGCATCAACGTATTTTTGAGCTTAACAAAATGAAACAAATGTTGAATATGTTTAATGTCTCAGGCCTACTGCAAAGCATTCTAGGCAAATCGATATAATCTCCATGATAAGAAAAGTTACACAGTGCACCTTTTAATAATTACCTTATCTGACTTTCACAAAAATGTATCTCATTCATAAATCTAGTTAAATGTAATAACGTAGTTTATAAAGCAGAGATAAGTGTCTGTGGGTCAAAAGTTGGATATACATTTTGTGCTTAAGCTAATATTTTCAGCATAAAAATATTGGAGCTTTTGAAGAGAGAGCTGTTTGATATTTCTTTTAAAAAAAACAAGGAAGGAACACATTGTAATGGCTATACAACTACCAGTATATATTATTTATTTAGCCTCTGGAATTTTAAGGAAATGAACAAACAGCATGTTTTATTAGCACATTTTGTATTCAGCATAACAAATACAAGTACTCTTTTTTTATTTATTGTTATTATTTTTTTTACATGTGTTATATTTTAGTATGAGACAGCGATGGGTTGTGAAAACCAGGACGGCATACAATCAGTCACTGAAGAGGCAGAAGCACAGGCCGGCTCTGAAAATCCCACAGCGGTTCAACAGATCGCCTACCACATGGTCAACAGGAGATACAGCGAGTTTCTGAACCTACAAACGAGACTGGAGGAGAGGGCCGACCTGAGGAAGCTCATCAAAGGTATAAGAATACGCGAGTGTCAAATGAGGCTGGACAGTTAATCCGATTTCAAGATCGACATTCAGTTATTTTTTATTTTCTATTATATGCATGCTATGGTCTGTTTAATGAAGAGGTCAACTGTCAGTCTTCTGTAAAAGAAAGTTATTTGGAGCAGAATGCAGAAGTTGGGTGTCTATCTTGCTTATATTTAAGAAATAAATGCTTAAAGATGCTTTTTGGTTTTGAAAAGAACCAAAAATCAAGATTGATCAATATTAGGTAGAAAAATAATGCTTATGTTTTTTGCTGTTAATGTATAACCTAAACTTGTATTTAATCACAACATATTGACATTTCAGGGGTGAAGGGCCCTAAGAAAATATTCCCCGACATGCCCTTTGGAAACATGGACAGTGATAAGATTGAAGCCAGGAAAGGATTACTGGAGACGTTTTTGAAAGTTTGTACATTTTTCGTAATTTCACAGGATTGTTATGTTTTTTGAATATTACATTGTTTTTTTTGTTTTTTGTTTTTTACAGCAACTCTGCGCCATCCCTGAAATAGCCAACAGCGAGGAGATGCAGGAGTTTCTGGCTCTAAACACAGATGCGAGAATTGCCTTTGTGAAAAAGCCTTTTATTACATCCCGGATTGACAAGGTTATTTATCGCTGCAGTATTTTCTCTTGCTTAATCATCCCACTGTTCATAACCCAATGGCTGTATGTTTATAGATTGTGGTAAATGCCATTGTGGACACACTTAAGACCGCCTTCCCTCGCTCTGAACCGCAGAGTCCCACAGACGACACCGATGAGCTGGACGGTGTGAGAATGGCAACGGACAAGAAAAACAAGTAAAAGTCCAGACACATGACTTTACTACGAAAAGATTAGTTTTTAAAATGCGATGATTGGTCTTCTTGCATGTTAAAACCAAGCATATGTTTATGTTCTTCCTTTTTCGTGTAAATTCCCAGGTCTCGTTTGAAATTTGCAACTAAAAACGTCCCCATTATGAACGGCTCAGATGTCAGACCTCCTCTCTTCAGTGTTGATCAGAATGGAAATGCAAGTTTTTTTATCCACACACAAATTCCTACTTTTGTATTATATTGGTTTAAATTCTCCTTTTATGTTGTTTTACAGGTTTTCAATGGGATGACGTTGGGAGATCTGGAAGCCTTTATCAATGATCGGGAGAAACTGGCCTTAAGACAAGACTCGTACACGTCCGACAGCCCCATAATCACAGAAATTACACCTTATTCAAGCAACGAGACTAGACCCAAGCCCGATGAACCCGGTAAGAACAGAATATCAGGTCTTTGTGTTTAATGGAATGTATCAAACAAGTTTAATTGCAGCCAACTGTGAAGCTAAATCTTAATCTCCAGTTTTAGCCCTTAATGCTTATGTAACTAATCCTGATTTTTCTGCCTTGATTTCCTGTGTCTGACCAACCACATGACTCACTGCCCACTCTGTCGCCAAACTTCCTCTGAGACTTAACACAGTCAGTTTCTCTTCACATCCACCCCCCATCTGAGCTGTTAATTTAACATATTTTACATGTCAACACAAAAAACGAAGATTAATATTATTTTTATAGACAAATAAATAAAGGGGCAATGTCAGATACTCCATAGCAACAAGCTTAAAAGTCCAAAATGTTTCATAAATAAAATTACACCTTGTTTTTTCTATTATTGCCGTTTTTATAAGTTAGTATGGATAATATTAGTCGTAAAGTAGTTCAACACGCACCTGCTTCTACAAATACTGACCTACTTTTTCGCTATTGCAACTGTTCTTAGTTTAGTATTTGTTTAAACCAGTAAAATAATGAATAATAGAATAATTTAATTTGTTGTTTAAATGTCAAAAGGCCAATATTTTGTTCTGGCTGACTGTTTCATTATGCCTGTCCACATGAAACTCAAACCAGCACAAAGTTGGACATGTGCTCTGTCAGCAAAAATAAACTGAAGTGAAATTATTTTTTTCCAAAACACTTTCAGAAAGCAGCGCCATTATTCAAAACAAAATGTGATTGATGCCAGGACTTTAATATGGTCAGTTTGTGGAGCCAGTGCCCTCCCAGTTGAAAATGTCACTCTAAATCTTGCAGCGTGTACAGTTGACCACACGGGGGCAGTACTAATACAGCTTTAGCACACAGTAGCCCGATCCCCGCATGACCTCGGTATTTGAACTACAGTGTGTATTTTTATGCAGTGTCTGAGACGGCGTTGGCAGAGGTGACCCTGAACATCCTCTGTCTGTTGATGAGGGACCAGTGGAGCTGGCTCTGCACCGAAAACATCCAGAGGACAATTCGACTGCTGTTTGGGACGCTCCTCAACAGGTGACAGAAGGGGACAGGGACCAAATCGAAAATACTGTTCGGAATAACACAAAACACAGTACTAGAGCTGCAGCGCTTAATCGGAACAATTGTGACCAGGCAACTAAGAAAATAATAGTTATCTGCGCTATACAGACTCAAAACAAGTTAATTTACAGTGATTTACAGAACAACAAAGATTCAAACTAATAAAAACACACATAATCATAATAAAAAGTGCAGCTACAATCCTGTCAGTAGTTATACATGCAACCGAACAGAACAGTTTGGAGTCTAGATGTGAACATTTCCAAGGCACAGAACACAAAACGTACTAAATCGAAGCCAATTTTTATTCTCTATCATTCTCAGTAAGTTTAATTTGTATATTTCAATAACTGAGAATCCAAACAAGCATTAAAACAAATACTTTCTGCCTGCTCCACAGTGCAAACCCTCCACGGAACATTTCAGTGTACTTATGTAGTATTATTGCCGTTTCAAATGTTTTACAAGTTTAGCCTCATTAAATCGACAGTACAATAGCTGAGCCGTGCGTTAGCTGCAGACATGTGCTTGTTATAAATGCTGGACTGGCTGGAGGCTGCGCTGCGTCTGGTCAGTGGTTGCTTTGAGAACTGTCAGTAGACTGTGAAGGACGACCTGTCTGTGTCTCTTTGCAGACTACGTATTTTTAACCTTTGTATATTAGACTGTGAGTTGGTGAGGTTGGCCAAAGTCATAAAAAGGGGATACTCTCTCTTAAGGAAAGCAGTTTAAAGTTCATTGCGTGCACTAGAGGCAACTGCTGCATGTTTTTCAATGTATTTTTTAGTCTTAAATATCCCTGTAATGGACTAAATGCTGGATAGTCACACAGTACACCTGAAAATAATGAAAAGAGACGATAAAAGTGGTAGTTTGCTGCAGCCAGTGGAGTACGGTACAAGGAGAGCATAAAGGGCTCAGGTTGTGCTTTGGCAAAACATCTTGGTCTCAGTGTGAAATACTCAGCTCTTTACATAACTTTAAGACAACGGTACATTCGCACAGGGAGACTCTCTGAGCGAACACTGACTTTTACTGTCGGTTTGTCAGCAGCTTTACTCAAGCGCGGTACATATGGAAGGATTTTATTATCGTGGCCTTGTTGGGAGCTTACTGTCTCCTCTCCATAAAAAAACAAAAAAAGAAAATCTGGAATCTGTGAGTGTTCAGGTATAAGATCAGTTTATTGACACTTGAAAATCATAACTTTTAAACTTTAAAAGGTGGTTTGGTGTCATTACGTCGGGGAAAAAAAAGACAGTTTACTTTTTATCTGCTGCATGGCTGTACACTGAGGCACAAAACACAGAAATAAAAATGACAAATATCCAGGAGCTGCTTTAACTAGTTGCTCAAACTTTGCATGTTATGACACAACTAAAGTGATTTGCTCTTGTCCTTAGTGCATGTACATTTTTATCTCTTTGACGTTTTGTACTTGCCCTACTTGCGATACATTCATACACATGTTTGCAAACTTCAGCTGCCACTCTGACATTGACCTACCCAGCACTGTCACAGTAAATGGACACTCAGAGAAGACAATGTTCTTGGGTTTTAGTGTCTCTTTGCTGACCTCATGCTCCCAGGGGTATCACCACCGAAGTATCACTGCTTCAGAACGATTCTAGGGCCTCTATTTAAAGGTCGGCTAGCCAAGCACACAACACCTCACGCTTTTGTTTGGCCTAAGCTAAATTAGGCTGCAGTCTGTCAACATGTCTGTGATGACTCGAAGTCTGCACTGGAGATGGGATGTCCAGAATGTAAACAGCCCTTTTATAGAAGCTGTATTGTATTTACAAGGGTAGTAATAGTTGTCAGATACTGGGCACCAGAGCAAGCACTTGGAGATGTGTTATAACAAAACTGTCTTTCAGAACTGGCATTGTTCTATTAGTGAAAAATGAAGTGGAGGGGAGTATTTGATGGATCTTTGTGCATAAAACAGTACAATCAGTGTGCTTTATGCTTTTGAAACAGGTAGATGATGCCAGCAAGATGGAAACAATGAGACAGACACCTGTAACTCTATGTGCACCCTGAAGAATTCTTAATAGAGCAGAAATGTGTTGGTGCATATTTTAAACTTATTGTCATGTACAAATCAAGGCTTTTTGGAACTTGGAGGTTTTTTTTGCCCGTGTTTCCATCTTACTGCCATCATCTACCTGTTTTGTATTCATCTATTGAGTGTGAGGAGGAGGCTGTAGGAGACTGTAGGAGGCTGTAGGAGGCTGGAGGAGACTGTAGGAGGCTGTAGGAGGCTGGAGGAGACTGTAGGAGGCTGTAGGAGGCTGTAGGAGGCTCTAGGAGACTGTAGGAGGCTGTAGGAGGCTGGAGGAGACTGGAGGAGACTGGAGGAGGCTGGAGGAGGCTGTAGGAGACTGTAGGAGACTGTAGGAGGCTGGAGGAGGCTGGAGGAGGCTGTAGGAGACTGTAGGAGACTGTAGGAGGCTGGAGGAGGCTGGAGGAGGCTGGAGGAGGCTGTAGGAGGCTGGAGGAGGCTGTAGGAGGCTGGAGGTAGGATACTGCAGTGTGAGCCTGCAAAAAAGGGCTGGCACACAAAGTAACTTGTGACCTCCAGTCCACTCCACTGTTGTGGTTGTTGTGGCAATTGAAAGGAACTCAAAAGTCTGTTTTTGGTTGTGTTGTTGTTTTTTCCACTATGACTTTTTAGTATGTAATAAATTATGACATGAACACAGTACAGGTATATTAAAAATGCAAAAACTAATGGCCCATTCCAGACTTGACCTGGTCACAGTCGACCTGAGAGGTCAGAACCTCAAGTGGTAAAAGTTTTGTAATAAGTCTTGAATAATCACAGTACGTGGGGAGACTGTTACATAATACAACTTGTGTTAAAGCTTTGAATTGAGAAGTGTGGGAGACAGAGGCCCGTCTGGAAATGCTCCTGTCAATGGAGGCCAAAGTGAGACTGAGATGTCTGATTTTTATGCCGTGGAAAGTGGGACAGTTTCAATAAATATAATCTCTTAACTTATAAAAAACCCCCTGCATGCTTAGAAACTGCATCTGAAGCCAAACAGTATTATGTCAGCGTCTGTAATGAGAGAACTATTACATATTTTTGTGGTGATGTCCAGAGCAAGGCAATTATGCATCGTGTTTTGGTAACAGTTTAAATATAGGTTCTTATTTATACGATATATTAAAAACAAAAACTCCATTGCAGGTTTTGGAAAAAAGAAAAGTCAAATGAAACAGATTCCCTTCAACAAACAGCCGGAGCCTGCACACTAGTCTAGACTAGGAGAACCATTTTTGACAATTTTTCATGTTCAACACAGCAGTTTGTTAATCTCCTGGAGCTTTTCATGTGACTACTGTTTAGCTGCACCTGTTGTACTGTAACGCCGTCCTTTATTTTTGCTTACTAATACTGCATTATTAATACTTCCATAAACAAAGTGCTGGGACTAGTAGATCTCGCTGACAGCTCGATGTTGAAGGCGAGGATGAGGAGGGCGCTGCAGGACTTAGGGCTTGTCAGCAGTTGTCACACAGCGAGGTCTCACTCACTCAATCTTCGTCCTCAGCTTTTCCTATCACTGACCGCGCCACACCTTTAATTAATACCAAGGGACCAGACTGACAGACAGAAGGTTGGATTTCACACTGATGTTGTGTGGCCCTTTGCCAGCTCCTGTCACTCACTCATTATAATACATGATGTCACAGTGGACTGATTAGAATTATACTTGCAATGTCTCTTTATCAGTTTGTGGGATCTTTTGTTCATTTCAGAGTTGCTTTTTAGAGTTGTTCCAGCAATATTTTGTGTCATATTTGAATTTTCCAATGAGAAAAGGTCAACTACCAGTTGTCCCAGATGTGGTAAACTGAAACATGTTTGAAAAGGTTTGAGCTAAAACTGCACTTGAGGTTTTGCTAATGTTGAACAAAGTAAAAACTGCATTTTTTTATGATTATGAGATAATAGATAGATGAAAGATCTTCTCTGCACTTTGCTGCTGTTTCCATCAATATACAATAGTCCTATTAAGAGCTTTTGTGTTTGGTTGTGACATTGAATCAGTTTAGCCATTTACCGTTTTCCCACACATGTATGTATATTATCATAAATCTAGACCTACTGGAACATACTTGTCTTTAATATAGGTCACCTTAGACAGTTTATGTGTCCATATATTAGACAGCCTGATGGTTCCTAGATTCAGTTTTTTTTTGTTTTTTTTAAAGAAATGGTTATCTTCTACCTCATTACATGTCTGTGACCATTTTATTTTTGTAATGACATAATACAACGTAAGACATAAAGCCTTGTTACTCTTTGAAGACCTCATGAATCAGGCTGACGGGAATCCGGAGATTAGAGTCTAGTCCAAAATGATTGGCCCCAGAACAAGAATACCTCAGGATTTTTGACACAGCTGCTTGTTTTCACAGTCAGGGGGCGTCTGTGTGTTCCTGTCCTGACATATGCGTCTCGGGCTCCAGACGCAAGATGAAAAAACAAGTGCGTACCTTTGCTCGACCGGGTGGGCCGCCAAAGAATAATGATAGACTTGTGTGTGTGTGGGGAGAAGGAGGAAGCCTGTTGGATGGAAAAAGCGGCAGTTACATAACAGCGCACTATCTATCAACTCTGTTTGAGATGGGACGTCCCAGCTGCTCTGGAGGTGACACCCTCCACCATTGGATCGGGTTTAGATCGCAGTTTCTCTGCCACACTGTTTGAGGTGGATGTGAGCCATGTGCTCTGTCATTATCACGTTTGGTAAAGCTGCTCCATCTGCTCTGCATCTATGAATATTACATTTTGAGGTTTTCATATAGACATGTGCAGCTTCTCAGGCCTAAGTTATAGACCAGATTCTACTCGATCAAATATGCTCATCTTGGAGTTGTATCAACTTGCAAAAAAATAAAATAAATAAATATTTCTTTGTATTTTTACATTTTGCGTTTCAGAAGGCCCAAACACTGTTGTGTAATCACAACCAGCTAATACAGTTCAAATGTGTTTGTACCAAAACTGCCAAGTATTTACCATTTTCTAAAACAAGTGTGGCTGGGTCAGACTAAACTAATCATGCTAATTCATAAATATTTATTAATCACACATTTTTCTTCTTATTTGATAAGTTGCTTTGTTGAGGTCAAGGTTCATGCTATTTTTACTCTGCATTTGACCCATCCTTGAATACCACTGGGGTAAACCGTCAGGAGCAGTGTAGTTTCTGGTAAACCATCTCTAGGTTTGTAACTAGATTCAAAATTTATAGAGCTGGAAGATTAAGTTTTGGTCATGGTATGAACACACAAACTTCACACAGAAAGGCCCAAAGTCCAGGAATCAAACCATTTCATGAGGCGACCATCTAGTACAAGTTCTCTCTAAACCTCATCGTAATGTTTGACTTTGATCATCGCTGTGATCACATTTCTTTGACGACACCACACCCAGCGGCCGGGTGCCACCAGTGAAGACCTCAACACTCCGGCGCTCCTTTGGGACACATCACATGGCTCGTTATTGCTTTGATAAACTTAGCCTGAGTCGAGCGATCTGAACTTATTACCAGTTAAATACAGAAGAGGAGTGAAGTCATGCGGCTTTAGGCTGTTCTCATCACTGGTGTGGGTTTCATTGCTTCACCTGATTCTGAGGACATTATTACCAAACCGACCCTCTTCTCCGGGGGCATTCCTCTGCTCTGACATCTCATTTGTTGAAAGATTACCAAAAGCTTATTTTTGCTCAGACACAATCCTATTTAATGAGTGTGTGTCCGCCTTAAATGGTAAGTCTGAGGAGGACTTCAGGGTCGTGGCGTTGTTGTTTTGTCTGCGTGCGTTTAATAGCGTTGGTTTTCGTTCAAATATTTTTTAACATCAGCAGTGAGTTTGTGACGAATGACCAGTAGAATATCAAACGGCACACTGCACTTCATTCATTTACAGACGCCCGGGTTTGTAAGTACAGATGTGAGATAAGATTACGTCACAGTTGGGCGACAGTAGCTCAGTGTTTGAATCGCACTCTTGACATAAACGTCATTAGTTGAGCGGTCAGATCCATTGACCCACAGGTTGGCGGTGCGATTCCAGCTCCTACACATGAATCCTGTTGACTGGAAAAGACACTTAACCCACCTTTACTTAAAAATGTCTTAATCTTAACCTCCTGAGACCTGGCGTCCTCTTCTGTGGACAACACATTTTGGATTGTTTAGGCCACAGTGCAAATTTTTAGAAGAACAGCAACAAGAACATGTTCAGTTTTGACTATTTCTAAGAGTTTAGAAAATTTATTTTTTTGTTTATTTTTTATTTTATTTTTTTATTTAATTATCTTTATTTAATTATTTTATTTTTATTTGTTTTTTTTATTATTTTTTTATTGTATTTTTATTTTTTTATTTACTTTTTATTTTTTTATTTGATTAAAGCTCGGGTCTCAGGAGGTTAATGTGAAATGTAAAGAATCAAATACAGTACAAGTTTTCTCCCCAACAAAACCCACAATGTCGATGAAACATTCCGCACCAACAAAGACGCCGACGAAGGTTTGAACTTTGAGAGAGTTTAAACGAGAGAGAAATGTGAGAAAATGTTAACGCCTGTGTGAGAAAAGTGTATAAAGTGTGTGGTGAGGGGTTTGACCGACAAAAACATAGAGAATAATTGTAAAAAAATAAAGCTGTTGATGCGATAAACGAGAGACCACAGTATATAAATAAAAATGGGACTAATTGAATTCACCAGTTGATTTGGAGATATGCAAAATGAGAATATTAAGTAAATTATGATTGATGATTTGGAGCATTTGGGAATTGAACTGATGACGGCAAAACTTCATCCAAGAATCACATGCATTTCTGACCTTTCTTAGGTCTAAACCACAGAGTTCACAGGTTTTTACCCAATAAAACGCCCTATACTCATTCATTACAGGCTAATTAAAACTGTGAGAGTGTAATTTAGTCCCTGAATCGGTCCAAATGTTGTATTTATTTTGTATTTTTACTAAATTTATGCACAGGGCCTGTCTTCACTCTTAAGTTGATTACAGCCATAATTGCCTTTTTAATTCATTTGACTTAATATTCATAGTAGATGGAAGTAATCATGTTGAACTCAGATTAAAATAGATGTAGATCTGAGCCAGACGAGGTCTTTGTATCTCATTCTTTGTCCCTATAAGGAAACCAGTATCACGTGGAAATCAATGGATATCCACTCAGACATTATGTTCTCATTTTTTACCATTTTGTACTCAAGTGTCCACACTAAACCAAACTGAGCCCACATGCCGACAGCTAAACATCTTTTGAGTACTTTCCTCTCAATGTGAAAAATAACAATTTGACAGAATAGTGCTGGAAAACAACTACTGCGGTTTTCATGGTAGAAATAATTTAGTTCAGACTGAGCCGGTCGCGACCACAATCTCCCATATAGTATTACTTGGCATTTGTCAGCTCTAATTGGTAGAAAGCACTCTCTTCTGTGCATGTGAAAAAGTTGAAAATCAATGTGTGGTTTGATGCAGCAAAGGGAAAAGTAATCTTGGTGATTGTGGCCAAAGGCTGCAGCGGCGATGACAGCAGCGGCTGAGTGTGATCGATGTTTCTGTGGCACAGACGTGGATGTCCTCCTGCTCAGCGTGTCACTCTTTGTCCTATTCATGAGCTGCAGATTCTTATTATAGGCAACATTTTCAGGACAAGTGTTGCTTTAAATGTTTAAATTGTTAGTTGCTATGGTAATAAATTGGTCCTTATCGTTCGTTACTCTTATACGCATGTACTTTAAGTAGTTCTTAGACACCAGTCCTACTTGAGTGATATATTTTACTCTCAGTACTCTTACTTGAGTAAAAGTTTTAGTTACTCTCACGGTGAACAAAAGCTTTATGTTGACAGTGGTAAATGATTTCACCTTTTGTGTTTCCTGCACTGATCCTTCAGATATGATTACGTTTTTTCTTATTTTTGTGTCTGTCCTTTGAAAACACCAGATTTTGTGCATTGTTTAATATTTGTTCTTACAGTTACATTGACTTTAAATCGTGTATCAGATGTTACACCCAGACAGTTACTCCAAAAATGAGAGTAGTTGTTTCCCCAAATTCTTTTTTATTCTTTCATGATGATTTTTTGGCGCAATACTTTGTACTTTTACTTGAGTAATATTTTGAAGTAAAGTGACTCTTACTTAAAAACCTCTGGACAGGGCCAACAGGACGAGGAGCTCTGACTGCCACTGGCCTTGTAGCATAACACGCATAAAAAACAGTCTTTTTTTTGGCCAGATTAAGTTTTTAGCCTTTGAGTCTTTCTACTCTCCAGACTCGGCTGCATCAGAAAGGTTTTTACAGCGATCTTACCTTAAACGATATAATGACAGCACCTTTTCTATTCTTCTGTGTGCAGTTTTCTGTGTTCTACCTGGTTGTACTAGTGCATTTAAATTTGAGGAGTTTTTGCTTATTTACACAATATTAGAATACACTCACTGATCCACCGTGTAAACCCAATATCAACAAACCTCTGCTTAAAATAAGAGCTGAGATTTGCTGCGTGACATTCTCTGATGTGATCACGGCGTCTCATGTGTCCACAAATACAGTCTGCAATATAAACAGATGTAAGACAATCTCTGAAGTGTCTGTCTTTTCCTGGTAATACTTGGGCGCTAAAGCAACACAATTAACACTTCATCAGCTTCACATGGGCTCCGCGCTAATTTTACCCCTCGCCTCCGCGCTGACCTGGTTTTACTCAGCACCTGGTCCACACCAAATCTTTACACTTTATCAAATCGGACACCGAGCAGAGACGTGAGCAGAAAGGTGAGCTTTACTGTATGAAGTTTCCATAAATAGTACTTTGCGTAGTACTACAACAATTAATCTTTGACTTTCAATTTCCACAGCAATGTTTCCACCTTAGTGTTGCATACAAATATGAGCCCTGCTTTTGTATCAGATGCCCTTCTTTGTCATTTATCCTGGATTAACAGTAGTGGAGTGGACACATTTAAAAGCCTGACAATCCTACCCCTGACCCGTGCACCGCTGTTGTTGTGTCCTTGAGCTACACACTTCAACCACCACCGATCACTGACTCACACACTACATTTATACAAGTGTGGAGACATGACACAGACTCACAGCCAATCGAGTGCAATATGATGCAAATCCAATCACTGTCATTGAGAGTAGTGGCTTGTGAGTTAAATTATCACCTCCAGATGAGAAAACGATCCTGAAAAGCTCGGACGGACGGTAGAGGTGAAGCAATATCATGACAAATTAAAATATTTTGCTTATTTTTTATCCCAAAAGATATGAAAACAGGATGAAACTTGAAGTGGAGTGTTCCAAACAAGGTTACAAAGTGATATTTCTACACTTAATATTACAATTCATTACATTTGTTTGTGTTGTACGTGAACTTCAACCACATTTCTGAGTGACGACCAACATCAACGTCAGTATCGTCACGGAGATAAGCCAAAAAAGGACAATGTACAGAGACGGTAAGCTCATAAAAAACAGCAATCTTTGGCTAAATAGCTCATTTCCTTCTGCAGCATCGAGATATTCATTTTTGACATAATCTGCCGCCCCTAAGAGCATAACCTTTACAACACTGAGCACGTATTTTTACCGTTGATCTCATTCAGCCTCTCGAGGGTTCACAGCCCGTTCATTTGAAGAAACTATGGTGTCCTTTTACCCCCAAACTCTTTAGTCATGCTCTGGTCTAGACGTCCATCTCCTGCTATACTGACCCAAGAAAAATGTTGGGAATTACAGCGGATACAGCAATACAAGGCTAAAAATAGAAAGTTATGATAATAAACATTTAGCTAAATCGTGTAGGACTGCAATCTTACTTATATAATCCATTTCTCCAGCAGCCTAATGGAAGTGGAGCAGATAAACTGTTGTAGATTAGTGTGTGTTCATCTAAGGTCTGGGCTTTTAATCAAACTAATCCAATCGGCATTTGGTAGTTTCACGTTATCAATGATAAACTTGGGGCTTTTTAACCCGCGGGGTTTATGGCAAATCCTCTGTCGGAAAAGCATTTGGTTTGGAGCATATTTCAGACTGTGGAGAAATAAATTTGAACTTTCTGTCCACTGACTAAACTAAACTAAAATCCCCCATTCGTTAAATCAATATTGAAACCATTTTTAACTTGTTTTAATAAGAAAAAAAAAGCCGAAATTGTGATTGATCAATATGACGGAAAAAATGGGAACACGTCGGCCAGTCGTGCTCTGTCCTCCCCGTCTGCGCTCTGCTTATTACAAACAGATAAAGATAAACGGTCTCATGTGTGGAGATGTAAATATTGTGCTCTTCTTCATTTGTTCTCTCAGGAAGATTCTGCTGCACCAGAGTTCACTGACAGACGAACCTCTTAATAGAAACCAGAGTAAACATTCAGACCTAATGGACACAGTTCAGTGGTTATATCACACTCTTTGAAACGCCACTGCTTTTTTATACGACGTCTGATTAGATTTGTTCAAAGTCAGGTATGAAATTTACATCTCAAGATCGTCTAGAAGTGTAAACAAATATGACAAAAACAATTAACTCAGGAACAGACCATCGAATGTCACTTTATACCATAGTTTGGAATGTTATAGTTGACATCTCTCTTCAGTATATCTTTAATCAGATTTTTTGCAGTAATTTTTAATAGTTTTAATTATATTCCTGGTATTCGAGTCTTATAGTGCAGTGTGTAACGTTTTGTAAATTTTAAACCTTTATTTTATTAGTTTTTTTTCTTAGTTTAGTTTTTTTTTTCTTAGTTTTTTTTTTATTATTATTTATTTTTACTGCTTTCTACATTTTATATACACACAGAAGACATCAAATATATGGAGTAATATATATGCAATTTATGTATTTAAAAAGTGAAATAACTCATCCAACCTTTGCTTTGTCGTGAAATATTTGGTTGTTATTTAACTTTTTTCTTTACTACAATAATAATATACTTCCATATTTCTTGCTTCATATATTTGATGTCTCCCGTCTGTATCTAAAATGTAGAAAGTGGTAAACATAAAGAAAAAAAAACACACTGAATGAAACGTCTGGTAGTGCATCTCTTTTCCTTCTTTTACCGTTTTTATCCAAGTCTGAAAATGTTAAATTGCATGTGGCTTATTTGTTGTGTGTAGATCTGAATCTTGACGTTTTCTGATCCTCTCTCTTGTGTTTAGTCACTCGCTTTGTCCCCGTCGCAGATTCTGTTTAAACCTGCAGAGTTTATCTCAAAATAAAGAATGAAGTCTGGTTTTATACAAACAAATCAGAGCACAACTGACTCCACTGCAGAAGTCTGACGTTTATTCCACTTGTCTCTGCACATTTAGCTTTGCTCATGTGGCAGATGTGGCCATTTGGCAAAGCACTGTTTCTCTAGACAAGTAAATCGCTAAAAAAACTGGATCTATATCTGTAATTTGTATAAAAAAAACCTAAATCTTAACACCAGTTCCTCCATATTCTGTATATTAGAAGTGAAAACATGTTGTTGCATCGCTAATAAATCTTAAATCTAGTTGTATTCAAATATAATGGTTCTGGTTTGCTCACTTCAGCATTATTTTAACATGTTTTTAAGTGGCGTGTCTGGACAATACTTATTTTATATTCTCAGTGGGAATAATAACTGAAGTTACAGATCTGATTCCAGCTCCGAGGCCCAGTGTAATTATGTTCATTGTTTGTTTTTGCCTCCTATAGCCATTGTTACTGACCCAAGAAAAATGTTTGGGAGTTGCACGGGATGCATTACACCGTCAAAAATAGAAAGACGGAATAATAAACATTTAGCTAAATCGCATAGGTCTGCAATTTTACACACATGCGGCGCTTTGTGATCGTATATGTTTAGATTGTGGTGTTTTCGGGCCTAATGGAAGCGGAGAAAAACACTGACAGATGTTTGAGCTGCGTAAGTGTCTTCACGGCATCACTGACAAACAAATAAGTGTTGTGGTTTGTTGTTTTTTGTTGTGCGTTTGGCGTAAGGGCTGTGCATCTAATCAAACTGTAATCAAATCGACGTCTAGTCAGTAGCGTCGATTTCGGTTTACAGCCAATCCTCCGTCAGTAAAAGCATTTGGTTTTAGAGCAGAGCTGACTTTGGCGGAATAAACTGGAATTTTCTGCGGTTTAATATCCACTGAGTAAAATTTGCATTCATTAAATCAACACTGAAAAATGCTTTACTTGTTTTTAATCAGAAAAAAATGTTGTGATTGCTCAAGATGACGGGGAAAAAGGTGGAAAAAGGAGGGAAAAGGGGGAAAACGTCTTGTCTTTTCCCATATCCTGCTTTGAGAACATGCAAGGTCCACATAGAAAGACCCTGTGCCGCCCGGGATTTGAACCCAGAACCTTGCTGCTGTGAGGCTGAAGCTCTAACCTGCTGTACGTTTCACGAGTAGCCAGAAGAAATCATGTACTAGTACTACTCAGACACATTTTGCAGTTACGCCCTTAGATTTTACGCACGTACCAATATCTAAAAGTTAACGGCTGTTCATTTTCTTTGCGTAAATAAAAACGATGATGATTCAGTATAAAACCATCGCACATTCATTACACGCTTTCTTATTTTATGTCACGTCAACCTCTGCCAACTCACATTATAACAGATTCCCCGTCCAAGGTTACTGCAGCTCCTGATTCCTCACCCTGTCACTTTTTCCACTCCAGCGCTTAATTACACCAGTCATATTTTAGCGGGGGAAATTATGGTACTAATGAATTTATTTATTTTTGTAGCTGTGTCAATACAGGAGTCTCTGCCAAAGGGACTAATATAAAATGACACAGAGGAGCCGACATGGTGCAATAAACAACTCCTCTGTGGTTTTCAATAAATCCAGTACATTAGGCACCACTCATTTGTTTTGTGTTCTGGCAAAGCTCCTGTATGTGCAATAGTGAACGTCATTAATCATCCTAGTGCGTTTAAACTGAGCTTTATATTTACAGAAAAATAAAAAAAAAGCGATCAGCCCAATGGTAAGAAATTGGTCCTCTGCATTTGATTAGTCTGGACGTGTATATTAACAGCCCATTCATGTATTTAACTGTGTTTACTAGTTAAAAAAAATGAATTTGTTGCTGTATTAATAGTATTTTTGTAGTCTTGTTTCCTGCTAATGCTGCTCCTGCTTGCCCCAGTGGCATTGAAACGCTGGATCAAATGCAAACGACCAATTTCCCTTTTAAAGTGCACCTTAACGCCTTGGATTTATTTATACTCTGCTCTTGTCATGTTCCTTTTACATCTTTATGGAGACCCCAAAACAGCCCTGCACATACTGTACAGTTTGACCACACATCTCCTCACGCTGACCCACTTTTAAAGCAAGACAGGTTTATTTGTGCAGTACAATTCATACACAAGGTAATTCAAAGCGATTTACAGAATAAAAAAAGACTTAAAAGCACAATACAACAAATCGAAACATAAATAATCACAAATAATCATCATAAGATTCACATTAAAGGAGAAAAGTGCAGAATAAAACTCTTTCAGTCACATGCACAGATAAACAGAACAGTTTGAGTCTGGATTTAAATATTGTCAAAGTCGAGGCCTGAGTCACATCTTCAGGAAGAATGTTCCAGCTGCACAAAACTGAAATGCAGATGCCCCATGTTTAGACCTGGTTTAGACCTGGTTTAGACCTGGTTTAGACCTGGTTTAGTCCCTGGTTTAGTCCCTGGTTTAGACCTGGTTTAGTCCTGGTTTAGACCTGGTTTAGTCCTGGTTTAGTCCCTGGTTTAGTCCCTGGTTTAGTCCTGCTTTAGTCCTGCTTTAGTCCTGGTTTAGTCCTGTTTTAGTCCTGTTTTAGTCCTGGTTTAGTCCTGGTTTAGTCCTGGTTTAGTCCTGGTTTAGTCCTGGTTTAGTCCTGGTTTAGTCCTGGTTTAGTCTTGGTTTAGTCCTGTTTTAGTCCTGGTTTAGTCCTCCTCATGTGAGATGGTTCATGTGGCTCATGTGGGAGATGTTCTTTGGTGCTGGTCCATGGAGAAACTTGTTCACACTGAGCTGCTTTAAAGTCTCTGAGCCACAGGAGCCACAGACCTGAGCCACAGGACACACGTGTGAAGTACTTCCTGGTTCTAGACCTGAGCTCAGGACACATGTGTGAAGTACTTCCTGGTTCTAGACCTGAGCTCAGGACACATGTGTGAAGTACTTCCTGGTTCTAGACCTGAGCACAGGACACATGTGTGAAGTACTTCCTGGTTCTAGACCTGAGCACAGGACACATGTGTGAAGTACTTCCTGGTTCTAGACCAGAGCACAGGACACATGTGTGAAGTACTTCCTGGTTCTAGACCTGAGCACAGGACACATGTGTGAAGTACTTCCTGGTTCTAGTTTTAAAAGCATTAACAGTGAAATCCGATATCCTCAACTGTAAATCATCTTCATAATGTCACCGGGTTTTGTGGGACAGAGGAAATGTCTCAGTAATTTATGGAGCTCGTCTCTGTCTCTGGTTCAAGCCAAAGTGCCATAAACCTCGTTGTACACCTGCTGAGTTTATAGCAGCGGTGACCGGATTATACGTGTTTCTGAGGAGAGATGGAGCTTGGAAACAGTTAAGCCAAATCCCACTGACAATCACAACTTTAACGGTAAAAGAAACACTCAAATCTGTCAACTCTACAAAAAGATGTAGGAGTAAAGATGTTTCATTGCTCATCTAAGCTGCTTGGTGACATTTACGAGTGGGCACATTGTAGAAATATCATTAATACAGTGAACGTTGTTATCTGTAGACCTGTCACGATACATAATAATACTGAAACTCATTTATGCCACTGACACATTAACCCAAGAGCAGATTTAAACCACAAAAACTACTTTAAATGTACATTATTGTTACGAATCATGAGCTGCAATAAATAAACAGCAGAATTAAACACTTTAGTGCTTAGTTTGCATCGGTAAGAAATGATAAATTCAACCTTTTACAGTTTAGATTTTATCATATGGCCGAAAAATACCAAAAAAATCCCAGTAATGCAAAGAAAATGTACACATGATAAGTACTGACCCCATAAAATATAGTTCCATCTTTCATATATTGAACAACAAATCGATATTGTGATTATTGTGACAGGCCTAATCATCTGGATACTCCAAATATCAAGATGTAAACTGTTTCGTTTCTGTTTGTTTTTTGTCAGTACATCACCCCAAGTCACAACTGGCAAGACAACAACGTCAACTATTAAACTAATCATTCACTATTTTGATAATCTGGACTGTGCCACGAGGCCAGAGCGTTTCATAACAGTGAATATGAAACCTCCAGCCTTCACTCTGCACAGTTTAACTTATGATTATCTGGTTAAAACTGCATTAACTTCTCAGCGTATGATTGAAATAATGATTTGACTAATGAATTCTGGCATTGTCCTCTTGGAATATGCCCCGTGCCATCAGGGAAAAAAAAACATTGATGGAACAACCTGGTCATTCAGTATATTCAGGTGTCAGCTGAACCTAGACCGGACCAACTGCAGCAAACTCAGTCCAGGTGGCGACCTTTTTTTTTTGTATTTGTCGTCGTTCGTTGCATCGCCTCTAAATGTGATCTTATTCTGACATAAAATCTCCTCACGCAGTTTAAATCCTTGTCATTCTGTTCTGTCATTTTTGTCGTTGTATTAGATTTTGCTTTAATATTTTAGGCTTCTCTCTTTAATGTTGCTGCTTCATAGAGATTAATTGGTCCCCTGCATTTGACCCATTCTTTACTGCTTCTGGGTGACGACAGCACAGCGTCCAGGGGCCTTTCTCCAGATGTTGGGGTAACTTCATTCCTATAGCTTGAGGATTAGTCTGCATATTACCAACTCATGCATGTATTTAAATCTGTTTATTATTTAAAAAAAAACGAATTTGTTTGCACATATGTGAAGAAAAATAGATAAAAATAGTATGAATAGCATTTATATAGTTTTGTTTTCTACTAAGCCTGCTTCTACTTGCCCCAGTGACATTAAAGGATGGATTAAATTTCCCTACGGGGACAATAAAGTGTACCTTAAGACGTATATTTATTTATTTTAGGTTTTCCTTTAATGTTTTAGGCTTCAATCTTGAACGTTGCCGCTTCATAAAGTCGAAAAAATCCCAGAGATTGTAGGAAACGGTTGCATTTCCCGTCTTTCTCCTCACAAAAGCATCACCAGAACAAGCCTATATTCCACAAAACGACAAAAAAACAGAACAATAATGCAGAGCTTATTCACTTTGGAGACTTTGGACAGTAATTTGCTTGTATCAAATGTTAATTGTACTGGAAGAAATCACATAAACAAGAAGATTTGCTCTGTTTGTCCTGGACTTTTTGCAGGTCTAATACCAGACTATTTTCATCAACGATATATTTATAGTCAACTGGCAGCGCACGCAGACGCAAAAATCCACTTTTAAAACATTTGCGGTTTAATCTGTCGCAGACCTATTTATTTAAACATTAAATAGTACACACGATTTACAGGAAAAATAAGATGTTCCTGCAAGTTCACAATGTACTGTCCCGTGCTCGTTCCCACCCTCCACTTGTCGTATAGAATAGCCTGAAGTATTTGGCGTCTTCTGCGCTTTCCTGTGAGATAAAGCAAGCATAAAGACTGGAAAGTATAAATGGAAGCTGGCATATGCAGAGCACTCCATACAGCACAAATGAAATAACTTTATTAGGGGCCACAAGTCAGCGAAAGCGGCGTAACGTGCGCCTCATACTCGGGCTGCGCTGTTAGCTTTACCTTGGGGTTGCATAAGAGCATGTGCATGGTGTTAAACAGTTCTGTCTCTGCTGGAAACATTGCAGAATTTATGTTTGTGGAGACTATAAATGGAGAATGCCCGGTCCCTGCGAGCGCTGCTGTTTGTCACGTAGAGACTGCAAACCTTCCTATAGCCTCCCCTACAGTCCCACATGCCTGACCCGTACAATGCTGACATGCTTGAGTTACATTGAGACGTCGTTTTTAGCTTTTGCCAACTTTAAATAACCGTCCCGTCCAGTCTGGGAGGCAGCGGGCGATGTTTCCACCCCTCCAGGCATCTCGGTGTGAAAAGGGTCGCGTCACAACAAAAAGGGTCAAAGTCACTGAGCTGCACGCGGCCGCAGTAAGACCTCTTCACATGACCCAAAAATCCAACTGCGATCTTAAGATATTCATGGGAAGTGCCTCAGAACGCACATGATTTCAAATCCGCATGGGAATGTATGGAGTGAGAGGTTTGCCGACGGGATCGTTTAGTGTCGGGCAGGTCAGCCGCGATGATAAGGTCACAACACATTTAAATAACTGTCACTTTGAGGGATTTTAAGGTCAGGGGGTTAACTAACCTTTGCCAGGATCACTCCACCTTGAACTAGGAGTTGTTGATGTATGAAGTAACGCTTAACATGTGCTGGGCATTATGACCTAAAATGACACACGTCTACATTATAAAACACTGTACAATGGAATATCAGGTGTTTTTTCTTGTTCTCAGTTAACATTTTACATTTAACATTTGGAAATATTTATCAGGAACGTGTAGAATCTACTCATCTACTACAACTAATCACTGTTCATTTTCATACAAGGAGAATATGATATAAATGACTCAAAACCTAACATGTTTTTCTCTTTCCTCATCATATCAATGTAATGTCTCATCCTTTTCAGATTAGTTGTTCCTCAGGACTTATTTCTTATTTTATGCTTCTGTGCTTCATGGACTCTTCCAACTCGAGCCGTTAAATAAATCCCTTAACGTTTGTGTTGCAGGTTTCTGGATGTGAGCGTGGCTAACCTGTTGTGCACCAGGTACTGGGCCATGTACCTGCAGGTCATCCAGGAGGCGGTGTGGCCCGGGGGGACGCTGCCCACCGCTCCAGAGGTGATCCGCAGTCAGCAGCAGAAAGACGACACCAAACAGGAAGCGCTGCAGTGTCTCATGCAGCTGCTCCCAGGTAGGATCAGAAAAGTGCTCCTGTGTGCGTCATTATTTCAGGCTCGTTTTACATTTTTAGATGGAGTGTGTAACTTTTCTGGAGGGTCCACTGTCTGCTCACAGGGATGTTATTACTTAACCTGGAGTATTGCTTAACCTGGAATATTCCACAGTCTGTCATTAAATTTATCTCTAGGGATAAAAATAGGAATGTACCAATCCAGCTTTTTCTGTTCCAAAGCCAATGTTGATACTTTGGCTTTAATTATCTGCCCGATATCATCTGACCATAGAACAGAGACTGGAAATATTATTTATTTCCTAGAAACACAAACGACCTGGTAAAAATTATCCAAATGTGTTTGGTAACTATTATTTATCATTTAAAGTAACTACAAAACAGACGTTTAGAGCCAACATTTACCAGTAAATCGTCTGATTACACTTTATAGACCAAAATATATCGGCTGAACCGATACCTTAGAACGATGAAACATGTTACCAGATATGATACCAGTAAATCTAATGCCATACTGCGGAACATTTCAGTGACAGCTCCTTGCAGATAAGCAGGTGGTGTTGTGTGAACCTCTGAAATGTTAACCAAAGTTTTACTGCTACCCCACAAAGGAGAAATAAGATACAGAATTACAGAATATTACAGTATATCACTGTATAGTACAGTTTATCACACACAGGACACATGTGTGAAGTACTTCCTGGTTCTAGTCCTGACCCGAGCAGCAGTGTTCTGGATGTTCTGTTCTGTGGCTCGTTTGGAGAGGCCAGTGAGCAGGACGTTACAGTCGTCTGACCTACTGGACACAAACGCATGGATAAGTCTCTCTGAGAGAGTCTCTCTCTCTCTCTCTGTCTGGTTTAGACAGTAAACCTTTTTATTTTTGCAATGTTTTTAATATGTCTGTGTGTCCCTCAGTCGTCCAGGTCTGATCCACAGCAAAAGATGAAGTTTAAATCTGTCAACTGGACAAATCGTTGTAAGACGTTTCACTGCTCATCCAAGACACTTCTTCAGTTCTGAAGAACTGGACGATTTGTCCAGTTGACAGATTTAAACTTCGTCTTTTGCAAGTGTTTTTTAGGTGGTAAAAAGCTGCAGATGTTATTGATTTGATGTGGCTCTTAAAGTTCAAGTCAGAGTCCATTATTACCTCTAGATTTGATCACAAATCTCATGTAATTTGATGTGTGTAAACAAATGTGTTTACAGATCTGATTTCTGATGTGTTGGGATCAGACAAGTACAAACTCAGCTGGGAAAATGCACTGGACTCTCTGCAGGACCCGTACATTAACAGGTACCATTGTAATTACTACATGTTCTTGTAGTGTATGTACAAGTACAGATAATTATAAGTGTCATATTTACAGTCATGTCTGATGTTTCTGCTCATAGACACCTGGTTTACTGCATATTTGACCTGCTGTTGGAGTTCCTGGTTCCTGAAACATCTGAGGAGGATTTTCAAAAGAGTCTTTTGCAGAGTCTCTCTAAAGTCCCAGAGAAAATCCAGGCCTAAACAGAGGATCAGCCTTGTTTAACTTATTCAGCCTATCTTTAAGAATGTGGGTGAGTGTGTTTGGTGTGCGCAGGTCTGCCTCATTTTCAAATCTGACTCCAATTTGAACACACAAAATCTGCTGCAGCTTTGATTACATGGCAGTGCCTGTTTTGCGTTTGATGTCCTCTCCTCCGTAAACGCGCGCCACATCCTCTCCGACCACTTCCTATTTATTAAACTGTAGCTACAAACGTCAGACGGTCCTTCCTGAGTCTACACACCTGTTACTTAAACCTATACTTTCAACATTTGTTTCCACATCGCCTTCGGAATAACGCTCTTTGAGTTTTCTTTACAAGCTGCTCATGATCTATAACATGATCCATAATTCTCTAATCCGAGTCTAGATGAAGGATCGGAAATGTCTTATATTTATTTAGATTAGTCTTTAAGATCCGCCGTGAAGTGGGGAAGTTATGGTTTATCTTTTGAATAAATATCTGCACTAATAATATCTGTACTATAAAGAACGGCTTTACTTAATTTCCATATGAAGAATATAGCAGATACGACTTATTTAAACAAACAATCTGTCAATACGTTCCACATTTATCATGTAAACTGAAGTTAAAACGTGCCATTATGATTTTTCATGTCTTAAAAAGCCAGTTGCCGTTTTAAATAGCATTAAATAACTTCTAATTTCTCATGAGATTCGATGAGGAAGCAGGGTTTTTGTCATTTGTCATTATATGTTTATGTTCTTTGTGATATTTTTTATGACGTTACAGTTTGTAGTATTATTCATTTTATAGCAGAAGTTACATGAAGTTTAATTCTAGATACTTGTAAGCGCCGAGGGACGGAAGTGATGAAGTTTAGGAACAGGGTTTTACTTAAAGTTCGATCGTAAAATGTCAAAAACGATGCTTTTGTGGAGAATCTTCCAACGTGTGGTTTAACTTTTGATCTTTATCGAATCATGTAGGTGACGTGCGCCTCCAGAAAGTCGCACGGTGTTGCTTTACGGTTACGAAAAACAGTTTAGGATCATTCTAATGTGTTGGCAGCAATGACTTTAAACCATAAATGTGTCACCTGCTTGTCTTATCACTCCCGTCCCTCCGGAGCGTACTATCTGGCAGTGACGTTACATTAAAGTGCACTACTAACTACATTTACATTTACATTCCTCATTTCCGTGGTTGGTTTGTGTTTGTGTCAAAATCATAAGCTTGTCTTTTGTTTACATTTTAGTGAAGTCCTCATTAACTGTGCGTGATTCCTCTTTGGTAAAACTACATGTTATTGTTACATTTTTGCACTTTGTTAACTGTAAGTCAAACTAAAGTTGTGTCTTATCAAGAGTTTGCTGTTCGATGTTGCCTTACAAGTGATTTTTGAATGAAGTTTGAATAATATTAATAATTGACTGCCTTATTAGACGCGCTAAGAACATTTAACCTGCTGTAATTATCCACGGCAGGTTTTGAGACGAGAAAAAATGTCGCACAACTTGTCTAGAAAATGTCAAATGTTAACGTGAAGGACCGAATTATTTTATTTTTTATTGGATTTTCCGTTGTGCCAGTCTTTGTCGTTGTTGTGTTTAAATGTTCGATATACTTTTGTGCACTAAATTATAAATTGTGAACCACTTTCAATAGACGCTGCATTAAAATAGTGTTTAAATAATATATAAATGATGTGTGCTAAAGATTACACGTGTTCAATGCAAACAGCGTCGTTTAAAAAATATCATAATTGTATTTATCTGTTGCAACTTTAGCAAAGAAAAGGTATCGCTTTATTTGTCTGATTTTATTGCTTCACTCAAACTTTATGTCCACTGTTCAGCCGCACTAAACATGTGTATCCTGTCTCTGTTCTTGGACACATGTGTGAAATTAAAACAATAAAAGTTACCAAATGTGCTTATGAAATAGCCCAGTGAAATGTTGCGCTCACTCGTTATTTTTCTGGCTGGATTTGCAGGTTTTTACAAGAGACCAGTGGGTTCCTCTGTTACAATAATGAGCTCAGACTTGCAGCTCATATCCCCGTCCAGTGACAGAGCGTCTGGAGGTCGTCCTAAAGCTCATCAGCGCTTTATTGTCCTGGTCTCAATATACTGGATTTCATGTAATAGAACAGTACACTCTGAATGCAACTGGGCCTCGAACAAGGTTAGGTTAAAAGTACACTGTGTAAGTTTTCTTTTGGAGATCTCGCCTTCTGTTTGTCTTCATGGAGATGTTTTAGTTTTAGGTGAGACTTTTAGATGGACGACCCCAGATCTAGCTCTAGACGAGGTTTGGACTACTTTCTCTGGAGGTTTAAGCTGTTGAGCAATGCTTGTAAATAGAAACTACCGCCATAAATGATCAGTAATTGGTGAAAAACTCCAATAATAAAGTTTTATCCCAATATGGCATTCTGTTAAACCGGCATTTGGTGTTTTGTTTGTACAAGGCAGCCTCGCGTTCCTTATTTGACTAATTTAATAGTCATTACAAGCCATTTCAACAGTTTGTTCCCAGTAAACGTGTTGTAGTCTTTGTCCAACATCATGGACAGCTTAATATCAAACTCATTTCTTGGAATAACTCAAGAATGGCGTCATATTTCAGCAGTAACAATATAATTTGAAGAGCTGCATGACTCAAAACGCTTTCTTCCATGGAAACTGGAGTCTATTGGTGTCCCTCGCTCGTATTATTCACTGTGAACTTGTGGCAGCTCTGATCTGCTTTGTAAACCTGGCATTAGCGTTAGCATATTACCAGTAAAACAGCGATGGGACACGGTTCCTGGAAAGTTATTCAGAGCTTTAAGTGTTACCGTGATGAGTGCTTTGAGAAGAGAGGGATATCTTTTTATTGTCATGGGGGATGGACACACCGTGCTCTTCAAATACTATTTACGAACACCTAGAAAATGGCAAAACAAGTTATTTTGTTCAAGTTTTTCCAATACAAAACAAACCTCAAATATTGGTACACAGATTATTCTTTCAGTATGTCCTCTTTTGTATGATCTTTAAACTATTATATTTATTTTTATGCTCATTTTTATAACTATATAACACAGAAGAAGGACAAACAGGCAGAATTATGTTACTTTAATTTGTGTAAAACATTTCCTAGTGTAAATGTGAGGCTTCTTTACCTTAAAATACAGCTGAACGTGTGACTAAATGTTATAAACGACTTCTTAAACTGTCTTTATGATGCTGTCGACTAACTTTTATGTTTGCAAACAGTGTAAAGATAAACCTTGCACTCCAAAACATCCTAAACCCCGGTCTACGGAGTGTTTAGACTGATGTTTAATGACACTCCTCGCGGACGCACGCCGACGTGACCAGAGTGACGTGTGTCTCCATGGAGTTTTCACGCAGCGGAGAAACGACTGGAACTTTTAAGTAAGAGGAAAGTAGAGGTTTCCACGTGACGGAGCATCGTATGTGCATGTAAGTGTTTTTTGTTTTTTTTTGTTTTTTATCCACAGGTTTGACAGTGATGGGAAATAAGCACCGTCGCCATAGCAATTAACAATTATAAGCAAAATATTGGATCTTTTTGAATAGGCAACCGTTCTGAGAGTTAACTTGAATGTAATTGTTAATCCTCAACGCATTTTATGACAGAATTTTCACCACATGATTCAGTCAGAGCTTTGGAAATACTTAACATATGTGTAATAAACGGTATCAATGGACCCGATCAGCAGAAGTGATGATAAACACATCCAGAACTTTGTCCCTCCAGCTTTCACAGTGTGGGAGATGTACATGAAACAACACGGGCCTTGCCTCTTGGTGCAGGTTACGCAACGCTCTGCTGCTATCACCCCTCCTCACTCTCCCTCTCTCAAACGCAGCCAAAATGTGTTTGACAGCCTCTGGTCGTTGTCTGAGGCACGCTTCACTTTGTCTAATGCCTGTTTTCTTTTCTGTCTTACATAATCTACGCAGCGCTCCAAGTCCTGCATTTGCAAAGATGCTGAACTCAAGTGCCCTTTGAAGAACAAAACTTGCGCAAAGTATTTTTAGATAATTAGAGAACGGGGCTGTGTTGGGACGTCCGGGCTGGTCGTGTCAATCTGATGCGTGAGATAAAAGTGTCTGCATACGTCAGATCACATTATTATTTAGGATTTTTATTGTGGAAACGTGGAGGACGTGTCTGGGGTGAGGGAAGACTGGGAATCCCTGTTTAGACTGTGACCCGGCCCTGGAAAAGCAGAAGAAAATGGATGGATAGATGGATTGCAATGTGGAAAACTCAACTTTTCTTTTTTTTTTTTCCTTTTCCCTGAGGTCTTTTTAGCACAAGCATCAATCATCTCGACACCTGTGAGCGTGAATGAAGAAAAGCTAAAGCCTAATCTATAAAATAAACCTTATCTTTTATTAGACCTGTTAGTAACATCATGAAATATCCTGTAAGTTGTTGAAATAAGAGTTGAGCAGATACAAATATTTCTAAATTACCCCATAAAATCCAACATCTCCTTCAGTTCTGTCAGTCACTTGAAATAAACTGCCATGTTGAGTATTTTCCAGTAGATGGCGCCATATCCAAAGTTTTGATTCAGCGTCTATTGTCACAGTGGCCACGAGGGGGCGCTGCGTGATCACATAACAGCTTCTCCACTTGTCACTTCTCAATTTTGAGGTTGAAAAAGCTGATTTATTCATTTCTGCAGCGTAAAATCAATAAAAAGTATTTGGTGCAACACGTTAAGACATGACTGCACAAGAAATAATGTAGTTTAAACGTGTAATTTAAAAGTTTCTGTCGGTTTCAGTGAGTTTCTGAGGGGCCAACGTGCTCTACAGCTGCACAGACCACACTGCTCTTCTGCTTAATGAATTCTCCCATCTGGATAATTGGCTTACGCTGTTTTTGTTCTGTTCCTCCTCTGCAGCTCTGAGGGAAACCAAAAGGACGAGCCACACCAAATGTAACTATATTTTACTCCTGGTTTTACTCCTGGTTTCACTGTGCATTTAGCAGCGCTGCTTTTAGCCCCTCATTCAGACAGGATTAAAGAGAGAGACAGTGAGGTCATGCAGGGAATGTGTGCTCCATTAGACTCACACATGAAAATAGAAACAAATAGCAATTAAACAACCTACACAAAACACACAGCCCATTAAAACATGACATGTTTTGACACAGAAGTTGCTCTGGACACACTGCTCCTCAGACTGGACTTTACTGCAGACTGAGGCCAATTAACAGACTTCACACAAACTGAAGAGGCAAAAGGCTCCTACTGTATGAAGAGAGTCAAACTAACCTCCTCCAGCTTCAAAATGACTCCATAAAGTGTTTTTACATGTTGGTAATGTTTGTCGGTTTGTAGTTTGATTTGTCTGGTGTTGTCCTTGAGCAAGACACTTCTTCCACCTTGCTTTTTTTGTGATTGTGATGTGTGCGTGAGAGACTGATGGTGTTCTACAGAAGTAAACGTCCACGACCAAAGACCAGTGTAGTGCTCGTAAATAAAAGCCATTATAATGTGTGTGTTTATATTAAAGGCATGACTGTTCATTCTCAAGTGGAGGAGTTTATCTCAGGGTCTTGTTCACGAGGGAAGGAAGGAGCGTCTGCAGTGAGGTGGTCGCTGTATCGGTCGTGGTAAAGAAGGAGCTGAGCTGAAAGGCAAAGCTCCTGCCCTCACCTGTGGTCATGAGCTCTGGGTAATGACTGAAAGGACAAGATCGCAGATACAAGCGGGCAAAATGGGTTTCCTCTGCAGGGCGGCCGGGCGCTCCCTTAGAGATAAGGGGAGGAGCTCGGAGTAGAGTCGCTGCTCCTCCACATCGAGAGGAGGAGCTGAGGCGGCTCAAGCATCTGCTCAGGACGCCTGGGGAGGGGTTCTGGGCATGTCCCACCAGGAGGAGGCTCCGGAGAAGACTCAGGACACACTGGAGGGACTATGTCTCTGAGCTGGACTGGGAGCATCACCGGAGGAGCTGGAGGACGTGTCTGGGGTGAGGGAAGTCTGGAAGTCCCTGCTTAGACTGCTGCCCCGTGACCCAGCCCCAGATAAAAGGAAGAACATGGATGGATGGTTGTTCCTCAGCAGTGGTCTGTGTGTTTTATTATAAATGTTGTATGTTTCTGCATGTGTATAACTCCACATATAAACTGTAATGAATCATAAAAACAAACTTAACCCTCCTCTCTTTATTCCATAGGCTACGGTAATATTTGTGCATCTGAATTTATTGTTGATAAATGGTGACTTTACTTGTTATGTCATGATGATTAATCACTAACGTCTGGCTGTTATTACTTTACACCTTTGAAGTTGCCACATTCGGTCCAAATGCACAAAATCAATTAATTTATAGTAACCGTGTGTTGACAAGGAGAAGTCGCAGCCGTGAGCATATTTTCTAATAACATTTAACAGCTGCTGGTGTTTACGGCCTTTCTTCTGTGCCTTAATCCCTCAGTGTGCAGCTTTAGAGTCTTAGTTTACAATTAACACAGAATTAATCCATTGTGTGAACTGTGGTAAACTTTATTATCCTAAGCTTTATTATTGGCTATAGGCGCATTTTTATCTGGATTTAGGTGAGGAAAAATAATCAGTTTTTGCTGTTTTTCAGTCATAAAGCAGAGTTCATGACAGTGCAAATCCTGTTGTGCTTTGTCAGTGTAAAGTCACGTTTCCCTGTCACCTCGACGCCGACACAGAAGCCCTTTCGGAAGCATTTTACGGCCTTTTTAAACCAGATCCCGCGCTCGCCTGTATCAGATTTAGAGCTCCGTCTGCAGCTGTCCTTATAACAGCATGACTCTCTCTGCACATTCCCTCAACACAGTTCCCTTTGTTGCCAGATTGGTCGATTTCCTGCACCGAATAGGAAATATAACATTGTAATTGCCAGGAGGAGGCTGAGTGCGACACGGGCCTGCTGTTTCATGGACCTCTTAACAACGCGGCGTACAGAGACTGATAGAGTCCGTGGTGTGTGGGGAGACATAAAAACGGCTACGGAAATATGTGCTTGCTGTGTGCGCTGCAGCGGAAGTCATTTCAAGCTACTGTATCTGAAAAGGAACTTATAGAGCTTTAAAACTACATGGCACCGGGTTGGAGTTCATGCAGAAAAACAAGCCCAATCCTGGTAGCGACGCCTCAACTGCATCGAAGTTTTGTCACATTTTACATCACAATTTAAGGATTATTCCAAATTTCTGTGTCCTTAACTCACTATTGTTAATTTTGTCTAATAGATCATCATTCTAGATACGTAAACAGCTTTGAAAATCGAAATTACGGAAGCAAAAGTAGCGTAAATGTGACAAAAACAAGGTAAAAAAGGTGTTTGTCTTGTATTTTACTGAACATTCTCCTCTGCATTTGACCCATTCATCATCAAATACCTCTGAGAGAACTATCAGAAGTAGTTGACAACCTTTTAGATGCAAAGTGGACAAAGAAAAGTAATCTACAAACCTTAACTTCAATCTAAACTCCCATCTTTATCTTTCCCTTTAACTAAACCTTCAACAGTGACCTGACTTTGGTGCGAGCCTCGGGCCTGTTCCCTCCATCTTATCCCTACTCTCTTCTTTTGATTTCCTGCTGGGATAACTGACCACAAAATGACATTTTTAAAATATATTTTTGTCATGTCTTTGCCCAGTAGTGATATTTTTACATTTCAGATTTGGAGCGTCGCCTCTCTGCCCCTAGCGACACATTTTCCAAAAAGTGTTGCACGGTTAGAAAGGACATACCGTAATGTTGTGGTATTTTTCTATTTGTGCGTAATCTACTGCCCTGTCCCATTTGTGAGTGGTTAAATCAGGGTGTGCCGAGGATGTGTGCTGCCCCTGCATAGTTTAAAATACCAGTCCATTTCCTTGGTTGGATTTTATGACAGTATTCGAGAAATTTAGGAGCTGTTTATGTGAGCTAATTCTGCGTAATTGCTATAACACACGATTGAGTATTTCTCTACCTCACAACTTCTGCAGTACATGCTATTACTGACGTCCTTATTCCTGGCATGCCAAAAAAAAAAAAAAAAAAACGGATTTGAACTGACGCTTTTAACAAATCTGCGGTGAACCTGAGGGTAACTCGCTCATTCCTGTTTTTGGGAAATAGTCTTCGTTCATTGTTGGGACAGGTTCCGGTTAAAGGTGACGGAAAAGGTTAACGGAGAAAGATTTAAGGCAGAGCAGAGGCCACGGCGGGTCAGAGCGGCCGTTAACGAGCAATGCACCTCAACGTGCTCCTAGAGTCCGGGGAGTTTGTCTTTGTACGGACGTAGCTGAGCATAAATACTACTTACGACTGATTGATGGAAAACTAGAAGCGACATTGGTCAGTTATTCACTCTCTGACCCCATTAGTCAAAGTCGGCCCCTCGAGTGAATTCTACTGTTGTGTTCTTGGGCAAAACACTAACCTTACCTTGCTTTTATTGTCTGGAAATGACTTATTAATATGGGAGAGACCAAAGGAGGTAGAAAAGTGACATATTAATAGATCTGAGCATTTTCCAAGCAACATAACAAGTCCATAGGTGCAGCGTTCGGTTTCAAACTTTACAAAATATTTAGTCTTCTGAGCGCCAGATTCAAACGTAAAACAGAAATTCGCCAAGTCTCGAGCTAAACCAGATCTAAAATAAGACTACACCACTAAATACTGACTGTAAATTGAGTTAAAACTGACTGTAAATCCCGGACCAGCCAAAAAAAAAGCATAATAATGAAGAAAAAAACATATATAAGTCGCACTGGATGATAAGTCGCATAGTTTTGGGGGAAATTATTTGACAAAATCCGAGACTAAGAACAGACATTTTATCTTTAAAGGCAAGTTATAACAATAATAATAATAATAATAATAATATATATAAGTCGCACCTCTGGCCAAACGATGAAAAAAGTGCGATTTATAGTCCGGAAAATACGTAAAGTCTAAAGTTTAGGAACCTTCACCTCTAGAGCCTTTAACATTAATATTTAGCAACATAATTAAAACAGTAACAATGAGCAACATCAGTTATTTACCGTAAAAACTGATGAAGACGCTGATTCAGAAAGTTGAGCCCGATACGACCGACAGCGATAACGTAATCGACAAAACAAAAAGTGTCAGATATTTGTGTTAGGGCTGATAAAAAAAAAAACAAAAACGTATAAACACGAGCTACGATCAAAACTAGATATTCATTTGAGAAGGAAATGAAGCTAAAGAAATAACAGAAAGAATTGAATCTATATCAGAACTGATCCAGAAAATTACAGTTTTATAAGTTTTGTATTTGAATCATAAGTGTATATATAGTATTTAGTATCAAACGCTTTCAAAAATCAGCTCAAAATAAAAGTATCGTGACTCTAACATTTCTAAATAAAGGTATAATGAGTTCATCTAAACATCGAGGCGTATTGTGCTGCCTCTGTCTCCTGTCAGTCCGGATCTTCACAGACTCGTTCCATCGCCGCACGATCAAAGGCTTGAACTTGAACCCTTTTTGACCTTTGACCCTACAGTCTGCTCCTCATCCACTGTAGGTTCCACGTTAACACGAAGCTATCCATCAAACGCGAGCAATAATCGCAAAAATGAAACTATGTCATGTACCGACACTGACATAACGAAGGAGTTTGCACAGAAAAATGATAATTGCGTCGCTGTGGCTGTTCCCGTTGGTGCGTTGGTGCGTTTAGACGAAAGAACGACTTAGCGCGCAATAGTTTTTCGATGTAATCATGTAGCGAAGTAGCCGTAGGGGCATGTTGTGGTGTAATTTGGAGCGATAGGAGGAAAAGTGGACCACCCATTCATTACGTGTCCAGTACACTCCTTGGACTGAATGAAAGCAGCTGGCTTTATCTCTGACTGTTACATACTTATGCAGTTTGTAAAGTCTCAAAATGGGACTCGCACAAGATAATTCTGAAAGCGGGCTGCGTTTCGTTAAACCCTTTGGTCATATATCTGTCTATGGTTACAGTTAAGTGTGTCTCGGTCTCCATTAAGACATCGCAGACAAATGTATTGGGATTGGCTAATGCAAAAAGCAATCCTCACTACTTAGACCTAACTTGATCCATGCCTTGGTTTCACAGGAAGAAGCTTTTTACACATATTTCTTAAAGGGACAGGATTTAAGATTTGGATTAAAAATGTCTTAATCTTAATCTGAAATGAGGTAGATGTGTTAAAAATCAAATACAGGTCCCTCATTTATCTGTTTTAGTGCAATTTTACATGTTTTTTTACACCGTATGAACGTGCATTGTGTTCTGTGTTCTGATTGGCTGTTGGACTGTAGACCATTGTGTTGTGCGTCCTGATTGGCTGTTGGACTGTAGACCATTGTCCATCAGTCTCCTCCGTGCCGTGTCTCCTGTCCAGTACAGAATGTGTTCAGACAAATTTACATAAACGTTGGATCGCGGTGTGACTCTGAAGTGCTGTACGTTTGCAATTTGTTTTCTCCCCGACAAAACCCACAATGTCGACGAAACGTTCTGCACCGACAAAGACGCCTACGAAGGTTTGAACTTTGAGAGAGTTTAAACGAGAGAGAAATGTGAGAAAATGTTAACGCCTGTGTGAGAAAAGTGTATAAAGTGTGTGGTTTTACAGCAAAAAACATGGAGAATAATTGTAAAAAATAAAGCTGATACTTCATGGATTTCGTCTATTGCGGGTTATTTATAGAACGTGACCCCCGCGATAAACGAGGGAACACTGTACACCAATACCTTTGAGTGATAACAAATGTAATACAGATATGTCGTTAATTATAAAAACTCTGGACCTCACCACCTAAACCCAGCACCTGCAGCCAATCATCAAATACATAGACCGGATTGTCTGGATTATACGTCGCTCTGGAGTATAAAACGCACCAGCAAAATGCATAATAATGAAGAAAAAACATATATAAGTCGCATTTTGGGGAAACTTATTTTACAAAATCCGAGACCAAGAACAGACATTTTATCTTTAAAGTCAAGTTCTAATAATAATAATAAAATGTGGACCAACAGGCTGAATATCAGTACATCACGCTAACGTAACACATTTATATTTATTCAGCTCCATGAAGCACAGACAGAACTGAACACGTGTCTGGTTTGTTAACGTAAGATATTAACAGTTAATCAGATAAATAAAGCAGAAAGTCTCACTCCAAGTCACTAAATCCATTAAATTCTTCATCCTCAGTGTTGTTTCTGAACAACTATGAAAAAAGTGTCACTTATAGTCCAGAAAATACAGCACTGAGAATGAGAAAAACTTGTATTTGCCCCTGATATGACAAACTGGGTTCAGTATCGAGTCTATTTAAACAGTAAAAGTGAAAGCTGTAAACGGTTTAACTTTTATCGCTGGACCACATTGAACTTGTTTTTGACTTTTCTCATGTCTCTCTGAGCTGAGCGTCACGTCCACACTTTAGGAGATCATCGGTCAGTGCGTCACATCTGTTTTATTTCAAACGTCATAACTGAACTTCTCAACACTTCGCGTGTTTCTCGTCGGTGAGAGGAGATCATCAGCTGGTTTGTTCATTTATGACTCAGTGAGGCTGGCGTTTGCAGCTGGACCTGTGGTTGGAGATGACACCGGCCGCTGTGGTCGCCGCCGTCAGTGAGAGCCCCGCTGTGTCGTGCGGAGCGGGTTTTACTGTCTCTGTGGGTGAAAATACGAGCTCCATCAGGTTAAGGCATCTCTGAGTCACTTCTCTTCTGGCACAAAGAGCTGAACGGTGGGGATGGCTTTAAGTCCAATGGCACGATACTGTCCTCAGCTTCTTCAGGGCTGTGCGACTGATCACATTTTAATCAAGATTGAGGGTCTTTTGTAATCATCAGTGATCAGTTTGGGTCATTTTTATCGAGATCTACAGCCAGTCCTCTGTCAGTAAAAGCATGTGTTTTGGAGCAGAGTTCAGAAGAAAGGTCAAAATGTTTGCTTTTTCATGCTGCCGCTGTTATAGATATGTATATTTTGTGTATAAGATGAGCTGGACACTGTAGGTTTGTGTTTTGGTGCTGGTTAATTAATCCTCAATGCACTGAAATTTGAATTGCTACTCTATGTCCGTTCTTTTCTCAAATACGAATGCTCCTGGACAAGCTGAAATGATTATCCTGAATGAAATCCTTTAAAAAAAAACAAAGATCAAATCTAATTTTGCGTCTCTGTTCAAATGGAACAGTTTGAACCTCGCGTTGGACTGTACCAGATGCCCTCCTGAGCACAACCGTCCGCCGCCATTTCCATTGGATGAACAGTCAAGTGGAAAAATTGATTTTTATACAGTGTAAGACTTTGAGCTTCATAATTTATCACTGAAAACTATAATGCATTCTTGAGAGCGGTCAGATAAGATCATTTGGAAGGCTCAAGGCAAACTTTGGGGTGGGGTCAAAAGGACATAAACAACCTCCCTGACCCTTTGGTATTAATAAATCACTGGATCTGTGTTTACTGCAGACATCAGTGTAATGACCATGAAATGGAAAGGCCACCGGGAAGCAGACAAGCTACTTGTCAATAACCACTCCACTGGCATCTGCAGCTAAAATACGCTTCAGTAATATTCACTTAAGGCCATGTTTATGAGTAAGGACGAGTAGGACTGTGCATCGTGTTTATGAACATCTGAAAACAAAACGCTGGATTCTTTAGGGCTGCAAGATGAACTGAAACAAACTGAAATCACAATTAGACTGGACACGATTATCAGATGGAAAAGGCAGCGATTTTTAAAGTTCTATAATGTCCACAAATGACAAAATGTTTCGCCTTGTTCTGCCTGAAAAACTCTAACTCTTGAGAACATTAGAGAACGCTAGAGAACACTGGAGAATATTGGAGAAAATGAAAGGACATTAGTGGACATTAGAGATTATTAGAGGACATCAGAGAACATCAGAAAACATTAGAGGACATTAGAGGACATTAGAGAACATTAGAGAACATTAGAGGACATCGTAGGACATTAGAGAACATTAGAGGACATTAGAGCACATTAGAGAACATTAGAGGACATCGTAGGACATTAGAGAACATTAGAGAACATTACAGGACATTAGAAAACATTGTAGGATATTAGAGAATTCTAGAGGATATTAGGGAACATTTAGGACATTAGAGAACATTTAGGACATTAGAGAACATTTAGGACATTAGAGAACTCCAGAGGACATTAGAGAACATTGTAGGACATTAGAGACATTAGAGAACATTTAGGACATTAGAGAACATTACAGGGCATTAGAGAAAATTAGAGGACATTAGAGACATTAGAGAACATTTAGGACATTAGAGAACATTTAGGACATTAGAGAACATTTAGGACATTAGAGACATTAGAGGACATTTAGGACATTAGAGAACATTTAGGACATTAGAGACATTAGAGGACATTAGAGAACATTAGAGGACATTACAGGACATTAGAGAACATTTAGGACATTAGAGAACATCGTAGGACATTGAAGAACTCTAGAGGACATTAGAGAACATTCTTGGAGAACATCTCTAAATTTCTCAAATACACTGGATTCTTGCATAAGTTTGTCAGTTCATTTTTCAGTCTTGTATTTCACTCAGTGTAAAATGTGAGGTTTTTTTTAACACAATTTATTATACTTTTCCCAAATCGCTCAGTTTTAGTCGCTGTGGATTTCACAATGATACAAATTAGCTCAGTTACTGAATGATGAAACGACGAAAAGGATGAATGATGAAAAGTCTTCAAAATGGCGCCTGTAAACTCATGAACACTTTTGAAGTTTATGGGCAAAGTTGAAAACGCACAGACGCTCGTTTGTGACCAAAAAGTCCAGAAAATCTAAAATCTATTCAAAAGCTGACATTTCCTATTGTGCTCTTCTCCAAAACTATCACCAGATCTGAGAGGACTTGAATCGCCGGGACACCTGGGACTGGAGGATATAATACAGGTAGCATGTGTGTAAATGTCAAAGCCAAACGTGGTTTCAATGGGCAAAACAGATGAAAGGCGATAAAACCTCTGAATCCTGGACTTTAATGTAGGAAGCATCAGTTTTCCAGTCTCCTCAATGCCCCACTGTACAATAATACGCCCGAAAAAAACAACAATCCCAACAATTTCACTAAAATACTCCATCCGTTCATCTAAGAAAATGCAGCAGATCCTTTGAAACCCTTAAGTCCTTCGTCGTTTATTCTCACTCAGTTTTTATAATACCATCTGTATAATTTCACGTTGTCAATAAGTACGAGATGTTTTCGATACGTCATAGTAGTTAAAGTAATTCCCAGTAGTCGCTGCAAAGTATTTACATATGTGATCTTTGTTTACTTGCCAGGGCAATAAAAAAAAGAGAAAAAAGCTGCATATCTACAATGCCACACTGCTCGTTCTCCACAAAAACAGTGATTATCATACTGTGGGGAGTAACGTAATTATACAGTAGATTTGGATCTTTGGCTGCGTGGAATGAAGTTGTTGTGTATAAACAGTATTATAGTATTATATTCTTGCATAAAATTGATTCAAGTCTCAAAAATGCTCTTATGCCCCATGCTTTGTTTGGGTTTCTGGTTTAATCTGGTCCCCGGGGAGCTCTGGTATGTTCTCGTCGTTATGCGATACCTATAAAAAATCACAGCTGATACATTCACTAATGCCTTATGTCATTTTTGGTGAAGCATTTTTGTGTGTGAACGTACAATTATCTGATGAGTTTCCAAGCAAATCCGACGTATCAACACTGGGTTTCTTTCCAGCAGGACTAGTTCATCATCTCTTGTTTGCCATGTTACGCCTGATCACCATGGAGAACCATATCTTCATATTAGTGACTTCATCAAAACAGCATGTTCTTATTACAAAGCAGGAAGTTTTATTGGGTCCAGCTGTGCTCAGGTACTATCTTAACAAAAAAGTGCAGAGGGACGAAGGCTTGTTATCATTAAGCGAACGCCATTAGGGAAAAGAACAGCTACTAAAGGAGGAAACTGGACGTATCTTCTCAATACGATACATTTGCTCGTGTCCATTCCCAGGCGCAGACTATCAACACGTACATTAATTTAACGGTGTCTTCTTACTTTTGTTTTTCTTCAGGGAATGTCTCTGGGGGATTCCGACAGCGTTTCTCACACGGCTCCACCGCTGCGTCAAGTAAGTGCCAGTCCAATCCCATCCAAGGGTTTTCAGAATAAAACGAGCTACGTTGCCATAACAATTCAAATAAAAATATTGTGTCTTTTGAATAGGCAAAAGTTCTCAAAATGTTGCGTAAATAGAAAGTTGAGAGTGGAGTGAGTAGAGTTTGGACGTGGGTTTAAGTTTAGTCTGTCACTGCCCCTCCGCTCTGTTAAATAAATACAGTGATTCAGGAGTGGATCTGGTGTTTTTCACACATCACAGTGATGAAAGTAAAGATCGGGCAACAGTCCAAGAAAACCAGACAGAAACAAAGCTCAAGTGAGGAACATTTTGTAGACTCAAAACATAAGAACTACTATGTTTGGTTCAACTTAGATATCCTGGCATTGGCATTGGACAAATAAAGTAGATTACTGTAAATTTTGGACTTTTGAGCGAACCTGAATATGAGCCACACCAGCTAAATTAAAAGAAAAAAAAACAAACATTTGGCCACATATAAGCTGCACCTTAATATAAGCCTCATGTTACAAATATGTTGCAACATGAGATATTTACACAGAAAGACTGTGCACAGAGGTTTTTGAAGTTTTAATTTAAGACACGCTTTTTTTCCAAACTCAAAATTGGAAGTACGGCACCAACATGACATCAACACAGGAAGAACACACCTGCAGGTTTAAAAAACAGCACCAACACAAACCATCTGCTTTTTTTTCCTCTGAAAGATTTTGTCGTCTTTTTACATTGACTAAGTTCTTCCCACTGCCGCCTTCAACGTGGCACCATTGGTTCCTTAATGTCAAACCTATGTGCAGTGGCTCTATTTCCTTCATTAATGGTCAAACTTACGTGCAGTGGCTTTATTTCCTTCTGTTCTGGTCAAACGTACGTACAGTGGCTCTATTTCCTTCGTTGAGGCCAAATTTACATGCAGTGGCTCTATTTCCTTCTTTAATGGTCAAACTTATGTGCAGTGGCTCTATTTCCTTGGTTGAGGCCAAACTTACATGTAATGGCTCTATTTCCTTCTTTTATGATCAAACTTACATGCAGTGGCTCTATTTCCTTCGTTGAGGCCAAACTTACGTGCAATGGCTCTATTTCCTTTGTTAATGGCCAAACTTAGGGTGCAGTGGCTCTATTTCCTTCGTTGAGGCCAAACTTACATGCAGTGGCTCTATTTCCTTCTTTAATGGTCAAACTTACGTGCAGTGGCTCTATTTCCTTCTGTTATGGTCAAACTTACGTACAGTGGCTCTATTTCCTTCGTTGAGGCCAAATTTACGTGCAGTGGCTCTATTTCCTTCTTTAATGGTCAAACTTACGTGCAGTGGCTCTATTTCCTTTGTTGAGGCCAAACTTACGTGCAATGGCTCTATTTCCTTCGTTAATGGCCAAACTTAGGTGCAGTGGCTCTATTGCCTTCTTTAATGGTCAAACTTGCGTGCAGTGGCTTTATTTCCTTCTTTTATGATCAAACTTGCGTGCAGTGGCTCTATTTCCTTCGTTGAGGCCAAATTTACATGCAGTGGCTCTATTTCCTTCTTTAATGGTCAAACTTATGTGCAGTGGCTCTATTTCCTTGGTTGAGGCCAAACTTACATGTAATGGCTCTATTTCCTTCTTTTATGATCAAACTTACATGCAGTGGCTCTATTTCCTTCGTTGAGGCCAAACTTACGTGCAATGGCTCTATTTCCTTTGTTAATGGCCAAACTTAGGGTGCAGTGGCTCTATTTCCTTCGTTGAGGCCAAACTTACATGCAGTGGCTCTATTTCCTTCTTTAATGGTCAAACTTACGTGCAGTGGCTCTATTTCCTTCTGTTATGGTCAAACTTACGTACAGTGGCTCTATTTCCTTCGTTGAGGCCAAATTTACGTGCAGTGGCTCTATTTCCTTCTTTAATGGTCAAACTTACGTGCAGTGGCTCTATTTCCTTTGTTGAGGCCAAACTTACGTGCAATGGCTCTATTTCCTTCGTTAATGGCCAAACTTAGGTGCAGTGGCTCTATTGCCTTCTTTAATGGTCAAACTTGCGTGCAGTGGCTTTATTTCCTTCTTTTATGATCAAACTTGCGTGCAGTGGCTCTATTTCCTTCGTTGAGGCCAAACTTACGTGCAGTGGCTCTATTTCCTTCGTTGACGCCAAACTTATGTGCAGTGGCTCTACTTCCTTCTTTGATGAACAGATCCTTTACCTTTATCTTAAAAGCTGCGTCATTTTCATTTCTTTGTGTGTTTTCTATGATGAGGGCGTGGCCATGAGGCGCAAAATGACAGCTCAGAATCAAAACTAGTGTATTCTTCGCCGCATAATCTTTCCCTACGTCCGTCTCACTTTTGCTTTTAATGGTTAGAGAGCGCCCCCCGGTGGACGTTAACCAGTAAAACTCTATAAATTAGCCACATCGTTGGTTCAAAGCGTCGGAAAAAAGGAGCGGCTTATGGTCTTAAATTTACGGTAGATCTTTTATCAGCAGAACAACTAAAAACACATTAGATATTTTACCTTTCATTTATAAAAGAGGCAGGTGGAGGTTTTAAAGAAAAGTGTCTGAAAACATTCGTAATAAGATACATTAAGTTTATACATTCTCTATATGTTCTACTCTGCAGGTGAATTTATAAAAGTAACCGCGAAATTAATCTGATTTCAAGTATGAGCCAAGACACTGTAATGTTTTTTTTTTTCTTTTCTATAAACGAGCAGCCCTCTGTGAAGGTTTTCTACGATTGTTTTCATCACATTCTTTGGTTTCTGAGGCCTTTTACTAACATGTAATTTGACATATGACCCATCAAACCACCAGCACCTCTAATGCTCACACTGGGACGGTTCTTTCACCAGACGAAAATGCGTTTTGTCTCGACTCGTCAAAACCCAGATCCAACAGAAACACTAAAACAAATCCCTTTGTTATGTTTTGGTTGTTTTACGAGAGTTTAGATTGTGTAAAGCGTCATTAAACTCCTAGAGTGTCGTAATACTGCCAGTTTAATATTTTGCTTTGATAGTCGAGACTGCACTTAAACCAATTACAGACCACATCTTTGGGACCGAACAGCTGAGAGCGCTCTATCCGAACTGGAGCTGTGCCAAACGGACGAAACGCAATTGTTCCCATCGGACGGAGAGGAGCAAGTGGAGTTTTTTCCTCTTGCAAAATTCCTTCAGGAGAAATGGGAAGAGGCGGCGGCGGCGGGTTGGTTAATGAGCCGCACCTGTCGCACGCTGGAATTCGGAAAAAAAAAGTGAAATTTCGGTGGGAATTGGCCTCGGACAAAAATTATTACATCAACTTATTGTTCAATAATTAGATCGACCAATATTTTCTTGGGGTATATTTATTGTGGGCTTTTTCTTACTTAGTGCAGATCTTTTTATTATTTTTCTATTATAAGATTTGGGATGTAGGGGGTTGAATAAATAACTTCTTTGACTCATTATAGATACAAAAAAACTCCGAAAGTCTTTAAATTCTGGTGTTTATTCATTGCAGCTCATGTTTTTAATAATCCTGCTTTAGCGTTACTGTGTTTGTGGCTTAAATGTGTTTAAATATGATCATTTATAGTGTATTTTCTGTAGCGCACTTCAAAATTGTTGTCGTGGGAACATGCTTTTGTGATTGGTCAGCGTGTCCAGAGCTACAGCTGAGCTCAGAATGTTGTGATGGCTGTTTAGTGCTTTCACAACTCCAGAAAGAGAGGGACTTTCCACTTTGCGCTGGACTCCTGCTCAAAAAAAAAGGGGGAAAAATTGTTGAGGCGTTCATGATGTCATCTTTTAGTATGTCACTGCACATTTGGAAGACATTAGCGGTCAGAACGAGCCCACTCTCAGCGCGTGCATCACATAGCTCCGCTGCATATTTCACCTGGCAATTTAATGTGATTTTAATGCATGACCAAAGTGTATTTTATTCACAATGGAGCACAGATGCTTTTTATGAATAGCATTTACCAAGAAAGTTAATAATAATAAAAAAATAATAATAATAATGATAATAATGATGATAATAATAATAATAATAATAATAATAATAATAATAATAATAATAATAATAATAATAATAATAGTGAAAATAATAAATAAATAAAGATAATAATAGTGATAATAATAAATAAATAAACAATAATTATAATAAAAATGACAATAGTAAATAATAATAATAATTGGAGCACAGATGCTTTTCATGAATAGCATTTACCAAGAAAGTTAATAATAATAATAATAATAATAATAATAATAATAATAATAATAATAATAGTGATAATAATAAATAAATAATGTCAATAATGATAATAATAAATAAATAAACAATAATTTTAATAAAAATGACAATAGTAAATAATAATAATAATTGGAGCACAGATGCTTTTCATGAATAGAATTTACCTAGAAAGTTAATAATAATAATAATAATAATAATAATAATAATAATAATAATAATAATAATAATTATGGGGCACAGATGCTTTTCATGAATAACTTTTACTTGGAAAATTAATAATGATAATGATGATAATAATAAATATATGAATAAATACATATAAAAATGATAATAAAAATGCTAATATAATAACAATAAAAAATAAAACAATGAATAATAAAAATAATAATATCAACAATAAAAAATAAATAAAAATAATACAAAAATAAATAAAAATAATAATACTTTTGTACATTAAAAGACACCTTACACACAATAAGAAAACAGTAGAATACGACGGTGGAAAGTTCCTCAGTATGACATTAAACTTGCATATCTCCATGGAAACCATCAGGTGACACCACCACAATAAAAAAACCAAACATGTTTTTCAAGGTATTTTTGATAAATTAAAACACCTGCAACTGAACAAAAACAAGATGGATAAGTTTAATATCATACTGTGAAAAATTCCAGGCAAAGCAACAAACTCCTCACCAGAAAAGTCACATAATGCACCTTTAATCCTAGTTGTATTCCACGTGTGTTTTTTCCAGCGCTGTGGTGGTTCGTCACATGAGCGTAGCCGTCGTTTGACTTTGATGAAAACGTCTCCAAACAGTTTGCTTTAGTTCATGCTCCAGTACGAGGCTAATTCAGGCCGGCTCTATACTGACCCCTATTAATGCGATTTTCTGATTGGTCCGCACAGTATCGCCCTCATCAGATTAACATTCCTCTTCTGTCTGACTGGATTGTCACCTAAGATTGTGGTTAAAACGCTCTGTTTGAAGGACAGTGTCATCGGGAGGTTGAGCGGTCACAGTTCAAACGTACAATTCAGAAAAAATTATGTAACTAAACGAGAATATGTTGAAATTATCCATGTGATTTAATGTGGACCTTATGGAGAGCCTGAAGCCATTTAATGCACATTTAATGCCACTGTGAACACACACCGTAAACACACGCAGCTTGACCTATGAACTTTGATTACATAATAGAAAAGTACGTTATATTTAGGTCCATTTTGTACATATCATTACATTTGTATCAAACAGAAGGACTTGAAATGTAGATGTTGTGGATTTTTTCCTCCCCTGTGTAGTCTGACTAAGGACACCTGCAGTTCATTGTTGACATTTCTCTGCGGTTATGGCGTCATCCCACTGCTACAGAGTTTGTCCTTGTTTAACATTATCAGTTTCCTTGGTCCACTCGTTTCACTGAAGCAGTACAAGCAGTATTTTGTGTACTTCTTACTTTATCTCGGGCAGTCTGTCTCCTTTTGTCTTTGGACGCGTAGTCAGACTTGAATGGCTTATACTAACGTGCAGTTTTGAGTGTTCCTGGATCCAGACTGATGGTAAATAAACTTCTACTTCTCTTCGTTAGGACAACACTTATTTTACACTAGTCCATATTTTCCAGAGTATAAGTCGCACCAGCCAAAAAATGCATAATAATGAAGAAAAAACATATATAAGTCGCACTGGACTATAAGTCGCATTTTGGGGAAACTTATTTTACAAAATCCGAGACCAAGAGCAGACATTTTATCTTTAAATCAAGTTATAATAATAATAATAAAATGTGGACCAACAGGCTGAATATCAGTACATCACCCTAACGTAACACATTTATATTTATTCAGCTCCATGAAGCACAGACAGAACTGAACACGTGTCTGGTTTGTTAACGTAAGATATTAACAGTTAATCAGATAAATAAAGCAGAAAGTCTCACTCCAAATCACTAAATCCATTAAATTCTTCATCCTCAGTGTCGTTTCTGAACAACTATGAAAAAAGTGTCACTTATAGTCCAGAAAATACAGCACTGAGAATGAGAAAACCTTGTATTTGCCCCTGATATTAACAGTTAATCAGATAAATAAAGCAGAAAAAAACAAGCCACAAATCCATTGAATTCCTCGTCCTCTGTGTCGCTTCTGAACAACTTCAACAACTCCAAAGGAAGTTCCTCTTTCCGTTTCCTCTTCCATGTCGCTGTCATCAGACTCAGTAGAATGACCATTTTCTTTCAGGGTCATTTTTGTTCAGTGTTTCTCAGATTCTTTTAAATCACCGTAATGTTGAAATGTTAAATGTTCAGTGGTTCAGGAGGAGTAGACACTGGTGCACGAGCGTAGACAATAACGAAGATGCGAAATTACTTATATTCCAGTATAAGTCGCACCCCTGGACAAACTATGAAAAAGGTGACACTTATAGACAGGAAAATACTGTAGTTCTGTAGTTCACTGTGGCCTCTTGGACTGTGTGAAAATTAAGTAAACGTCTTAATAAATAGATCATAAATAATGTTAATCTGCTTCTCTAGACACAGCGCCCCAGGTTTAGTCTGACGGGACAGACAATCTACGCCACACGTGTCAAACTCAAGGCCCGTGGGCCAAATGTGGCCCGCCACGTCATTTTATGTGGCCCGCGACAAAGTAAATTAAAAGGTATGACTGTTTTAAAATGTCAGTTTATCATTAGATACACAATTAAACAGCCATTTTTTCATATCTATGCAAATCCATATGCAATATTTGTAACTTGAATAAGTAATAAATATAGAAACGGTTCAGTAACAAGATTCAAAAGTAGTTGCATTTATTTTACATTAAATTTGGTTACATTTAGTGACATTTATCTACATCTGCATTTTGTTGATTTGTCCCTTGTGTCATCCCTGTACATACATTTAACGTGAACATTTCAGCTGAGCATTTGTAGCTTTTATTGCTGTGTCTTGTTAGCACACACAACCATAATCCTTAAATGACAGTCCATAATTAAACGCTGACAACTTAAAGACCGACATGTAACTCCGATCACATATTATAACGTACGTAAAGAGGTTTTGTCGATCGCGCGGCGCATACTTTCCCTCCGCGTCGGCGTAACTGAAATGCCCATGCCGAATCCGACATGATAAAATTTCAGACGTACGGCTGTTTCAGAAACGCTTGTTAACATTGTAACACAGAACATCTGCCTCAGCTCTCGCCTCGCACGTACTACGAACAACACCATGACGTCAGACTGAAAAAAATCAAACAAACGCGGAGTGAACATTTTGCTATATTTGGTGCTCAGACGTGTCAGGAGAATCTAAAGCGATGCCAATGAAATACTGGGCCAAAAGCTAAGATCTGGGCCCATGTGTGAGTGGTTAGCGCGTTACCGTGGAGATCGGGGTGAGGGTGGGACTCGGGGTAGGGGATTTCAGGTTTAGGAGCTCGAGACCGCAGTGTTGAACTCAGCTGTTGATTTTGGCGTGTTTAATGTTAAGTCTTTAGAGGGAAAACGGGTCCCTGAAGTGTATCGGAAAGCCCTATCCCGTATCGGGCCGGTCCCACACATGCTACACACATGGAGAGCATAAACATGAACACTCTTATGGTTAATTATCAACACTTTTTGTGGTGCTCAGAGAATTAAAGTACAATAAACAGGCTGCAGTTATCTGGATAATGCACACGATGGTATTTGTTTTGGTTCGGTTGATGACAAAAGGTTTTGGATCGTGTCCACAGTAAGCGAAAACCAGACTCTGTGTAGAATAACAATCAAGAAGGAATCAGTGAATAAATAAAGACAAAAGCAAAATACAATATTTCAATTTCCACATTGTGTATTACTGACATTAATCAGTCATTTCTTTGTAAAACATGTGATAGACATTTCATTCATGTGTAATTCTTTGTTAATGATACAGATTTTTAATGGCAAACAGTAGAAGTTTCTGTTGCTGTTGTGGTTACAGTGGAGTTTGAGGTTCAATTCCAACACCGACTAGTGCAAAACAGCCTCATTACCCAACTCCAATGATTCAATTTGTCCCAGAATCGTAAGGAGAAGCAGAAGAAACACAGGAGAAATGTATTTACCATCAGCACAGAACCAGAGACATGAAAACTCAACACTCACATGATGCAGGTCGTAGATAAAGACACTCGCAAACAGATTTCAACAAAAACAGAGCTGGAAGTCAGTGTCCTTGGTGCAACGGTGCAATGGAAATCTCATCGTAATAGACTGGCAGCCATGTTTTATTTAATTCTACAGTAGAAGCAGCTCATGTGGGTTTGATTGAATAAGGAAAATGAATGTTATTAGAATCAGAATCATTAGACTTTTATTGCCATCGTCAGTGAACACAGGTCTCACAGACTAGGAACTTACTTCGGTGATAAAGTGCAACATAAAAACACTGAATAAATACAAATATGGGCATGCACAAAGTTAAAAAAGATATGCTTAAAGATAAAATAAAATAAAATGATTAAAACACTTTACATTTAAACACAAATCTCAAAGCGCTACATAAATACAAACATTTAAGGACACTGTAAAAGTCAATCCATCCACGTTCTTCCTCTTATCCAGGGCTGGGTCGCAGGGGCAGCAGTCTAAAGCAGGGACTCCCAGACTTCCCTCACCCCAGACACGTCCTCCAGCTCCTCCGGTGGGACCCCAAGGCGTTCCCAGACCAGCTGTGTCCTGAGTCTCCCCTGGGGGCCTCCTTCTGGTGGGACATGCCTGATACAAGCTCAGTAAAAGCCAGGTCGTGCAGATATAGTTAAATGTCAGCTTCCCTAAACAGAAAACAGAAGAAGACGCCACAATAACGCACAAAAAGACACTTAACAAACTGTATCACTAGGTGCACTTCTTCAGTCAATCATATTACTGCACTTATATACAAAAATATATCTGTTGTCAATCAAAATGTTCTGCCTAAGTTTCCTTGAGGCTGCGCACACATCGCGGTTGTACCTTGGCACACGGCGGAGTTACAGCTGCGTGGTGGGGACCGGTGATGACAGCAGCAGTGACGTTGTACCTCTGTCGGTGTCTCATTCATCCAGATGTGTTCAGATGTGTCCAGGTTTTCACAGCTGCATCGGGACAGAGCCATGGCCCGTATCCAGTAACAACCCTCCCTGCTCCCCCCGTCCCTCCCCAGAGCCCCATAGACACGAAATTCAGTCTCTATGTTCAACAACTGTTACATTGAGCATGAGCAACAATCAGAAGTCTGTATGGCAAGTTTGCAAGTATAACTTTTCCTGCCATGAGGTGATCCCAGTATATTTAGCCTACATTTTATTCTGAACAAATGACATCATGAAATTAACCAAAAATGACGCTCGAGTATGGCAAGAATAATAGTCGCCGCATTACAGAGTGGGCAGAGGGTTAAACCTACGCTAGTCTTTGTTTTGCGCTGCTAAGGAAATGTAATGTAATCAAAACAAGTTATAAATGGTTATAATTGATTTTACACAAGGACATACTAAATATACCGCTCGCTTAAATCCTCTCTCTTACGTAGGTGTATTATTCATTTTCCCCTGCGCCCACGTGCCATGAGACAGACTGATGGAGACGTGGTCACCATTTTGTGCCAACGGCTTTTCTGACAATCACCAAAGACTCCGAGCAGCACCAGGCACGTAAGTGAAGAATAATAAAAATGCATTAGTTTTATATTTTATGTTAAACTTTTGTGCATCACTCATTCAGTGGTGGTAAATTAATCTAACCACAGCTGAGGTGATCGAACAGGACGATGTCGCTTTCTGATGCATGAAGCACAGACGCAGAGGCACAGGGATCATTCTGTAGAGCTTTACTGTTGGTTACAGCAAAACAGTCGAGTTAAATGTAGTACAGGGTGAGATTGTACCAGGATCTAACAGAGTCTAACAGAGTCTGAAGAAGGTGAACTTGCACCAATGTTTTATATTACTCAAAGAGTGGGGGTTAAATATTCTATAGAATAGAAATTTAAAGCACAGTTGAACAAAGTGATTGCATCATTGTTCTATAATACCCCAGAGTGGGGTGATATATGGTCACTGCAGTGTGGAAAACAGAATGTTTTACGCCTTTGTAAGAAAGGAAGCAATATTACATTTATATATTGTCCACAACTACCAATCTGTGCAATAGATCCTCGGCCTTGGCTCAGGCAGACTTTTCTTTTCAAACCATCAGTGGAATCAGCTCCAGACTCTGAAACTGTCTGTAGACTGGAATGATTTTACTAGAAATTTGAAAAAGTACATTTTCGATCATCAAATGTGTCCACATCAGTCTGGTTCATTTGTTCTGTTCTCTTTCACTGTAAAAACCTGCACATAATGATTTTTATGTTGGTTTGGACTGTAGGAAACATCATGTATTGGACATGGAGACATTTATTGTATTTTACTGCTCATGTTAATGATGAACTGTTTGTCCTATAATGTAATTGTAATGAAATGTGTCTTTTATTGTGTGTTCACCTGCACAGGGTCTGTACATGGAAAGTAGCAGGAGCTAAATCTGGTATAAATCATCTTTTCTTTTGTAAGATTAATGAGTTTTTACATGGTCCCTGACAAATAACGAATAAAGAAAGAAAGAAAGAAATAGGCTCTTCAACAATCACTCATTCACATGTAACATTCATACATAAGCCAGACAGGTGAAGTGTCTTGCCTAAGGACACAAAGACAGTGCATAGACAGAGCAGCAAAAGCTCTGAGTCAAGCCATGTTGTTTCTTTTACCTTCCTTGGCCTTCACCTCAAACAGAAACATGGCACAAAATGACCCAGCATTAGCAGCTCATATTTCAGTCACACACTTATGCAGCAGGTGCAGACTGTCCCGGGACAAACTTTGTGCTTCTAAACACAATTTCTTCCTGTAATAATCAATGGTCCAGAGCTGTTTATTTGGTCTGGCTGCGTGAACGGGGTTACAGAGTTGATTGCAATGTAAATAGTTCACAAAAATGTCCGTGGATTTGGATAATTTAGTGTATTCCTGTGTCTATTGCGACGCCGTGAGCCTGCTGTGTGTGATTTGTCATGTGTTTTAATAGAAATGGTGTAAGGGGATCACATTTCCTCTGCAGACCACACCACAAACTGCAGTATTTAGACAGCTGAGTGACTTTAGGCCTTCCTCCCTCTTTAATATACGACCCTCTGTGACGTCACGTGTCATGTGATCAGAGAGCGGTGGTCACCCTGTCTCGCCCTGTCTCAGTTTTTTCTTTTTTTTTTGTAGGACCTGATGTGTTTTCAGTGTCTATAAGAATAAATTTGAAGAATGAATGTTGGATCTGCTTGTCTTGTCTGCTTGCCTAGTATAATACATGTCCTCATTTTTACTACTGTGTGTCGTAACGATAAATATGAACTGAAGATTTGAGTAAACTTTGAGGCGCTTATTCTGCCCGGGACGAGATGAGAGGCCTGGTCCACGACAGTTTAGTGATTCTGGACCTAAACTGTGCAGCCAGGTGTGTTTCTATCTGTCTGAGGATGTGCGAGGGTCAAGACAAGACAACAGATCGCTGATAATTCTGGTAATTCTCTAAAAATGCGCATGTCCCGGGCTGTGAGGGGATCAGCTCCGGCTTAAACTTGCGGGTGGTGTAGGTGGGGGACCATCCTCACTGGACCGTTGGTGTGGCCCGAGTCTGTCCCTTAGAAGATCAAAATTCAGCTGGATTATTACCAAGGGATTAGGACAAATCTCATCTGCTCTCGCGAAGACGAATTCATAGAAACGCTATAACCAATGTGCTCAATGTAAATGTTAAATAAGACAAAAACAAAATACCAATGCAACCTTTTGGGGATACTAAATGCACGAAAAGGACAAGCCCACTTACTTGCTGTTTTGATTTTACAGCATCACGTAGCCAATTCGAACCTCATGCACCGCTTGTTGTGATGATGTTTACAGTGACGCACCATTAAAAAACCATACGTCTTCTTTAAAGAACGCGACAGTGCGCTGCTGGTGGATTATCTCTCACAGCGTGTTACAAACTTAACGTGTTTCTGTTTCATTGTTTGATTTTTTTAAGCGTTTCTTCAGTTTCGTGACATGTGACTTCTCTTCTGATGTATAAAAACGCATCGAACTGAATAAACTCTTATCGGTTTAACTTCCAAACTTTCATCTTCACAGCAAAACATTTCAGAGCAGTGAATATTTTTGATGACTATTAAACGACTTTGGGTTTCTAATTTAATTGGAACAACCCCCAGAATGTGTATTTTCATGATTATATTTACAGATGAAATATTTTCTTTCTTTGGTCGTAGCTGTTGTTTTAAATCAGCCGTCGTCACACTGTTGTTTTTGCATAGTTTTGGTTTTCTGTTCACTGCGATCAATGAGTTACTAACTATAATGGCCGTACTGTGGAATATTCCAAGCAGCAAAAACATCTCCATGTTCGTTCACTTTAGAAACACTGAATGCATCTGACGGGTTTTCATGTTTTTTCTATGTATTACTTAGTTTGGTGGGATGGTAACTGCTGCAAATATTTATCAAAGTTTTACATCAGTTAAGTGGGAAAAAAAAAAAAGTTGAGAAGAAAAGTGCAAAAATACAGGAAGTAACGCTGAGTTCTAAATGAAATACCTCCACCTCTGAAAAATTCCCCACCCAAAATGCAACACTTTACCCACACGAAATGCATTGTTCTGACAGTTTTAACTTTCATTTAACAAAATAAAGATGTTTTCATTCATTTTTATTAGTCTAATCATAACCATTGTGCAGTTTAGACCACGTTTGTCCCTTGTTAACATCATGGTTGATAGGTAAGAGTTATGAAATTACCTCTACGTATGTCACGTCTACTGCCCATGTCCAACCAGGAAGTAAACACAATCTTAACTATAATTACGTTACTTATCTATCTATCTGTCTCTCTGTCTATTTGATTGTGCATAACTTGATTTCAGTCCTCGGTGCACGTCTGAAAGCTTCATATCTGCGGGGTAAATGTAAGTTTCACGATGCACGAGCCTTTTCTCATGCTCAAAACACTGTGTAAGGCTAAGTTTGCATGTTGTTTTTCTCATACGCACACACACATTTGTTATTTAATGCTGTTTTGTAAGTAACACAAAGAGAACCGCAGCTACACAAATGCAGTAATCTTAGCCCTTCTCATGTACTTCAATTACTCAAATGATGCTATGCCACAAAACATTTTACAGCGCAGGTTAGAGAAGAAAAATAATCAGCGTAATAAGTGAGGTAATCAAAATTAATATGGGATTTTATTGGCTCTTATATGTTTTGGCCCGGGATCTCAGCAGTGACATAAGTTTTGATAACTCCTGGTGCGAGGAGTTTAACATTACACACACGTGGAGCAGTACAGTGTGTACTCAGGCCTTTCCTGCCAATCTACAGTACACTAATGCCCCGTCAGTGACATAACAATATTAGTTTTCTGCCGTTCCTTTGGGGCATGTTAGCTCTCCTATTAACATCTCCTCAAAACATTTACACAATGTTTCACGAGGATCGAGTGACAGGAGGTTTCGGTCATACGTTGACTCAAGGTGGCTTAGGCGGCTTATTAAAAACATGGACATACTTCGCGCATGAGGCAAAAAGAGGCAGTTTTGTTTTTCAGCGTTTGAAAATGAGTTCCTTTCATCTTTTCGCATTGACATGTGTAACGTACCGTCGTCATTACCGCCAACGTTATGAAGATACAGCGTCAGGGTCTGAGGGCAGCGAAGGTGCAGCCAAGTCACTGCGAGTCTGGGCACGCACCAGGCACTACTCACGAACAGATGAGTGTGGGGTTTGTTCCGATCATTTCTTAATTTGGATTTCAAGGTTAAAGATGCACGATGTAACTTTTCTAGTGGAGGAGCGGAGGTTCTGCTACGTACGTGTCTCTATGTTGATGTTATTGCTTCGTCTGGGCACCAAACTTATCCATCTCGCGTTTATTTGAGCACAGGATTTGAAATGCATGCACTCATGGGATAAGTGGGGTCACCTCTCCACAGATCTGACCTGCAACTTGGCAATGATGTCGCCTGCTGTCTTTAATTATTGTTTTTGGTAGATCTCAAGTTGTGTAATTCAGTAGTTCTGACACAATAACACATTTTGAAGCACGGTCTATTGCTGTATTGAGAAAAATAGAGAAATATTGTGATAAATGGTAATATTGAAACTACTTTATGGCACTGACACAAAGCAGGATAATCCCAGTAAACCATTTTTAAAATATACAGATATACAAAATATACAGATATACAAAACAGAATGAACTGATAATTAGCCATAGAAGTGATTTATTCCACCCTCTAAAGCTTAAATAAAATCTCCCCACAAAAGAAAAGAATGATATTGAACAATAAGTGCTTCTCATGACATATTTAGGCCCATATTTCAGGTTTAAATTTGTATTTTTCTGATACACTGGCAGTCCACTGGGAGGTTTTCTGTGCAGTTTGTCTTTTTACAGAGCAGTTTTACATATGCTGCCATTCTTCCACTGAAGCATTAGTGTATGTCCATCACACTGTTACACAATCTGAGACTGACAGTGGCTGGTGAGGCCTCGCTCACAGAGTCGACTAAACATGTCCAGACCTATGTTTCACATTATGTTGAGCCCCACAGGCAAACTACAGGAGGCCGTGTGTTTATGCAACATCCAGGACATCCATCTTAGCTCCCTGTGCTCAGCTGACCCCTCCATATCACCAAAATACATGTCCACTAATCATCATTAATGTGAAGTTTGACATACTCTCCAAATACCTTTGGACATACTTAATCATTGTGCAAGAAGTGCAGGGGTTATCTGCATTGTTTCATTACATTAAACTATTAGAACATTTGGCGAGTTTAAGCAACATTGAGCGTTTCCAGATCGAGGTGGGGAACTGAAAAATGATTAATATTGCAACTGTTATTTTGGAAGTATGCACGATTATAATATCAAATATATATATAATTATAATTATTATATTTTATATAGTTAAAAATGACCTCAAAAAGAGACAAATGTCTAGTGTATGTTCTAAACAAGGTGATATTTCTGTGTTTCTACTTTCTGTGTCCATTTGCATCTAGACTTGAACCTCAACCAAAACATTTAGACACATTTCTCACATTCCTCAATCTTTTTCTAGATAATCCACAAAAAATAACAATTTCTGTCAGTGTCTACCTTTACTTCCACACGTCTTTCTGTCACAAACCTAATGCAATGCTAATGGTAATGCAAATAAAATATTTAAGTTTATACTGTTTTCTAACTGAAATGACACCAGTAAGTGTCGACATCCATGTTTAAACTTTAGCACAGACGTTAGCGTTCAGGTGAGCTTCAAAAAAATGACCTTTGACCTGGAAGTCTGTTGCCTGAGGACTTCAGGTGGCTCTGCGTTTGTTACAACAGGCAATAACAGGAATACACATAAATTCACTTTATCAAAGTTAGTGATGGCAGAAGAGTCCCTGCTTCATTAAGAGCCAAAGGTTTCACTTCATGACTCTTCAGTCGTTTATTTTAATACTTCTGGTCACTCCTGTTTACACATGTCTGTCATTTGACCTTTTCAAAGCCATTAAAAGGAAAATATTAAATAGTTGCTTTGGACTGGTTGCCTGGTAACACCTCACTGTTGTTGTGAGCTGGAAAAAAACAGAAATAAATTATATGCAGGCTGAATAAATGCACAAACAATGAATAACTGGGTAAAACATTTTTTGTAAAACACAATTTGAATATAGATACATATTTATGTCCACTGCTGTTTCTGAAAGTGAAATATTGAATGAGATTGCGATCTTACAGTTTGGCTGAGCGTAACAAAGAGAGCAGAGATTTCATGCATTCTTGCTTTTACTCTGCTGGTTGTTTATTCTGTGTAGAGCCAGTCTTTGAATCGGTGAAGACGTGAGAATGAATGAGCTGAACAGTCTCTGTAGTCTGACAGCACAGGGGGGACTCTGGATACAGGGCAGGTGAGCGCTTGTCTCTTGCTGTTTGACATCCCACTTGTTTTAAGTTCCACTTAATGTCCCCGTCCCGTTTGAGACAGTGTCTGTCAGCGGACCTCCCCCCCCCCTCCCCCCTGCACCCCCATAAAGGTAACCGTGACGACCAGGTACACCTCACAGTAACAGTGATGTCGCCCCGTCAGTTTTATGTTTGCACATTCCTCTCCAGCTTCATCCCTGGTCCAGGGATTTAACTGAGTCAATACAACACGACTCCAGCTCTCGCCTCTGGAGGATTTAAGTTTAGTGCAGGTAGGTCTGTAAAACAATAGTGTTTTTACCTGTTTAAACCGCTGTTACATAAATGGCCAAAGCACTGTGGAAATCATGTTGAGAACAAGTATTCAACTCTGATCTAAAGGCACTGTGCCTGATTTTCACTGAGTTAAAAACTTGAAAAGCAAAACTAGTTCATTTGAAACAGTTTGCAGTGGTCCTCATTCTGTGCATCTGAATTGTTCACGAGGATGAGTTTATAAGCACTTTTCACAACTTTCAGAGGCCAGAGCAAAGTTTTCCCATCATGGTAACATCAGCATGGTAACCATGCAGCTCCTGATTATCAGGGAGTAAAATGCTTTATAATAAGATCTGCTTAAACAACATATCTGCACTGGGGCAAGACAAGTTTTGTTAAAATACATGAAAAAATCAGATATTGGACCTTTAAGTTTACTGTAAGTAAGTTTTTGTAAAACAATGGAGCTCAACAGTGACTGCTGTACATTTTCCTGTAATTTTTCCCAGAGACTTTTCAAAAAAATCAAATATTAAGAGTTCAAAGGCATCATGGAGGCTAACAAGCTACGTGGTAACTAAATATTCTAATCTGCCAACTGGACAAAAAAGTCATTGGAGTGAAGACGCTGCGGCTCATCCAAGACACTTGTTCAGTTGTGGTCAGATTACTGTTGAACACTGCCTTATAACTGTCTGAAGGAGGAGCCAACAAACCTGAAACTAACACACCTACTGTTTGTTTGTAGTCTTGGTCTAATAAGCGACACTAAGTGTGAACTTATCTTTCTTCACTGACTCTTTAACTCTCCTCTCAAACATTTCTTTTCTGTGGCTCAGATCTGAACCTCTCTCTCTTTAAAGGAGCGTTTAGTGTCTTTGAGATGGAGATGTACAGCAGACTGTGGTCCTGAGCTGCTCTTGTGACGGTGTGGGTTCATTCTCTTATGGAGTGTCTGTTTAGTTTCTCCAGTGTAACACTCGTTCCACTCTTCACTGAATGGAGTCCACACATTACTTTGTTTGTGGCTCGGGGTTTTGTCCTTTGGATGAACCAGTTTCTGTGCTTGTAGATTTGAAATAAACCGAGATTTTATGCTGTCTGAAAATCCTCTGAAGCTTTTCGGACACACCCGCTGTGTAGGGAATAGTTACACCTTTTCTTTTAGGTTCTGATTCTTTGTTGGCCTGTTTTTTGGCTCTCTTAGATCTATTCAAGGCTCAAGCAGAGAGGTCTTTTCCCTCTGTTCTTGTAGGAACCACTTGACCCCTGTTTTATAGTGTACAAATAACTTATTTTAGTTATTCTTACACAACTGAAAATACCTTATATTTCCAGTTCAGAGGAAAGTTCTATAGGCAAATCCACGGTTGTGCCATGGACTCACCGGTCTCTTATTATTGTAAACTTATGGAACAATTTGAACAGAATGCACTGGCCTCGTTTCCAGGCGCTCCACCCACAAATTGGTATCGCTATATGGATGACAACTGGACTCAAATCAAAAGTCAAGATCTGGAACTCTTTACTGCACATATTAATGACATGGATCCAAACATCAAGTTCACACGGGAAGAGGCCCAGGAGAACAAACTGGCCTTATTTGTCAACTACAACACAGAGCTCAAGTGGGTCCTACAAGCAGAGAGGGGAAAGGCAAAGAACAGAACGGAACAATATGTGGAGAAAGCCGTCTCTGCTTGTGGATATCCAAAATGGACCTTAAATAACAGAGAATTTGAACCGGGAGTGTTTGAAATGGGGATAGGATTTTCAGACAGGATGAAATCTCGATCTATTTCACACCTACAAAAACTTTAAGACAAAAACTGGTTCACCCAAAGGACAAAACCACGAGCCACAAACAAAGTAATGTGGTAATGTGAGCGTTACACCGGAGAAACTAAACAGCTGCTCTGTAGGAGAATGAACCAACGTCGTCACAAGAGCAGCTCAGGACCACAGTCGGCTGTATCTGCATCTCAAAGACACTAAACACTCCTTTGAAGAGAGTGAGGGTCAGATCTGAGCCAGAGAAAAGAAATGGTGTGAGAGGAGAGTTAAAGAAGCGATTTTTGTTAGGAAAAACAAGGAATGGAGGCCTCAGACATCACTTATCTCTTATATCCTTATCCATAATAATAATAATAATAATAATAATAATAATAACAATAATAATAATAATAATAATAATAATGATAATAATGATAATAATAATAATAATAATAATAATAATAATGATAATAACAATAACGATGATAATAATAATAATAATGTATTTTATTCATAAGCGTCTTTCAAAACACCCAAGGACACTGAACAAGATATAAATCAGATAAAAACATACAAATACAATAAAACATGACAAAAAACTGATTGATAAAAGACGTGTGATTGGTGACAAGAGACAGGACAGACTGAACAGGTGAGTTTTGAGTCTGGATTTGAAGAGTGAAGAGAGTCTAAGGTGCGGAGATCAGGAGGGAGAGAGTTCCAGCCTCGTTGAAAAGCCCCATTCCCCATGGTCACAGTCAGGCAGAGGGTACAGTGAGCTGGAGAGAGGAGGAGGAGGAGCGGAGAGACAGGAGCAGCGATGTGGAGGACGTCAGATATGTATGAAGGGGCGAGGTTGTGTGTTGCTTTGAACGTGATAATTAGTATTTTGAAGTTAATTCTCTGTTTTATGGGGAGCCAGTGGAGTTGTTGTAGGACGGGGGTGATGTGGTGGTCCATTCTCAGACCTAAATCTTAACAAAGAAAACAATAGCGCTAGCCTGTATGCTAATAGGTACGAGAGCATCCTTTAGGGGCCTGAATGATTATGTAAAGTGTGACTCAGCCAACAAACAGACATAGTAAACAGTAGGTGTGTTAGTTTCAGTGTAGTTCGCTCCTCCCTTGAGACGGATATAAGGCAGTGTCCAGCAGTGATCTGACCAGAACTGAAGGAGCGGCTTGGACGAGCAGCCAAACTTCACTCCAACAACTTTTTTTGTCCAGTTGACAGATTTGAAATGTTCTTTTACGATGGATCAGACCTGGACGACTGAGGGATTACACAGACAAACTGCTGTTACGTAAAGAGACTGAAATACAGCGTCGTGAAAAGTCATGTTGAGTGAAAGTATTTAAAGTTTTAGACATTAACTTTGTTGGGTTTCCAGTTCACGTATTTCGGAAAGAGGCAAGATAAAAGTTTTCCATCAATTATCAGAAAGTGCCAAAATACTCAAACAAAACTTTTAATCAGCTCGTGTGTGAATATAAACAGTGGCACCAAAATTACCTGATATTTCCTTTCACTTTTTTAACTAAAATAAAATAATTCTTTCAAATGTTTCTTAAAATTCACAGCCGTGTTTATTTATATTATTTTTTCCACAGTTTCTCAGTGTAATGAAACACTTTTACGGTGCACGGATGAGTTGCGATTGTGGTTGGACTCATTCCTGATTAGCTTTAGGCAACACTTCTTTCATCCAGGCCCGTGTTTTCGTTGGCACCGTGTTGTCGTCAGTAAAAAGGCAGTGCAGGTTGTGGTGTTGAGGAATCCGTCCGAGAAAGACAAATCACATGCTCCTGTGTCATTACTGTGTCTCCGCAGGCGTGAATTCTTCGATGTATAGACGTAGAGACACAGACACCGTTTTATTCTTGCTGTTCTCAAAGTGAAGAATCGTCGCAGGTTGTAAAAAATGAGACGTTGGTGAACACGACATTGGATTGAGCCTGAAGTCAAGTGGAACAATGTTAAACACAAGTACAAGCCCCGACACCTCACATGGATCTCACATGCGCTCTGTGGGAGATCTGTCCTCACCTCAGGGACGGGCGCTGGGCTCACTGATCCAGAAGCTCCAGCTCAGGGGTCGGCAACCTTTAACACCCCAAGAGCCGTTTGGACCCAGTTTCCACGGAAAAGAAAACACAGAGAGTCGCGAATACTTTTCCACATCTAAAATGAAGACAACACTGTGTACCGAGACAAAGTACGAGGACGAAAGAGCCAAAGTGTGAGGACGAAAGAGCCAAAGTATGAGGACGAAAGAGCCGAAGTGTGAGGACGAAAGAGCCAAAGTATGAGGACGAAAGAGCCAAAGTGTGAGGACGAAAGAGCCCAAGTGTGAGGACGAAAGAGCCCAAGTGTGAGGACGAAAGAGCCCAAGTGTGAGGACGAAAGAGCCCAAGTGTGAGGACGAAAGAGCCAAAGTATGAGGACGAAAGAGCCAAAGTGTGAGGACGAAAGAGCCCAAGTGTGAGGACGAAAGAGCCCAAGTGTGAGGACGAAAGAGCCCAAGTGTGAGGACGAAAGAGCCCAAGTGTGAGGGCGAAAGAGCCCAAGTGTGAGGACAAAAGAGCCAAACTATGAGGACGAAAGAGCCGAAGTGTGAGGACGAAAGAGCCAAAGTGTGAGGACGAAAGAGCCAAAGTGTGAGGACGAAAGAGCCAAAGTGTGAGGACGAAAGAGCCGAAGTGTGAGGGCGAAAGAGCCCAAGTGTGAGGACAAAAGAGCCAAACTATGAGGACGAAAGAGCCGAAGTGTGAGGACGAAAGAGCCAAAGTGTGAGGACGAAAGAGCCAAAGTGTGAGGACGAAAGAGCCGAAGTGTGAGGGCGAAAGAGCCCAAGTGTGAGGACAAAAGAGCCAAACTATGAGGACGAAAGAGCCGAAGTGTGAGGACGAAAGAGCCAAAGTGTGAGGACGAAAGAGCCAAAGTGTGAGGACGAAAGAGCCAAAGTGTGAGGACGAAAGAGCCAAAGTGTGAGGACGAAAGAGCCGAAGTGTGAGGACGAAAGAGCCGAAGTGTGAGGACGAAAGAGCCAAAGTGTGAGGACGAAAGAGCCAAAGTGTGAGGACGAAAGAGCCGAAGTGTGAGGACGAAAGAGCCGAAGTGTGAGGACGAAAGAGCCGAAGTGTGAGGACAAAAGAGCTGCAGTATGAAAGAGCCGCAGTATAAAAGAACCGCAGTATAAGGAAGAAAGAGCCGCAGTATAAGGACGAAAGAGCCACATGTGGCTCCGGAGCCGTGGGTTGCCGACTCCTG